>NC_080426.1:38603936-38915479 GCF_029873635.1 Malania oleifera | reverse complement strand
ATGGTTTCGGATAACCGTCGTGGTTTCAAACAAAGAGCCAAATCTTCTGAAAAGCTCTCTAATCTCGTTCTGAAACTCTGGGTTAAAAGAAGAGAAGCCGTCGAAGGTTACAGAGGCTAAAAAACTAACATCATCGCGATTTCCCTTAGTGAGATAACCAGTATGCTTTATTTCTTTGCCAATCATGTTTTTCTTTCTCTTTCTCTTCTTCTGTCAAATTCCGTTCCACTCGTATATTATCCCCATATAATATCAATAACAAGATCATTGGATATGGGGAAACACTTTTGAACAACTCTTCCCCGACTCTTCATTCAACATTTTTATCTTTCCCAGACAAAAAGACCAATGTAGTAGCATGTTGTGTTTTTCCAAAACTCCCCCCGATGTTGAACATTAACTTTTTGCAGACCATCTTGAGGACTAGAGTGGATATATGGCCTGAAACCTTCTTGAATGGCTTAATAGCATCTCGATAACCTCCACAAAATAGCCACTGGCCAACCCCGTAACCAAAACAACGGGTCTTTCGTTCTATTGCAACTTGTACAAGCAAGCATTTTCAATTATTTGCAGGTAGCCCCAAATCATGGTACCCCTCCATGCCATATTTGGAACACAGTTCATGCCATCTAAATGGCCTACTATCCCTTCTTTTGGCTTGAGGACAGAGGAAGGTTCCAGAGATCAGCAGTCATGGTGATGGGGGGAGGAGACAGGGGGCAGACACAGGGGTGACGAGAGTGTAGGGGGACAGCGACAAAGGTCTAAGTGACAGATGAAGCGGTGCTGTGAGATACGATTTTGAGCGGTGAGTCTGGTGACAGGGATAGTGGGGATGAAGATGGGTTATGGGGTGGGGGGGGTGGGGGGGGTTGTGGGGGGTGGGAATGTGGGGTTTTCGATGTGTCCTATTATGTTCAACAAAGGAAAAAAAAAGGGCCGTGGGGGGGTAAGGCCCTTCCCCGCCTCATGGCCATCTACTTTTGGTAATTGTGAGCTTATCTCTCAAATTTTTGGTTCACACAAACACCTCTATCTCTTTGGGAAGTTTTTCTTCGGGTGGTCCTAGGGTGCAATTATGACCAAGTAAGTAGCTTGGAGCTCAACAAGTAATGAAGGAGATAACCAAAAAATTTAAGTTTCGGCTAACCTAACCATACCTCCAACCCCAACCTCAAGCTTTTCCATGGGAAATTTGGATGGGAAAAAAATACTGAACATTTCAAGGAAAATCTTCTTAATTCCTCAAGTTGTGGGTCGAAAAGAAGTGCTAGTAATTTATTATAATTGTTACTGAGGCAGAGCTCAATTTGTTTTTTATGTGGGGTTGAGGAGTTTTCGTTAAACTAGTTCATTTTCTTTCTTGGGTCTAACAATTTTTAGTCAGTTTGTATTTTGGGTTTTCACACGATCTTTCCGTTGTTAGCATCTTTTGCATAAATCGCTTATTTGTTACAAAAATAAAACATTCTTTCCCCTGTTAGGTGGCTACACCAAACTATTTCAAACACAAGTAACTTATTTCAATCATTTTAGTTTATTTTATTTCATTTTTTTAATTGTTTTCCTGCCTCCCTCTTTAAATATAATTTAAAAATAACCACCTAAAAATAATCGAATGTTAGAAAATTTTTCCGCACAAAATTAAATTTTTTTTGCAAAAAGAAAAACACAAAGTTCAAAATTTTTGCAAACAAATGGCCATAAGATTTTAACAATATCCCTCAACCACTAAGTAAAGAAAATATGCCCACGTTTTCTCACAAAACCCTATTTTTCTAATTTCCTTTCTCTGAAATTTTTCACAAAAGCAAGGGACATTTTCATATTTTTTTCAAACATGCCTTGATGCTAATGTGTGTTCATTTTGGCATACTAACGATGGCATGTCCTTATATTTACTATGTATTTGTAATGTGTAGTCATATCAAACTTAACTTGAACATGTGTATGCGCCTAGCAAGATTATGCTGGAATAATGAAACCCTAGCTAGCCGTCATTGCGAGAAGACGACAATAGCTTGTAAGCGTTGTTTTCCGTGACGAGAGGAGTTCTGTTGTGGGTGTCCTTCTCCGCTCTTCTTCCTCCGGCATCATCATCAATCACTGCACTGTCGCGCACGAGCCTAGCTTGCATCTCGCGATGATGAGATTTCCATGAGGAATACGAGTTTGGCGAGTGGGGGTTAAGCGTTGTTCGAAGGGGGTCTTTTCTCCTGCGTCTGTTGGCCGCGAGGGTTGCTGCCATCGCAAACGATGATGGAGTTAGGATGAGGAATACAGTGCTCTCTCCCGGCTTCCACACTCATGGTCCACAATCTGTCGTCCACAATCGCCTAGACGGAAGTTTGGGTGTCCTCTCCCTCTCTCATCTCCTCTCCACCCTCTTTTTCTCCTGAGAGGTTTTCTCGTGTCTTCCGTCGAGGCTTCCGTTCTCCCCTGATGTCTTGGGTAGCAACATATCGTTGGGTGGGGGGGTTGTGGGCGGCCAGGTGGATTGCGGGAACTGAAATCGTGGTAGCTCTAGGAAGGAGGAGTTGCTTGCCTCGCCAAGTCACCAACAATCTTCTTCCGCCGTTTCAATCAGCCCAACGCAGCCTCATAACTCAACAAATTCCACATCACATCCAAACCCCTCCTCCGCCCACACCCACAACGTCCGAACCTCAACCAACCCAAATTCGGCCATTACTATACCCCCTAATCCACCAACCTTACCCGCACCCCCCCTCCCGCCCCCGCCCGTCCCCCTGCCCTTCCGGACCCCGCCGTCGACCAACCATCCCCCTCCCCACCCGTCCCCCCCCCCCACCCCCGCGTCCTCGCACCCGCGTCAGCCTCCATCCCAGGTTCCCCCTACCCCCCCGCCCCCTCCCACCCTTCGCTCCTCCCCTTCTCCGCCTCTCACCACCTGACCTCAGCATGGTCGCCATCTCTGCCTGGGCTTGTTGTCAAGGTACTTGTCGAGAGCAGTCAAGGCTTCTTGTCTTCTCGGGCTGAAGGAACTGGATAGCGACAACTACGACGTGGTGACGATGAACCTACGTCGGCGACACGCGGTGGACGGAAGGACTAGGTCTATAGCAGGTTTGGTTTTTTAGTATTGTTTATTATTTTGTATTATTTTATTTTAATATTTGGTTTTTTAGTATTCAATATGGAATAGTTGCTAAGTATATGGCTGCTTTTTCCTACTTTCGCTTTTCCAAGAGGTTGAGGGGAGGTGTCGACGCTAGTTTACGGGTTGAGGGAGGTGTCGATGCTAGTTTAATCGGTTGAGGGGAGTGTTCGTGGGGATAATAAGTCGAAAAGGGGGAAGGTTTTCTTAGGGGAAACAATCATTGGTGCGAGCCTTGTAAGAGGCTAAATTCCATCTTCGAAAATTCAAATCTCTTTGAGAAATCGGAAACTAATTAATGGAGTAATTGAGGATTTGTTTTTTCTCTGATGTGGAGATCGAAAAGGCTCTCGAGGTTTTGAAGTTTGCATTGGTTTTTAAATTTATTTCTTTTTGCAGGTCGTCTCTATGAAGTCCTTCATTAATTCATATTATCCATTCCTGGGTCTTTCTCAGTCCCAATGATAGTTTTAATTGGCAACTCTTACCATGTCCTTCCTGTTGAATTTGGTAAAAAACGAAAAGAAAAGGATTAACATTCATGGCATGGGCACGAAAGGGGAAGATGGTGGGCAGGGTGCCAATTTCGCTTTTTAAACTGGTTTTTTAAATTTGATGTAAACAGGAGCCTCATAGCATACACCTCAGTGGATTTTTTCCTACCAGGTTTGGGTCCCTTTACCCTTTATAATAGCAGAACTGTTGTGCAAAGTTTATAGCCCCTAGGTTTGGGTAGAGTCCTTGGGGACAGATATGCTATAAAATTATAATAGAATACGAGCCATTTGGTGGGCGAGATATGTGGTGTTGTAAGTTGACTTGTAGAAGATCCTGTGGAGGGTTTTTCCGTTGTGGTAGAAAAAGCCGAATTGACAAAGGGTAAATATATGAGAAAAGAGGTTCTATGTAAAATGTTGTGTGTAGGCAAGGTCACACTGAAGTTATGCCCAATTGAGTTAAGCCAGGATAAAAGAAATGTAGGTATAAGGAAAGGAGGAGAGAGAGGTTTGGAAAGATAGAAATGGGTTTTAGAAAAGAGAATATGATGGTTGAAAAGGAGAGAGGATGTTGAAGAGATTAGGATCAGAAGGGTGGAGGAGAAGAAGGATGGAACGTGAGTGGATGTCGACATGAGCTTGAGGAAAAAAATGAAATGTGAATGAGACTTAATAATGTGGGAACTCAAAGTGGATGAAGTAATTGGGTTAGAGAAAAAGAGTGGAGGAAAAGTCATCATGTCAAGACCAGAAGTTAGGGGTAGGTCGGGTTTTTTGAGGTAGAACTGGGAGGTTGGCCTATAGGGTCTACCAAGAAATCGGAGGTTGGTGATGAAGGAGAGATGTGAAAAAGTTGAAAAGGACAAGGATGGGAGAGGGGGGTGGAGGAGGTGGATGAGAGAGAGAGGGATGTGAAGGGTTTTTAGGGTGTGTGTAGGGTGTAGAATAATATGATGTGTTGTCTGAGGGGAAGGTATGAAGGTGGCATGATACTCAAAAGGGAATATCATTTTAATCAGGAATGTGACAATGGGTGAGCGAAGGAAGAGAAGGAAGAATAGACATAAAGAGGATGGTCAATGAGAAAGTATAGGAGGGCTAAGGGCAGTGCCTCTCTAAAAGGAACTGATGAGGATAAAATTATTGGGTTTGGAAATTTAAGAGGGTTGGGCAGTCGAAGAGAAGTTGAAACAATTATGAAAGATTAGAAAGTTCATTTAAAGTGTAGACCTTTTCAAGATATAAAAAAGAAAAGAGAGTGGGCAGTCAGGGTATTGCAATTTACTAAATTTACTCTATGTAAAGGAAGGGGGAAGATTGCACTGTTCATAGAAAGAGGATGTTCAAGTAGATTGGGTGGGTGCCTCTAATCAAGTATGAAGTTTTGGTAACAGAGGATAAAGACTCGTGCTTCTATTGTATATGCCAAATTTATTATATTGAGAGAAAGAGATTTATGGAACAGCTAAGGGGCGCGAAGTTTGATGTGGACTTGGGGTTATGGGGGATGGGATTGGAGATTAATGCATGTGGCTCAGAGAGGAAAGGTGGAGTAGACCTCGCTTGGGGTCATCTAGGAATGAATTCAAGGTTTGATTATAGATGTGGTGTATTGGACCTCAAATTCGATAAAGAAGAAGTCAATTTTCATAGTATAACGACCAACAGGTTGATTGAGAAGTGGGCGGGAAACTGGACAGATTGCTGATTAATAATGTTTTTTCTATAAATATGGTGAAGCTAAGACATCTCTGCTGAAAGAATACTTCAGATATTCTCCTTTCATTTTTACAGCCTATGGGCAAATATGGCGTGGTATGGGCCAACACCTTTTAGGTTTCAAAATATGTGGAGTTGCATGGGGATTTTTTTTGGACATGGTTGAATCATCTTGGGAGGAGCACAATTTGTGCAGCTCAGGATTGGTAAATTGAGAGTAAGTAATTGAAAAGGTTAAAACAAAGGACTAGGGTGTGGAATAAATAGACTTTTGGGCGTGTTGTTGTGATTGTATTTAGGGTTGGAGGAGGAAATGGTAGAAAAATATGAGAAGAAGTACTACAGACTAGAGTACTCGGATATCAATTGAAGAAGAGTTCCTGTTTTCTAAGGCTGTGATTGGAGGTTGGTATAAAAGGAAGAGGATAGGTTGGCACAAGCAAGCGAATTGAAGTGGCTGATTGATGGTGATAGGAATTCAAGTTTTTTCATGTTGTGCGTTAGCAAAAAAGGCTTAAACTTTGTGTATGTGTAAATCACTGGTGCTTCCTGCGGTTCGAAGTTGGAAAATATGCAGATGGTCATGATGAAGCTGTAAATATTTGAGCAATTCTTGAGGCAAAATAGTTCGATGCAAGGTCAAATCTAGAAGGTCTAGCCACTAGTGGTTTTGAGGAGGTAGGAAGGCTAGGCTATCGGTCAATAAGGGAAGCGGACCGACTAAAGAAGGAGGTTATGAAGTTATTTCTTCTATTTCCATGAATAGTAGCCAAGGACCGGACGAGTTGGGTCTTCTTCTATATTACCCTTGGGGATTATTAAAAATGATGGGATGGATGCGGTAAGGCAAGAGAAGTCTTCAGAGGTTGATATGTTGCCTCTGTATTTTTGTTTCCTTTTACATATGCGCTTATTCCTAAAGTAAAGGATCCTCAATCGTTTGAGCAATTTCACCCGATAAGCCTTGTAATGTAATCTATAAAATTTTCTCCAAAACCTTGTTGGTAAGCTTCGTTGGTGAGGGTGTATTTAATATCTTTAGAACAAGATGCTTTTGTGAAGGGAGGGAGTAGTATTTTGAAAATATAACGCTTGCTCAAGATGATGACAAATATTATTACCACTAGGCGGGTGAGAGGAGGGTAATATAATGCTAAAGCTTGATGATGAGCACAGCGTTACTATGATCGAGTGGAGTGGCAAGTGGTAGATCAAACTTTCCATGCTCTTGGTTTTTTTCAAACTGGTTTGTAAGTTGATTCAGAATTGTATATTTCTACTCCTTGTTTTCTATCATGATGCATGGTACGTATAGAGGTTCTTCAAGTCAAAAAGGGGCTTGAGGCAGGGGATCGTGTTGTAGTTTGTGTATATTTTTCAATCATCATGGAAGAAAGTTTTTCTAAATTAGTTCAAAAAAGGATATCTGAGAAAAAGAGGATTCTACCGTTTGCACATCCGTGTGGTGGTGGTACACCTATGATATCAACATTTAATGTACACAGATAATGTTGTTATATTTTCTAATGGTGGAAAAAATCTACTAGACAGATAATAAAGGTGATTAAGGAGTATGAAAGCTGGACTGGCCAAAGGGTGAATAAAGATAAATCAACCATTTTTTTCTCAAAGAAGTTGGGTGTTCTGAGGAAAGGAGAAATTCTTCAAGAAACTAGTTTAAGTGAGGGTAAATTTCCTTTTATGTATTTTGGTGTGCCGATAGTGGATGGTAAATTGAAGGGCTGTCATTTTGACCCTTTAATTCAAAAAAATAAGTAAGAGAGTTGAGGGCTGGGAAAATTAGACTGTTGTCTCAAGGAGGTCGTCTTGTTTTTGTTAAGACATGTGTTGTCGAGTATGTCCATTGCATTTGTTAGCTGTTTTAAATGTCCCAAAACTGTTGATAAAAAAGATACAAGGTATGTTTGATTCTTTTTTTTGGGGTTCTAAGGATGGAAAAGAAAAAATGAAATGGAGGGCTTGGAAGAAATTGTGTGTTCCTATAGACGAGGGGGGGGGGGGGGGGGGGGGGAGGGGGGCAGGGGGGAGGTAAGGGGAACATTTCGGATATGCAACGGTCCTTCGTATCATGAAGTTGGTTGGCATTTATTAACTCAAAATTCTTTATGGGTTAGATTTTTTAGAGCTAAATATGTGAAGGAGGACATATTGCTCTTTGCATACGTCATGGATCGGATTCTTCCTTTTGGAGGAAAGTTCTGCAGGGTATGCCTGAACTGTTAAGTAAATCTAAGTGGAAGGTTAGAGAAGGAGATGTAAATTTGTGGTATGATAAGTTTCTAGATTCGGGACCTTTGGTTGCAGGGTGTCCAGATGGTGCACATTCTCATATCAAATTAAAAAATTTGGTTATCAATAATGCATGGGATGTGAAAAATTTGCTGAGAATGCTGTGGTATAATATAGCGGAAGAAGTGATGGAAAAGGTGGGAAATCTTAGGAACACTTCGGACATATTGCTATGGCTCCCGGAAAAGGATGGTTATTTTAATACAAAATCTGCATGGGATGTTATCAGAGTTAGAGCTCCAAAGTTTGAGTGGGTAAAGTGGGTTTGGAATAAATGGTTACCGAAGAAAATTGCTATCAGCATATGGAAGGCCGTTTTTGAGTGTTTAAGTGTTGATGAAAAGGTGAGAAGGGTGGGGTTTTCGTTGGCTTCGGCTTGTAATTGTTGTGAGATGAGGCAGCCAGAAGATATGGAGCATGTGTTAAATAGGGAAGACTTTGCTATTGAGGTTTGGAGGAAGGTTTCGATGGAGGTTGGTGTTCCTTTCCTTTAGACAACAAAGTTGGAAAGAACGAGTCCAAATGTGGTTTAATAGGGCTTCTTGATTTTCTCAATTGGGATCATTGATGGGTTTGATTCCTTATTTAGTAGTTTGGAGGCTGGAAGAAGGAGATGCATAGCTAAAATAGAGGGGAAATTGGAGAATAGTTCAGATGTGTGGTTGCTTATTAAGTATTGGGTGGGGGTTTTGAGTAGGAATATGACAGGAGTGACTTAGTTAAAGGATGCTGATTTTCAGATATTGCAAAATCTGGAAGTGCAAATTGTGAATAAAAGAAGTAAAACTATGCAATGTGTGAGATGGCTAAAACCGGGGCAAGGGAGGTTGAAACTCAATTTGGATGGAAGCAGTTTGGGGAACCCAGGGCCGGTGGGTGGTGGTGGCATTCTTAAAGACCATACAGGTTTTTTTGTGTTTGGTTTACCAAAATATTTTAGTTCTTGTTCAAATAATGAAGCTGAATTGAGAGTTGTGTTGGAGGGAATAAAGATTTGCAAACATTTGGGCCATACTAGTATTGATATTGAATGTGATTCGAAGATCGTTGTAAATTGGATAAGATCAAGTAGGTGCTCCTTGTGGTATTTATAGGATTTTTGGGAGCAACTGATTGGTTTATTGGAGGGAGTAGACTTTTCGATAAAGCACTGGTATAGAGAAGGAAATAAAGTGGCAGATGCCTTGGCTCGTCAAGGTGTTAGGGGGAGGAATAAGTTGTTTACAAATAGTAGTCAACTCCCTAGAGTTATCAATTGGTTATATAAATTGGAGAAGATGGGTACGACTTATATGAGGTATGTTTAGCTAATTTCATATTGGTTTTGGTCTATGCTTTATGTTTTTTATCTTTTGTTTGTTTTGTTGCGTGATATTTATTTTGTAGGTCCTTGTTTTGTTTTGATTTGATTGGATTTGTAATCTTATTTTGGCTGGGTGTTGGTGTTGTTTTTGGGAGGCCTTTAAAGGTTTGTCTTTTGTTTTTCCCTTTAATTATCTTGTAACCACGATATTCCTCGGCCAAAAGTGAGAGTTTATCAATAAATAAATGGAGGTGCCGCCCTTCTTTAAAATATATATATGTATTTGTATGTGGGTCCTATGATGGAAACAGAGAGGCCGAATATTTTAGACCTCACTTATATTATTTATTGAGGGGTTATCTAATGAATCTCCCTCTCTTGGACACTCTTAATCACATGGTGTTTTCTCAATTTTTTTTTCATAAAATTAATAATTTATATATGTACGAAAAAATACCAATGATCAAAGGGACTCAACCCTAAATGGTCCACTAAATAGATAGCTTGCAAAGATTAAGTCTTGAAGGAGCACATTATGAGCTAATGAAGTGCAAAAAACCAAGTAGGCCCACTAACCAAATGACCAAGTATATAAATTGACGGATTAATAAGGTACACTCATAATTGAAAATGAGTTATGCCTATCTAAAACAAAATGAGTTTTGCACATAAATTGATATATATGCTCTGCTCATAGTTGATGGATGAGCTCTGCCCATATTCAAAAGATAAAATTTACTTATAAATTTAACAAATGAACTCCTCTCGTAAATGACAGAAAAATTCTACTCATAGCCAAATGTTTAAAAGATAAAAAAGTTAATGTGAGGTTTGGAATACTTCCAAACTTGAAAGCACCTTCCAAGATTCAGGATTAGAGGGTAGGGGTGGGAAAACCCTATGCTCCACATGACTTCATATTGAGGGAGACCATTGATTTTCCTTATATTAAAGAGGAATACAAAGATATCTAAGTTATATATAGACCTTGCTTAATAACATATAACCACATATTGATGGAGCATTTAACCACTTTAGTCTTAGATCTTATAAAAAGGCATACACTAGGAGAATGTAGGGGGTAGTCAGACTTCAGTAAAATAAAATTATGATGATGTTTCTTATACATTATCTTGATATTAACCTAACCATTAGAGAAGGCCTCTAGAGGCCAGGAGGGATTTTCAAATAAAATTGAATTTAATTTTTGAAGCCAACACCTCATATGAAGTTATAAAGTGTCGCTAATAATGTTAGAGACCATCATTTTGCCATGTAAAAAAAATGGTGATAACAAATCATTTTCAAATTTTGGCGAAGAGTAAAATAAAAATCAAAAGGTGAATCAATTATTTATATCATAATCATCATATACTTATAATTGAATACATGCACTCAAAGAACTTTTTGACTCTGGAAGTTTTAATTTGTAAGCAAGACAGTGGCGAGCACCACAACTTAACTGTGCTCTATGCCGACAAGCACACCTCCACCCCCCACCAAACAGGGTAGAAATATTGTTAACAAAACCATCATATATATTTTGAGCCAACCACTAACTCATCACCTTTGAAACACCATGGCTGATCATCCAAGACACAGAAAAGCTACAACTACTGATGCCCAGTAAATTGATGAAAGGAAAGGTTCATTCAATACATGTCCCTTATCTTCATGTACAATTTTCTTTCTTAATTAAATGCCTACCATTAAAAGCTTTGACCTTTCCTCGACCATGAGCTGCCCTAAACTCTTCCTAGTTCAAATGCCCAATGATCTCACAATGAAGAAAACCCATTTAGCAGTCTTTAGTTTGGTCCCATTGCCTTGGTGATGCGTGATTGACATTTGGTCTTTGCATAAGAGCTTTGATGACCCAAGTCAAAGAATTTGAGATGGGAAAATTATTAATAAAGCATTCCAAAGTATTTCAATCAATAAATTTGTGTATAAAGAAGTTCGAGTGGTCTTACTCCCAACTAATATTGTGCCAATGTGTTTTTTTTTTTTAATTGATTTTTGTATGATGTAAATGAGATAGTGTAAAGACCTGAAAAATAATGATATTTAAATAATAAAAAGAAAGGAAAATGGAAACAGAAATAGAAGGAGGCAGCAGACTTCGTCGATGACGTTGTACTTTGGATGTAATAACCCAAGAAATTAATTCATGATCTCGTCGATGAACACAGGGGATTCGTCGACAAGAATACAAGAGGGTCTCGTCAACGAAGACATGTTTCGTCGACGTGAAGATACCGAGAGACTGTTTTCTAAGCTCTGAATTTCGTCGACGAGAAGGTGGTATTCGTCGACGAACATCCTTCGTGACCTCATCGATGAGATATAAATAGTGTGAAACGCAATTTTTTCCGCAGAAAACTCACCAGGAACTCTCTCTCTCCTCTCCCTTACGATTCTTCTTCGCTCTCTCCTCAATTTCGGCCCCATCGACCGCCAAATCGACGATCTGAGGCCACCACGACGCTTTTGCGGAAGTTCTCCCTAAGTGTGCCGGAGGGGATTGTCGGTGGGACGAAGTTAGATTTCATCTCGGATTCAGGTTAAGACATTTTTGTTGAAATTTGGCTTTTCGGCAGTTGTAGGAAACACAGTTGACGTAGAAATAGTAATATTTTGTTCTAGGATATATGGTTTTTAGAGTGTTGAGTGGGTAGCCCTGCGGGTATAGGACCCGATACAGTGGAGGATTTTAACTAGAATCAGGTAAGGAAAATATGCTATGCTAGGTAAACCTATTTTGATTCAGTATAAATTATATATTTTTCAGCAAATTATTATTCAGATTATGGTGCGATTTTAGAACCTGATAATATTAATGTTTAATTGTGTGGCATGAGTTTATTATTAGCTAGTACAAGGTTTCCATAATTTTCAGAATACCATGATTTTCAGCACATGCACAAAAACTCATATTTTATAGTATTTCTCAAGAATATTATGATGTAGCAATTTCAAAACCATAACGTTCAGTTTATAAAGTTAATCAGAAAATTCAGTTATTCAGTTATACAGACATATGGGATATCCAGTTATTACAATTTATTCAGCTCAGTATTTATTATGTTATGGTTATTTTAGCTGTTATAAAATCATGGTAAAAATAGTATTTTAGAAATATTAGTTATATATATAGTATCAAACCCTGATAGACCATATTCAGCAGCAGAGCACAGTACCGTAGCTATATTCAGTTCAGAGTGCAACCCCTATTCAGATAATAGGTGGCATTCAGAAATCGGTTATGCCTGTGTTGTGGACAGGCTCCCCATCAGATATAAGTTGAGGGGCCACGATCTGACTGTTGGAGATCAGTTGACTTACCCTGGTCGGCCAGTTAGGTTAGGTCCCGCCTTCGGGCTGCACAACCCTATCATGAGGGATTAATTCATGACTTCAGTTATCCATCCAGGGAATTTTCTCTATTATTATTATTATTATTATTATTATTATTATTATTATATATATATATATATATATATATATATATATATATATTTGTGTGTGTGTGTGTGTGTGTGTAGATTTAAAGGAAATAGACATACTTATAGTTATTAGCAGTAGTATGAATAAGATATTCAGAAAACTCAGTTTATGTTAAGTAACATAGGTATGATGTATTTTGCAACAGGTATACAGGTTTATTCAGTTATGTTATTTATGGTATTTTTTTAAATTAGATTTTGCAAACATATAACTCATTTACCACACATTAGTAATAACATATTTTTTCTTACTGAGCATTGCTTCATCCCATTTAACGTATATTTTTCAGGTGATCCAGCGAGGCTCACAGATCAGGCTCGCAGATGGAGGGATTTCAGTGTGGCCTGTCGATAGAGTGAGTATTTTTGGGAAAGATTTTCCCTGTTTAGTTCTAGTCTCAAATGAGGGATTTTGGAGGTACAACTTTATATGTATATTTTGGGAGTATTATAGCACTTTGGCAATGTACACATTTATGTATGGTGGTGGTTATGTGATTTCAACTTCCTACTGCTTAGGTGGATGGTTAGTTTTATATATGAAGGTATCAGAGTAGTAAAATTTTACAGTAATTATTATAAAAAAAAAATCTTAATTAATTTAGCAGGACGATACAGATAGTGCACATGATCAATTGACTCATTGAACAATTATTGATTTGCTAAAAATCAAAATTTTTTTCCTTATGTTTGGTGATTCTTTTTGTACACTTTTGGTAAATTCATGTTGGATGCGAATTTGTACAATTAAAGTGTTATATGCATAGCAAAAATATATTCATAGTTGCAAAAAATTCTTGTTGTATTATTGTCGTAACAATAGATGAGTTTAGTTACTAATATTAGTATATGAACTAATCTTAACATGCTTAATATATTTTCACTATATACAACTATACATATCTTGTTCACAAACACACACACACACACACACACACACACATATATATATATATATATATATATATATATATATTTGTGGAATAGAATTATATACAACCAGTAGAATTCCTGAAATCTCAAGGGAAGTCACTGTATTTTTTGAAATCTCAAGAGAGGCCATTATTTTTTTATTAAATTTTTGGGGAGGTTAACATCTTTTACCCAAATATATATATATAGAATGACTTGGATTCACACCTATAAACTTAAAAAAAGGGAAAAGTTTTTGGGATATGAAGGCAACTTCAGGAAGTTCATGGAGACGGAAAAATATTCTTAAGAGTTAGACGAACCATATGCCTATCCTAGCATATCAAAGTCAGAATTGGAGATGGTAGATTAGCATGATAACCGCCATTAGTGTAACCCAATACTTGAATACTGTGGATCTCTCATGGCGTTCATACAAATGCAAGAAGTTGCCTATACAATCAAAGATATATAGTAATTGGTCACAACCAAGAAGATAAACAGCAAGCGTTGTTTCTATTAAATTTTCTCTTAATTTCTCCCCGAACTCTGGTTGGTAATCGAAGTTGGTATGAGCTATTGGAACGAAGCTGGCAACTACAAGGTAATTTTCTTTCCCTTCAGCTTGGGATAATATCAAAAATACAGAGAGAGAGAGAGAGAGAGTGAGAAACCTTGTTAGCTGGGCAAATGCAGTATGGACAAAAGGCTACATTCCCAAACACTTTTCATGGAATGGCTTGCCATTCAAGGCATACAGGTTTATTGCATTGGATAATATTTTTTTATGGGGCAAGCTATGTATATCAGATCCAACTTGTAAATTAATGTGTGGTTGGAAAGCAAAATCCATTATGAATGTATAGGGACCTTCAATTCCTCAAACTAGGATATATAGAGAATTCTGAGATGGGTATCTTCTTAATTTGGGAAAAAAATACACGTTCCGATCACGAGAAAATGAGATGAATTGGGCAGGCGCTGTCTATCAATCAAAGAAAGCTAGGAATTAATACATTTCTATATGAAGGATGGATTTGAGGCAAATCGATCTTCATAAAATTGCAAAGAAACCCGTCATAAAAGTTAAAATGCAATGTTGGGGATTGGTTTGAAGAAATTCTTTTTTTTTTTTTTTTTTTATCAAATGGTAAATGTATATTGATCAAATTGAATCAAAATGCATATTTACAAGTTCTATGAGCATCCTCAGGTTGTTTGGAACATTGTTCCCCATCCAATTACATTCAAAAAAAATACATCAAAACCTGGGCATACCCAGGGGCTATATATAGCCATTCAATTACCTATCAAATACTCCAATGATCCAGATATCATGTGATACGAAATTCCAAGACTTAATCTATGGAATACAAGTTAAATTTTTCAAAGACCCCCATGTATGTGAATTTTTGTATTACATTAATCATATCAGGAGGGGATATGTAGTATCCCTCAAATCTAACTCTATTTCTGAAGTGCCACAAAAAGTACACCGAGGCAGCTAGTCCAATTCTCCTTCCTGCAGCTTGAAAATTCTTCATTTTTCCTTCTTTGAATAGCCATTTCACTGCAGCTTTAACTATAGACATTTCCCTTTTCAATCCCAACCATCTTCTAATTCCCTTCCATACCTCAGTCGAATAATTGCATTTAAAGAACAGGTGGTCAAAGTTCTCAGGTTCCACCCTGCAGAAAACACGCATCGGATCCATGCCATCTGCCATCACATTTTCACAAGTGGGTAATTTTCCCTTTACACCCAGCCATAGACAAAAAGCATGTTTGGGGAGGATGTCTCCAGACCAAACAACTTTAGCCCACGGGACTCTGTGTTTTTTAATCCTATATTCATAACACTGATGAGAGTTCTTTTCCCAAATCTTCATATTTTCTTCTACACTTTCACTACCTCCACAACTGGACACTAGATGATCTCTAATATGCAGCAGATTTTTGAATAGATTTGAATCCTCTTTCTTTGCTGTAGTTTCCCAGATGGAGGCACTGTTCAGATAAATCTAGTGTACCCACTGCGACCACAGAGTGTCCTTCTTCGAGTGTATATTCCATAGTGTCTTGGTCAACAGAGCTTTATTCCAAGAAACCAAGTCCAATATCCCCAATCCACCTTCTGCTTTTGGTACACAGATTTCCTACCAAGCCACTAGTGGCTTTCTTCTTCCACCCCACAAGAATCCCCTACATAGTTTCCTTATTCGGTTTAGTACATTGAGGGGGAAAGGGAATATTGCAAGCCAAAAGCACTCAACTCCTTGGATAATAGAGTTAAGGACCTCCAACCTACCAGCATATGAAAGGGTCTTCCTAGGCCAATCCCTGAACTGATCTGAAATTCTGCAGACCAGTGGCTCATAATGTGCAGCATTAAGCCTTGCTGCCAACTATGGTATGCCCAGATATCTAAAGTGAAATTCACCCAAACCAATTCTAGTTAACCTCAGAATCTTTTCTAGTTCCAGTTCCTTAATACCAGCCTAGTACAAATTTGATTTTAGACTGTTAGCATGAAGCCCCGAGTAACTAGCAAATTTTTTTAAACAGTCCATCATGTAGCCCACTGATGTTGAGTCACCCCTTGAAAATAACATCAGGTCATCTCCAAAAATCAGATGATTGATTCTCAGGTCTTCACATTTCGGATAGAACTTGAAGTGGAATTTACCCTCTAAGGCCTTCAACTACCTTGACAGACATTCCATACAGATAACAAATAGAAGAGGAGATAATGGATCCCCCTGTCTAAGTCTCTTTCTCCTTTTAAAGAATCCAAATAATCTACCATTAATTGAAATGGAAAATGATGTTGAAGTCACGCATTCCATAATCCATCCTATCATTTCCTAAGGAAATTTCAGGAGATGCAGCATATCAGACAAGAAGGACCATGCCACAGTGTCATAAGCCTTCCTCAAGTCTATTTTCAGGAGACATCTGGGGGAAATTCTTTTTCTTGTGTATCCTCTCACCAGTTCCTGCACTAAGTAAATATTTTCAACCATGTTTATATTCCTCACAAAGGCAGCCTGAGCAAGGTTAATCATTTTTTCCATACAAGGCTTAATTCTAGCTGCAAGGATCTTAGAAATTATCTTATACAGCACATTGCAACAAGAGATTGTTCTATAGTCATTCACACTGCAAGCATGTCTAGATTTAGGTATAAGTGCAATAACTGTATGATTGCGCTATTTAAGCAACTTACCACTTGTAAAGAACTCTTTAACAGCTAGTATAACCTCAGCCCCCACAATATTTCAAGCTTTCTTGAAGAATCCTACAGAATACCCATCAAGCCCAGGGGATTTTTCATCCCCAATACTGAATAGAGCCTCCCTTATCTCCTTATTAGTAACAGGCACAATCATTTGTTGTCTCTCTTCCTCATTTACCAACGGTCCTCTTGAGATCACCTGATCATCCAGCTTATGACACCTCACTTCCTCACCCAGCAGATGTTGATAGTACTGCACAAATTCCATTCCAACATGCTCATAAGATTCAATGACAACACCATTTTTCTTAGTCACTGAAGTAATATGGTTTATGGCCCTGTTTCTTTTGAGGATAGCATGAAAGTATGAAGTCCCCTTGTCGCAATTTTTAAAATATCTATGCTTTGCCACTTGTGCAAGAAATTGCTTGTTAGCCTCCTCTAGCTTGACAACTTCCCTTTTCTTTACCACATATATCCCCTATAGAACATGACAGGATGGACTATTCTGGAGCTTCTCTTGGATTTCAACAACCTCTGCACTGGCTTTCTCTACTCTGCTCTGCTCTGCTCGATATGTGGGAGAAGTGGAGCCTGTTCAAAGCCCTTAAAGGTATTTTAAGGTCTTTAAGCTTCCTTTTCAATCGATACTAGTCATTACCCTCATACTGCCTTACCCCAATTTCCTCTACTATTATCTGGAAGTCCACATGATTCATCCATATGTTAAAAAACTTAAAAAGGGCTTTACCCAAATTCTGATCTGCAAATAGATTTGCTTGACACACTGAATGGTAAGACAAGATGCCAGGTAGCTGAAAGTCTGTCGTAGCCCTCCACCCTTCCATTATCCACCTCTGTTTCATCATCACCCTTCCATTATCCACCTCTGGTTCTTAACGGTGAATTTGTTGGTTTTTGTTTACCCTACATAGGTGGAAAAGTTGTTTTGAAGTATTTTGTATGTCCCACATTATGGGAAATATTTTTTGAAGTTGAGGTTGAAGTTATATAAAGAGCTCACATCTCCATTTGTAATCACACCTCACAGTTGTAATTTTTCTATAAGTAGTGGATTGATCGTCAGCGTCCGAGGATGTAGGCAATTTTATACCGAATCTCGTAAATTTTTGTATTGTTCTTTATTGCCGTCTTTTATTATAGATTTCTGCATTGCATTAATTTTTTATATATTCAATAGCATTAGTTGTAATATTGGTGTTTGGCATAAATGGGGTATCGGACATAACAATTGGTATTAGAACCAAGTTGAATAGTGTCAATACGGAGGTGTTTCTCTGTTGGGATCCTTGATTCCATGTTTCAGCCTAAGAAAATTTCTTGTCTAAGCGAGTGCTTAGAGACCATTGCGGTTCAGTTGCTCCCTGGAGGTTAACGTGGTCAAAGTGGAATTTTATAAGATAAACAGAGTAAACACAGTTGGTACGTACGATTCATCCTAAGCCTTTTGTTTTGTTGTTTGCTATTGAATATGTAGAAGATGGCAGAAATTAGTGTAGCAGTAGATGAAACTCTATCTACACGAACTCCAACCCCAACAACTTCAACATCATCGTCAAAGACAATAGCTAATGCTCGGTTTGAGGTGGAGAAATTTGATGTACCAATCATTTGGGTATCTAGCAATGTGAGGTGATGGACATCCTGTACCAACAAAAATTAGATGATAAACTAAAGGATATGGGCAGTAGAGATTGGGAAAAAATCAATCATCAGACGTGTAGTACAATTCATCTATGTCTCGCTAAAAATAAAAAATATTGTGTTATGAGGGAGACATTTGCAAAGAAATTATGGAAGACATTAAAAGATATATTTATGACCATGAGTCTGGAAAATCGATTCTATTTGAGAAATAAATTGTCTCACTTCCAGTATTAACTAGGTATTTCATAAATGACCACATAAATGCTTTCAATAAAATTTTGGTTAATTTGTTAAATTTGGATGAAAAGGTGAAAGATGAGGATAAAGTCTTACATGTTACTGAATTCTCTCCTTGATAATTATAAACATTTGGCCACCACTTTATTGTATGGGAAAGATATATTTACTTTTGATGCATTGATTAATACTAAATGTAAAAAGAAGGATCAGATGATCCGTAAGGAAACAACATAAGTATTAACAATAAGGGGACATTCTCAGAGTCATAAACTTGGAAGGAGGAGTAAATCTCATAGGAGACCTCCCAAAGATGAATGCACTTTTTATCATGAGAAAAGACATTGGAAGAAAGATTGCCCTAAATTACAGTAGAAGAATCAAGGCAAAACACATTCTAATGCCAATATAGCCAAGCATGATGGAAGTGAGTCAAATTTTCTCTTGTTGGAACATCTTTGTCACATTATTTTGGTGAGTGGATTTTGGATTCTGGTTGTTCCTATCACATGTGTCCCAATAGGGAATGGTTTTCTATTTTTGAAGAATTAAATGGCGGGGTTGCTTTATAGGAAATGATAATACATGTAAAATAATTGGAATATGATCAATATAGTTGAAATTTCAAGATGGAACTATTAAAACCTTGACTAATATTAGGTATGTTCCAAGCCTAAAGAAAAAATTGATTTCATTGGGTGTCTTAGATTCTAAAGGGTTCACTATCACTTTGAAAGATGGAAACTTAAAGATTAAATCAGGTGGGCTGGTGGTGATGAAAGGAATAAGGAAAAATAACTTGTATTATTTACAAAGAAGTACAATTACTAGCTTAACAACTGTTGTTTTTGAGAAAAATGCATGTTCAGATACAACCGGATTGTGACATATATGATTGACATATACAGGAGAAAAATCTTTGTAACAATCGACTAAGCGAGGCTTGTTGAAGGGTACAAAGGTACATAAATTTGAATTTTGTGAGCATTGTATTATAGGAAAATAGACTAGAGTGAAATTTCGCACTGCAATCCACCAAACTGAAGGTATTTTAGACTACATTCACACAAATGTAAGTGAACCTACTAAAAATGCTTCATTAGGTGGTATGTTGTTGGCCTTACAAGGCTTAAAATCTTGTTTTGATGATAACAAATCAGAGGAACTTAACATATTTGGTTAAGTGATGATATTTCAGGACTCAAGTATGTGAATACAAGGTCAAGTGCTCACAAGGATCATTTAAAGCATATACTCCAAAGAAAGATGATCAAATGAAGCTTAAAGAATATTAAGGCATGGATTCAAAGATGATCTAATAAAGCTTGAAGATCACAAGAGCATGAATATTAAAGAGAACTTGCTAAAAGCTTAAAGTATATTGAAGGTTGAAGACAAGATAGAGTCAAAGAAAGACAAGCATGAAGACTTAAGTGCTTAGAATGTCAAAGTCTTAAAAAGTTTTTATGTAAGTAATTCAAACAATTTCAATATAGATGCATGAAGCTCTTAGTGTTGACTCTGCAAGTCTGATCTCGTTTTGATTATGAAAACACCAATGTTTCTCACATGTGCACTAAGCTTCTTGAACAGGTTTATCCTTGCATGCACTGATGGTAGGAACCCAAGCAAGCCATACGGACTATGAAGATCAAGCTTCATTTATGGCAATTGGAGAATCGAAAAAATGAAGACCTATTTGCTATTGTATTTGCATTCATTTTTTGGGCTGTAATATAATGTGGTTTGTAATAACTGCATCACATGCATGATAGGACTAAATGCTCAAAGACCATAGATTGACCTTAGGGATTCGGTCGACTGACACCATAGTTTTGGGACTAAGTAAAAGGTCCATAGATAGACCCTAGGTCCTTGCACAAACGCTTAGGAAAATCGCCACTATCAACTATGCAATCAAGGGTAACTTATGATTTAAAATATGACTTAGGTCTTAATTGTGTAAGGGGTTCGGGCGACCGAACCTTGGCATTGAAAACGCGTCGGTCCACTTGAAAACTAAGGTGTAGCCCCAAAAGGGGGGTAAATTGGGTTATTAAAATTTCTTTTAAATCCTTTTATGAATTCCCAACCTTTTATAATTCTTTCAAAGATTTCTTAACTTCTTTTAGAAATCACACCAATCAATATATGCTTTGCAATTCTTTTTGGCAATATTTAGCTTTATTGTTTGCAGCCCTGTGTATATGAATTTGTAAGCCCTGAAGAGAATGTAGTTGGTCTTTCAATTGATAATCAAAATAACATCCAATCACTTTTTCCAAAATCAGAATTCAAATAAACCTTTAGTTAAAAGGTTTTGGGTTGTTAACCAATCAATGTACACCCTTACGGTTTTCGCAAAGTATTAATTTACCAACGTACTCCCTTTCAGTTTCCGCAAGCCCAAGAACAAATTAAAATTTGGTTTATTTAATTTCCAATACATGTTGTTTTTATGATCAAGAGAATTACAACATCCACACTATAGTGACCCAGAGAATTTATAATATTTAAATAATAAAAGGAAGGGAGAAAAGGAAAATTAAAAGGGGGCAAACAGGTCTTCGAACTCATCGACAACGCGACGTATTGGGCTCGTCGATGAGAAAAAACCGAGAGGGGGTTTTGAGCACCTCTAAATTTCATCGATGAATGAAGGGTATGTCTACAAATTGCCTATCGACCTCGTTGACGAGGTGACGTGGCTCGTCGGCAAAGGCCAGTTTACAAATAGGTCAAATCTTCATTTTTTTCCTGAAAAACTCATGCACAACTCTCATTTTCTCTCTCCTCTTCGGTTCTCCTTCCTTCTCTCTCAATTTTTGGATCCGTTTGCCACTGAATTGACGATCCGAAGCCACCACGACACTCCTGGTGAAGTTCTTTGCATATCTGCTGGAGTGGATCGTTGGTGGGTCGTGTTCAGAATTCATCCCAAATTGAGGGTAAGGCTTTCTACTCAATATTTGACTTCTTTACAGTTGTAGAAAGCATAGTACACGTAGTAATACTGAAGTTTAGTTCTGGGAAATGTCGTTTTCAGGGTGTTGACCAGGGAACCCAATGGGTGTTGAGTTTATTGTTTTAGGGGCTTTTTCAGGAATCAAGTAAGGGGACTAACTAAGCTAGTTATTTTATGAAAATGTATGTATATTATTACAGCATCTGAGTTCAGGAAAATAAATATATTTATATATGCTTTATGTTTAGGAAATATTGTTGTAAAATATTATATGTTTTAATATGTATAAAACCTATTTCGTATGGCATGGGTAGAATTTATAATGAAATACTGTTTTATGGGAATATGATAAAGATATGGATTTTTATAATGAAAAATCGGCGTACGGGCCGAGATTTTTAAATGATTTGCCGGCATACGGGCCGAGCTATAGATATGTTTGCCGGCGTATGGGCCGAGTTATGGAAATGTTTGCCGGTGTATGGGCCGAGCTATGGATATGATTTGCCGGCATATAGGCCGAACTATGGTAAAATATGAAATACCGGCATATGGGCCGATGATTTTCATGATATACATATATATATATATATATATATATATGCAAAATGATATGATTGATTTGATAATTAATGGTGTGAAATATCCATGTATCACAGTTTCATTATACGCTATATGTTATTAGAACCTAGTTGGCTTGGTCTAGGCTAGCATTTGCACGGTACCGATGCTATGTGTTCATGATTTATTATGATATTTGTGTTAACACTGCTGTACGGAGTGGCGTGAGGTTGGATGGTCGATGTGGTTTTAAGAAGTGTGAGCGCACCTGGTGTACGGACCAGATCTGGCAGACCCATCGGACTTACAGACTATACTTTTGACTTGGCAGTGGTCGGCTAATAATTGTCAGGTCCCACCTTCGGGCCACACAACCCAATCATGTGGGGGTAATACATGACAACAGTCAGCTAACCTACCAGGGTTGTTTTTTTATTATATTTTATGAGATGAGTTATGCTTATGAAAATTTTATATGTTCTGCCATGATATGAGAATACATGTTTCCCAGATATGATACAGATAGTTACTGATATGTTTATGTATGATTATATATAAAACACGGAAATACTCATGTTGTCACAATCTAGTGTTAGTTTATTTCCTTTACTGAGAGGTGTCTCACGCCAAAATTTTATAAACATTTCAGGAGCCCTTGATAGGAGAGCGGGTAAAGCTCTGCTTATTTAGTACTATTGATCTACCCTCTCTAAAGGGTAAGTTTTGGTAGGGACGGTTGGAGTTTTGTGAGAAATGTCCCTAGGTCTTTCTTTTGGGGTGTATATACCTAAATACAATGGACGTGGTAACTCTGGTATTGAGATGGATGGTTTTGTGTTTATGATATTATGATTTTATGTTTCCACTTGCCTAGGCTTCCGTTATGTATTCTGTTTTATCCCTGGTACCCACGGGTTCTGGTCGATCATGATCTATTGGATTTATTATACTGATTTGTATTATTTAAGGAAAAAAAAATATAATATGTGTGAAAATTAAGCAGGTCGTCACACACACAGTTTATATTTTTGCTGGAATTTAAAGAGAATAAGGGAAAGAGAGTGACACCGGTGTTTTTACGAGGTTCGACTTATCCCCAGCCTACGTCCTTGCCTTAGGCAAACCACCTAAGAATTTCACTATACCTGTTCCTTTCTGAGCGGAACAAAAATCATTACCAGCGAGTTCCACGCTCAAACACTCCTTTACTAGGCTAGAGCAAAGCCTCTCCAAGCGATACCCCACTCTTGAGCAACGATCCAACAACTTGGAATTGTCAAAAACACTACAAGAATACAAGATAAACTATGCGTACAAGAACACTCTCTCAAATAGTAGATTAGTACAATTTCAGCACTATATACTTCAAACTTTAAATATCAAGATGAAATAAGATGAAACTCAAGTATAGAATTCACCAAGATTCCTACTTAGGATAAGGATAAGCAATAAAAACATATTAGGATGGATCAGCACTTCAGTATTCTTCAGCAAAACAGATGAGCAATAGAGAGCTTTTGAAGAGATTTTAACTTGAAAGCTTGAATGCTGATCATAATCCCTTGGTTCACTAATTCATTGTGTTAAAGAGGTATTTATAGAGTTTTCTTAAGGAAGAGTTTCCTTATTTACCAAGTTGACTTGGAGTTGATCAACTTTCCAAAGATTTGAAATCCTAGAATTAAATTTGAAAATCATCCCGTTAAGTTCAAAGTTTCAAAATCTCCGTGGAGTCAGTCGACTGACTCACTCGATTGGGTCAATTTTGTGCAGGTTAATCAGCTACATAGGCGGCTGACAGCATTCTGTTTATCCAAAAGTTAATTCCAATAAATTGTTAGTCGGCTAACTGAACTAAGTTAAAAAATGTCAGTTGACTGGACAGATCAAGTGTCATGTTGGCTGACTGATCACAAGTCAAAATAGTCAGTCAATTGGCCAGTTTATTTATTCTAGTGTTTTGTCAGTCGATTGAGGAAACCCTGTGCAAACTGGTTAGTCGGCTAACTAGTTCATTTTTCTGGTTTTTCAATTTTAGTTTTCAAAATTAATTTTGCTCTCTTCCTTTGATCTTTCATAAAACATTTTCAGAATTTTTAAATAGGTTTCCGTAAATATCCCCTAAAGATTCCCTAAAGAGCTTCAAAGTATTTCAAATGATATTTAAACATTAAAGTACTTACATAAAGACTTCTAACACATTTGTACATTCTTAGCGCTTGAGTCTTCATGCTTGTCTTTTCTTTGAACTCTCTTGCTTTGCTTTCTTTTGTCTCTCTTGTTTTTCTTCAAGCTTTGATCTACTTTTTGGCTCTCTCTCATATTCTTCAAGCTTTAAAATATCATCTTGAAATTCATACTTTAAGCTTCTTTTGATCATCCTTGTATACATATTCTTAAGCTTTAAAAACTTGAATCCTGAAATATCATTACTCAACGGAATATGTTAAGTTCCATTTGTTTGTTAGCATCAAAACAGGATGTTAAGCCTTGTAAGGCCAACAATCTCCCCCTTTTTGGTGATGACAAAGAAGGAGCAAAAATTTGAGTAAGCCTTAAAAAGACTCCTTCTTACAATAAGCATCATCTTAACAATATTTGTAATTTCAAGACCAATTTCAATGTCATACAATAACATACTCATTACATCATTCAAGTTGAAGATCATTCAATATCAAATACTTCTCCCCCTTTTGATACATGTATCATGTTCGAATTTTTCAATACCATGCTCAATTTTTGCTTCTCCCCCTTTTGACATCAATCAAAAAGAGTACGATATCAAAAATGATTAAGTTCAAATAAAATCATATTTTGAGCATATGAATATATGAACACACACTTCCCAATATATTGCAATATAGTATATGTAGTGTGCTTCAATAGTCAAATAGTCATGCATATCTCATATTGCATATGTGTTGTGACATCTTTAAATTTACAATCATGCATATGGTGTAAAACATTCTTTCCCTCTTTGACATTAATTCATGATACCCATTGTTTATTTCATGATACGAATTTGATAATTTCATATGATAACAATTGAAAATTAGGAAAAAATCATAATACAAGCAATGAGTCATAATACTCCCCCTGAACTTAATACATTCAGATTTGATACCAATTATGCTTTTAAGTTTATCATCCCATGCTTCAAATATTGATTCATATCATGTATGTGCTTATGGGTACTAATATCAAATGCCAATATCATGTCAATATCATTAATATCATAACATGCTCATGGATATAATTATGTTGTCTTACTCAAATACCAATTGATATATTCATGGATACCAATATACTTCATAGATACTAATGTTGATGTCACATCAACACCGATTGGGTCGACAATGAGGTGTAGTAGGGTGCTCCGGGGTTGTTTAGTTGATATTCAGGGGAAAATCTTGTATGCTGATCTAATAGTGCTGGATGTGCATGGGTTCAATGTGATCTTCGTCATGGATTGGCTAATAGCTAATTTTTCCCGTATAGAGTGTCATTCACGAGAAGTGCTATTCAGACCTTCCAGAATAGCAGAATTCAAGTTCGTAGGGTCGCGAGTGCAATCCCCGCCTCAACTAGTTTCAGCCATTCAGGCCAGGAGACTACTGCTGAGTGGTTGTCAGGGGTTTGTGGCAGTTGTGAAGGAGATGTCAGGGAATGAATTGAAACTCGCTAGCACACCTGTGGTAAAGGAGTTCATAGATGTTTTTTTAGATGAATTACAGTGGTTGCCACCCGATTGCGAGGTAGATTTTCCTATCAATCTACTTCCAGGTGCAGCGCCGATTTCTAAAGTACCTTACTGAATGGCACTAGCGGAGTTGGCAGAACTGAAGAATCAGCTGCAAGATTTGCTTGATAAGGGCTTTATACGACCTAGTGTATCTCCATGGCGAGCTCCAGTTCTATTTGTGAAGAAGAAAGACGGGTCTATGAGGATGTATATAGATTATAGGGAGATTAATAAAGTGATAATCAAGAACAAATATCCTCTACCCCGTATAGATGCTTTGTTTGACTAGCTCCAGGGTACATAGGTGTATTCGAAAATTGACCTCAAATCCGGCTATCATCAGGTAAAAGTCAAAGCAGAAGACGTCTCGAAGACGGCCTTCAGGACCAGGTACGGGCATTACAAATTCCTTGTTATGCCATTTGGTCTGACGAATGCTCCTGCTATATTTATGGATTTGATGAATAGGATTTTCATCCATATTTAGATCAGTTTGTTGTAATTTTTATTGATGATGTACTAGTCTATTCAAAGAGTTATGAGAAGCATGAAACACACTTAAGGCAGGTTCTGCAGACGCTTAGAGAAAATAAATTGTATGCCAAATTCAGTAAATATAACTTCTGGCTTGAAAGGGTCGTGTTTTTGGGGCATGTTATTTCTGGAGATGGAATTTTAGTGGATTCTAGTCAGATTAAGGCGGTTGTGAATTGGGCTAGACCGAGGAATATCTAGGAAATCAGGAGTCTTTTGGGGCTAACTGGATATTACCATCATTTCGTTGAGAAATTCTCAGCATTATCAGGACCTCTGACACGACTGACGAGGAAGAATGTTAGATTTGAATGGGACGACAGCTATAAGCAGAGTTTTCAGGAATTGGAGTAGAGGGTCACAACACCAGTATTGATCATCCCGCCAGGGGGTGAGGGTTATGTCATTTACAGTGATGCTTCCTTAAAAGGACTTGACTGTGTGTTGATGTAGCATGGCAGGGTGGTGGCGTATGCTTCCAGACAATTGAAAGAATATGAAAAGAACTACCCTACCCATGATCTTGAATTGGCTGTAGTAGTACACACATTGAAGATTTGGAGGCATTACCTGTATAGTGAGCGGTGTGAGATCATTTCCAACTACAAGAGTTTGAAGTACTTTTTCACGCAGAAGGAATTGAATATGAGGCAGAAAAGGTGGTTGGAGCTAATTAATGATTTTGATTGTACCATTAGCTATCACCCAAGGAAAGCAAACATGGTAGCTGATGCGTTGAGCAGGAAATATAGGGAATCAATGTTAGAAGCTATGGAGATCCAGTATCCGATTATAATGGATCTAGATAGGCTCGGCATCAAATTAGTTAAAAGTGGTTCTCAGGCTCACATTGCCAGTTTAGTAGTGCAACCTACTCTGTAAGAAAGAATTAAAGTTGCTCAGAAAGAAGACTTAGAGTTAGCAGAGGTGATGGATAGAGTGTATAGTGGTTAGGGGGAGGAATTCAGTGTTGCAGATGACAGAACTTTGCGGTTCCATTCCAGATTATGCGTTCCTACCTATACTGAGATCAGGAAGACTATTTTAGAGAAGGCTCACAGATCTTTCTACACAATTCATCTACGTAGTACGAAGATGTATAGGGATCTGCGAGAGTTGTACTTGTGGAGTGGTATGAAGAAAGAGATTTCCGAATATGTAGCCTAGTGTCTGAGGTGTCAGTAGATAAAAGCTTAGCAGTAGAGGCTGGCAGGGCAATTACAGCCATTATTTATCCCAGAGTGGAAGTGGGATCATATATCTATGGACTTTATGTCAGGACTTCCGATGGCGTTACATCACCAGAATGCCATCTGGGTGATTATTGACCATTTGACTAAGACCGCTCACTTTTTACCTATCAAGATCAGCTACTCTCTCAACCGTTTGGCAGAGATTTACATTCAGGAGATAGTTTGTTCTCACGGGGTGCCCGTATATATTGTGTCAATTTGAGACCCACACTTTACATCATATTTTTGGAAGAGTTTGCAGGAAGCCTTGGGGTCTCAATTGTCTTTTAGCATGGCATTCCATCCTCAGTTGGACGGACAGATTGAGAAGACGATACAAATAATAGAAGATATGCTTCGAGCATGTGTGTTAGATTTTCGGGGTAGTGGGACTCAGTTCATCCTGCTGGTGGAATTTGCGTATAATAATAGTTATTAGACCAGCATTGGCATGGCACCATTTGAGACTCTATATGGTAGGAGATGTCATTATCCTTTATTTTGGGATGACATGGGTGAGCGGCGAGTAGTGGGACCAGAGCTTGTTCAGCAAGCGCATGATAAAGTTCGACTTATCAGAGAGAGAATTAGTGCAGCTCAAAGCCGACAGAAGAGTTATGCTAATAATCGTCGCAGGAATCTGGAATTTGATTTGGGTAATCATGTATTTTTGAAGATAGCTCTGTTGAAAGGGGTTATGTGATTTGGAAAGAAGGGTAAACTTAGCCCTAAGTTTATCGGTCCATTTGAGATTTTAGATAAAGTGGGGTCGGTGGCCTACAAGCTAGCTTTGCCAACCGTGTTATCCAAAATTCACGACGTAGTCCACGTTTCTATGTTGAGGAAATACGTCACATACCCTTCTCATATTATCAATTATGGTGAATTAGAGCTCAGTAATTCACTAGTGTATGAGGAGGTGCTAGTACAGATTATGGATAAGAAAGTGCAAGAGTTGCGTAACAAAAAGATTCCTCTGGTAAAGGTTTTGTGGAGGAATCATACAATAGAAGAGGTTTCTTGGGAGTCCAAGGAGCAGATGATAATAAAAGTACCCACAATTATTCTAAGAAATTTCATCGGATAAAATGTAAGTAGTTAGGTAGTATTTCTTTTGCAGGTACATGTAATAGTTTAATTAGTGTGGTATTTTAGTTTTGGGGGAATTTTATTTTGTCTATGTAATCTCCCCGGACATGGAATGTAACCACGGTATTCCTCCGCCATAAGTGAGGGTAAGTAATAAAGTAAGTAGACCATTTTCTTTAAGGGATGGTGAATTATGTGAAGAGTAAATTTCGAGGACGAAATTTTGTTAAGAGGGGAGAATGTAATGACCCAGAGAATTTATAATATTTAAATAATAAAAAGAAGGGACAAAAGGAAATAAAAAGGGGGCAAGACAGTCTTCTTCGACGAACACTTTGCGTTCGTTGACAACGTGGCATATTGGGCTCGTCGACAAAGGTGTGATTCATCAACGAGAAAATACCGAGAAAGGAGTTGGGTGATTCTGAATTTCGTCAACGAGGAGAAAGTTCATCGACGAACTGTCTTCTTGACCTCATCGACGACGTGATGTGGTTCGTCGATGAAGGCCAGTGTATAACTATGCTAAAACTGAATTTTTCAACAAAAATTACGCGTGAAACTCCTTTTCTCTCTAGATTTTCGTCCCTCCTTCCTTCTCTCTAAGATCTCAAGCCGGATTCTCACCAGTTCAACGATCTGAAGCCACCATGACACTCCTAGGGAAGTTCTCTGCATATCTTCCGGAGTAGATCGTTGGTGGGTCTAGTTCGAAATCCATTTTAAATTTAGGGTAAGGCTTTCTACTCAATATTTGACTTCTTGACAGTTGTAGAAAACATAGTACGCGTAGAAATACTGAAGTTTAGTTCTAGGAAATGTTATTTTCAAGGTGTTGAACGGGGAACCCTGCGGGTGCAGGACTGCTTATTTTAGGGTCTTCTCATGAATCAGGTAAGAAGATAAACTAAGCTAGTTATTTTATGAAAATATATGTATGTTATTACAACATCTGATTCCAGAAGAATAAATGTATTTATATATGCTTTATGTTGGGAAATACTGTTGTAAAAGATAATATGTTTAAATATGTATAAAACCTATTTTGTGTGGCATAAGCAGAATTTATAATGAAATACTATTTTCTGGAAATATGATAACATATGGATATGATTTGTTGGTGTACGGACCATGCTATGGATATGATTTGCCGGCATACGGGCCGTTCTATGGATATGATTTGCAGGCGTACGAGTTGTGCTATGGATATGATTTTTCGGTGTACGAGCCGTGCTATGGATATGATTTGCCAAAGTACGAGCCGAGCTATGGATATATTTGCCGCCGTATAGGCCAATATGTTTGTCAGCGTACAGGCTGAGCTATGGTAAAATATGAAATACCGGCGCACAAGTTGATGATTTTCATGATATACATATATTTGTAAAATGATATGATGATATTGATTTGGTAATTAATGGTATGAAATATTCATGTATCATAGTTTCATTATATGCTATATGTTATCAGAATCTGGTTGGCTTGGTTTAGGCTAGCACTTGCACGGTACCGATGTTATGTGTTCGTGATCATCACGATATTGTGTTAATGATGTTGTATGGAGTAGCGTAAGGATGGATAGCCGATGTGGTTTTAAGAAGTGTGAGCACCCTTGGTAAACAGACCAGGTCTGGTAGACCCATCGGACTTACAGACTGTACTATTGACTTGGTAGTGGTCGGACAACCATTGTCAGGTCTTGCCTTCGGGCCACACAACCTAGTCATGTGGGGGTAATACATAACAACAGCTAGCTAACGTACCAGAGTGGTTTTCGTATTATTATTATATGAAATGAATTATGTTATGAAAATCCATTATGTTTTGCCTTGTTAAGACTATACATGTTGTAGACACCCTATTTTTGCCCAGGACCCAATATATTATTTTTATTTTTATTACTATTACTATCGTATATATCATTAGTATTATTTTTACTATTATTATCATTATTAACTATTTTCCTATATTGATATAAGTAATTTATTATTATTTCTATTATTTTATTATTATTATTATTATTTTTATTGTTATCATTATTACTTTTAGTATTTTTTTTATTGCTATTATTTTTACCTTGCTATGATTATTTTTATTATTATTCATTATTATTTGTAGTATTATTATTATAATCATTATTTTACTATTATTATTATTATTATTATTATTATATCATTATTACCATATTAGTAATTATACTCATATATATTATTTCCATAAAGGTATAAAAGAAAAAAATATAATAAAAATACAATAAACCAAAAAAGGAAAAGAGAGAGTTAGGGTTTCTAAAATTTTTTTATAAAAGGACCCTTTTGCTTCTGTCAAAGGAGCACAGCCGGGGGGCGCACAGCAAAAGAAAAAAAAAAAAAAGAAACAGCCGCCTCTCCCTCTCTCTCGCTGCTCTAGACCCTCTGCTAGACAGCCGAGCCAACCCCCAGGCAAGCCATCGCCGTCATCTCCCACGATCACAACAGAACAGCTGTGCCCGAGGCCAGCCTCCTGCTGGTTCTGCTGCCATTCCACCCTCTCCGGCCAACTCCAAAACCACAGTAGCAGCTCTATTCTCCAAGTTTCTCCAGTATATCCAGCCAGCACCCGTGAAGGTCAGCACCAGCACAAGCAGTCCACAGCGGCTACCCTCTCCTGCCACACCACCGTAGCGGTCAACCCTGCGTCGACCATCAACTCCGAGCCACCAGTCCCCGTTGACCCCCTGCTTTGGCCGTACGTGCTCTTTGCCGCTGCAACTCAAGGCCACCGCCCTGACCTACTGCAACACCAACAATCACCCGTGAGCTAGCCATCCTCCAGGCCCTTGTAAGTCCCTGCATACGCAAACACACACACACGTGCACATAGAGTTTTTATTTATTTTTTATTTTTTTCTCTGTCTTTCTGTTTTCTATTTTGATTATAATCTTGTTTTGATCTAATGTTGGGTTTTCATTGTATAGGCAAGCAAAATATCCAGGTTGTATCTATTATATATATACATATTTATATTGGTTTTGTTCAGGTTTTAATAATTAAAGCTAAAGTTTTTATTTTATTTTATTTGCATCTGTGTATATAGCAGGCATGTAAACCCACACACTCAGCACACACACATACTGTTTTTCCTTTTTTATTTTTCTTTTTCATTTTTTTTTTTTGGGTTATTTCATTATTGGGGAGTCTTATCTTCCAATACTTGTTTTCTATGTATCTATGATTATATTTTCTTTGTGGCCGAGGTACTAATTAATTTATTTCTTTTATGGTTGCAGGTTGACCTTTATTACATTAGTTGTACATGTTAAATATTTTTATTGTATAATTATTGTTGTAGGTTTCATATTGTTTAATATTGTATGGTTTTTATCAATGTTGAATTTATATTCACATTTGCATTTTTGTGGTATTGTTTAAGTCATTATTTGCCCCTCATTGTTGGCATGTTATAACGATTTCATGTCTATATTTACGTGTATTATGTTTAGGGCATTGGGTTGGTTTACATGGTTGGGATTTAATTACTTCCATATGTATATCTTGTGAAATAATTTTTAGGAAATCCATGCTATCGTATATTGGTTTCGATATAATGTATGTTAAGTTTTAGGGTTGCCATAACCTCATTCTTTTTTTTTTCCATGTATGTATATTATATGATTTACGTGAGGGTCTAGTTATTTCCATATTGGTATAGTTGTATTTATAGGACATTGGACAAGTGTATCATTATGATTATTACTTCTTATTATTACTATTATAGTGTGTGTTAGGTATTATATATCATTATTATTATCATGTGTTGAATTTTTATGGCACTATTATTATATTATTGATATGTTGATAAGTGTATTATTACTAGTATTATTTATTATTTATTACTATTACTATATTTATTACTATTATTATTATTTATCATTTATTATAATAATAATTATTATTATTATTATTATTATTATTATTATTATTATTATTATTATTGTGTTTATTGTTACTATTATTTTTATTATCTTTGTATATTATCATTGGTGTTTTTAATATTATTTTTCTGTATTCGTCATTATTATTATTATTATTATTATTATTATTATTATTATTATTATTATTATTATTATTGTTATTATTATTACTGCTATTATTCTATTTTAAACTATATGTATGTTTAATCGTATTATTATTTTTTTTGTATTAATGTATTGTCATTTTGATATTTTCGTTATTAATTATTTTCGATTTTCTATCCCTATGATTTTAATGCGGGGGTATGAGTCTTCGGGCTTCACGTACCTTAAGCTCTGAGGGAATATATGTATATATTTATTTATTATATATATTTATAAATTCATAAAAAAGAGTAATTTAAAGACTTATTAGATTAACTTAGGGATAATTTCAAATTAATTAGGTACCGTTCGTAAGAACGGGCGCGTAGGGGGTGCTCGTACCTTCCCCTCGCGTAACCGAACTCTTGAGCCTAACTTTGGTAATGTAGACCTATTTTACCCCTAACGGGGTAGTCATCACGTGTTCTAACCACACTAAAGGTTAGTGGCGACTCCGACATTCCATGTTTTTCCATGAAAATATTAAAATAATTTTAATTTCGCCGCCCGGGGCGCACGCGCACCCGGGACGTCGCGACACATGTTTTCTCAGAAATGATACAAACATATTTACTTGATATGCTTATATATGCTTTTATGTGTAACACAAATGAACTCATGTTGCCACACACTATTATTAGTTTATTTCCCTTACTGAGAGGTATCTCACCCCTAATTATATGATCATTTCAGAAGCCCCTAATAGGAGAGCAGATAAAGCTGCGCTAAAATAGATACAGCCAACCTACCCTTTTTGAAGGGTAAGTATTGTGATAGGGTGAGATGGATTTTGTGGGAAGTGGCCCTAGGACTCTTTTGGGTGGTTTATGTATGTAAATACAATGGATATAGTAACTCTGGTATTGTATATGGTAATATGAGTTATTTATGATTTTATGTTTCCTGCTGCTTAGGCTTCCGTGCTATTTTCTGATGTTTCCCTAGTACCTATGGGTCTAGGTGGATTATGATTTGCTGGATTTATTATATTATGGAAAAAATTTAAATAAAAAAATTATATGAAAATTAAGCAGGTCGTTACAATAAGGATCATCTGAGGCTGATATTGTAGGTATTAAAGGAAAAGAAGCTATATGCTAAATTTAAGAAATATGAATTCTGGTTGAGGTAGGTTATTTTCCTCAGGCATGTGATCTCCGGGGATGACAAAACAATAGATTCGAGCAAGATAGAGGCAGTGGTGATGTGACGCCCCGATTTTTTTATAATTTTTTTTCATAAATAATAATAAATAAATATTCTACACGTCATCAATAACATCCACAAATCAGCCACGTCAACCACCCTACTAACATTCGTATGACTCGACTTGGGTACCAGGTAAAAAGTCATTTATTTCATTATTACAACTTAACAGGGGAAGACAGTGTATTTATATCATTCAGAATACAATATTCAGAGTATCCACATACACACATATACATCATTCTCACAAATCCAAAAACTACTCAACTCTAGAGGAAATTACACATCCCCTAATCCAAAAACTCACCTTGTGTGTCAGGGTCCCAGCTCCCTATGATCACGGAACTCTATCACCCGGTCTATCCTCGCTCCTTGAAAACTTTAGATAATTTGGGTGAGACATATCTCAGTAAGACAGAATAAATTATTTACAATGTGTGGTCATATGAGTTCAGTTATAATATACTTTACTTTTCAAACCATCGTTTCATATGAGAAAATACACTGATATACACATTCTTATAATCATATAGATATACAACACAAGCTTTTATAAGCTTTAAAACCATTTCTTAAATTCAATCATTTCCAACACATATTTATCGCGAAGTTCCTGAGAATAGGGAAGGTTACCCGCCCATACAGGTAGCTTCCTTCTGCCCTAACACGTTATGCAGCCAAGAATGGCTATATCTGATACCTATCAGGGCACTCACCTTACTCAGTAAGCCCTCAGGCGGAGAGTTTCACTTCGCCTCAATTATTTATCTTATAAAGCACACACTCTTTCATTTCTCATAATCATTTCCCATTTTAACTCATTACATATCTATGTATACATAAATTCACATTTATGTACTTTACATAATACATTAGATCACATTATTCTCATTTTCAACATATTCACGATTTCCATACTGAGCATACCTCCCTAATGGCATCGGTAGGAATCTCTCACACACACACACAATTTCCATACTGAGCATACCTCCCCAACAGCATCAGTAGGAACTTCACACACACACACACACACACACAGTCTCCATACTGAGCATACCTCCCCAACTGCATCAGTAGGAACTTCACATACACACATAGTGTCCATACTAAGCATACCTCCCCAACGGCATCAGTAGAGACTTCACACACACACACACACACTCACACACTCACAGTCTCTATACTGAGCATACCTCTCTAACGACATCAGTAGGGACTTCATATCACACACAGTCTCCATACTGAGCATACCTCCCCAATGGCATCAGTAGGAACTTCACATCACACAGTCTCCATACTGAGCATACCTCCCCAACGACATCAGTAGGGACTTCACACACAATTTCCATACTGAGCATACCTCCCTATTGACATTAGTAGGGACTTCACATCACACACAGTCTCCATACTGAGTATACCTCCCCAACGGCATCAGTAGGAACTTCACATCACACACAGTCTTCATACTGAGCATACCACCCCAACGGCATCAGTAAGGACTTCACACACAATTTCCATACTGAGCATACCTCTCCAACGGCATCAGTAGGAACTTCACACACAATTTCCATACTGAGCATACCTCCTCAACGGCATCAGTAGGAACTTCATAACACAATTTTCATACTGAGCATACCTCCCCAACAGCATCAGTAGGAACTTCACAACACAATTTCAATACTGAGCATGCCTCCCTAACGACATCAGTAGGAAAGAAATACCACCCACTCGCAATTATTGTGCGGTATTGGCATATCATCAATCATATTTCAGTATATCTCAATTCAGTTCGTTATAAATATTCTCATCATTTTTCTGTACACTTTCATTATCTTATAATAATATATATCATAATTCACATATTTCCACATTTCTCAAAATACTCATATCAGTAATTTGTATAAACTCATTTTTCATGCAAATACTTTCCACTCACATATAAATGTCACGCCAATCATTCTCATTCACTATTTTCTCAGAAAATACATATCATTATATTTTACATTTTTCAACATACCTCGTATGCCACACAGTTTTCATCTATTATTCATAAAATACTAATTTCACATTCCAAAATAACACAATTTAAAATTACTCAAATGCCACACAATTCATCTGATATTTATATCATAATAATTTTCAGACAAAATATCATATGCTCATTTTCACATATTAATTCAAATTGTAATTCTAAAAACACTGCTATAATTTATTCCCCTTACTTGGCTTACTGAGAGTCTCGCTAGAATCTCAAATCCTACGCCCTTGGCACCCTAAATTCAACTCCTGCAATTTGCATTTTCCCTAGATTAATTAATCTATTTCTCCAAAACAATACTTATCTAGCCTTCCCTAGGCTCCATATACCTCAAATTAATATTTAAACTATTATTTAATACCCTCACTTAATTTTTTGAATTTTGCCTGCGGGTCTTAAAATTACACCTGCGGCGCTCACCCGAACCCTAAATTCCATAAATCCTACAACCCCAGATGCTGAATATTTTAGCATTTCTAAATTAAGGCTAATTAATTAAAAATAAGCCTTTTAATAAACTTCGTACACCAAATTTGGGGTTTTGCCCACAACGACCCCACGAGAATTTCGACCCGCTAGACTTGTAGAGAATCATCTCTAGATTCTCGTGGTGGTGTCCGTTTGTCAATTGGGTTTATATTTTGCAAGAAATTAAAGAAAAAGGGGAAATTGGCTTACCCTAGGGAATACGCCTACGCCACTCCTACCACCAATCCGCTCCGGTAGAAATGATGGCAGTGGAGAATAGAGTCCAGTGGTATCTTCGGATTTTTGTTCGGGCAAAAATCCATCACGAAATCGAGGAGAGAGGGAGAGAGAATGAAGAGAGAGAAAGAGAGTATTCAGGGGGCCAGCCTGCTTTTGCGTAGGAAGAAAGAAAAGAAGAAGAAGAAGAAGAAGAAGAAGAAGGAAAAATAATCCTGAAGCTTCCAACTTTAGGATATAATAATAATAATAATAATAATAATAATAATAATAATAATATATTTAATTAATATTTATAATAATATATTTTATTAATAAAATAAAAATAAATTTTATTTAATTAATGTTTTTATTTTTTTTATTTTTTTAAATCCAATTAATTAATTAATTAATTAATTATTATTATTTTTTTGAATCAATCCACTAATCTTCTATGTCCTTTTTTGGGGTTATTACAGGTGAATTGGGTGAGCCTGAGGAATGTACAGGAGATCAGAAGCTTTCTAGGTTTGGCTGGGTACTATAGGCGTTTTGTGGATGGCTTTATTAGATTATCGGGTCCATTGACACGACTTAAAAGGGAAAATGTGAGTTTTAAATGGACCGATGAGTGTGAGCAGAGCTTCCAAGAGTTGAAGCAATGGCTGGTCACTGCACCGATAATATCTATTCCATCAGGAGAGGATGAATTTGTTATATACAACAACGCATCCCAGAAGGGACTTGGGTGTGTGTTTATACAGCACGGGAGGGTTATTGCTTACGTTTCTCAGCAGCTTAAGGAGTATGAAAAGAAGTATCCGGAACATGATTTAGAGTTAGCTACAATGGTGTATGCTCTAAAGATCTGGAGACACTATCTTAATTGTGGGAGATGTGAGATTTTCACTGACTATAAAAGTTTGAAATATTTCTTCACCCCAAAAAAAGAATTGAATATGAGGCAGAGAAGATGGTTAAAGCTCATTAAAGAATATGATTGCACTAACAGCTATCACCCAAGGAAAACAAACATGATGGTTGATGCGCTGAGCTAGAAATCTATGGATGTAGCATTGTCAGCAGTGAAGATCAGCATTCAATTATGATGGATCTGGAAAGGCTTGGTGTGGAGCTAATAGAGAATGATCACCAGAAATTTATTGTCAACCTAGTGTTGTAGCCTACTCTGCAGGAGAGGATCAAAGCTGCTTAGAAGAATGATGCATAATTGGTAGAACTGATAGATAAAGTACAGGACGGACAGGGAAAGGAGTTCAGTATTTCAGATAATGGAGCTCAGAGGTTCTGTACTAGGCTATGCGTACCTGTAGATGTCAAGATTATAAAATCTATTCTAGAGGAGGCACATAAATCTCTTTACACAGTGCATCTTGGTAGCATTAAAATGTAACGGGAGCTTCGGGAATCCTCCTGGTGGAGTGGCATGAAGAGGGAGATAGCTGAGTTTGTGGAGCAGTGTTTGATGTGCCTGCAGGTAAAGGCTGAGCACCAAAAATCGGCTAGATAGTTGCAGCCACTTCACATCCCTGAGTGGAAATGGGATCATATATCCATGGATTTTGTTACAGTGTTACCGCCGCCGTTGCATGGACAGAATGCTATTTGGGTGGTTGTAGACCGGTTAACCAAGACTGCCCACTTCTCCCTATTAAAGTTAACTACTCAATGAACAGACTGGTAGAGTTATGTATTCAGGAAATAGTTCGACCTCATGGTGTGCCAGTATCTATAGTTTCAGGTCGAGACCCACGTTTCACATCACAATTTTGGAGGAGTTTACAGGAAGCTTTAGGGTCTCAGTTATCATTCAGCATAACCTATCATCCTCAGATTGATGGGAAGATAGAGAGAACGATCTAGATACTTGAGGTTATGCTATAAGCATGTGTGTTGGATTTTGGGGGTAGTTGGACCTAGAATTTGCCGCTAGTAGAGTTTGCGTATGATAGAAGCTATCAATCCAGCATCGGGATGGCACCTTACGAGGCATTATATAGTAGTAGGTGTCGTTCTCCACTATACTGGCATGAAATGAGTGCAAGGCGAGTTTTGGGACCAGAGTTGGTGCAACGAGCGTATGATAAGTTTGACTTAGTAGAGACAGGATCAATGCAGCTCAGAGTCGGCAAAAAAGCTAAGCAAACATTCGCCGCTGGAGGTTGGAGTTTGATGTGGAAAGATAGAGTATTTTTTAGAGTAGCACCGCTGAAAGGAGCTATGAGGCTTGGAAATAAGGGTAAGATGAGCTCTAGATTTATAAGCCCACTCAAAATACTTGAGAGAGTGGGTTTAGTTGCCTACAGGCTAGCTTTACCACCAGCTCTATTCAGGATTCATGACGTATTTCAAGTTTCCATGTTGAAGAAATACGTCCTAGATCCTTTCCACGTGATCAGCTACGAGGAGATAGAGCTTAGAGATACTTTAGCATACAAGGAAACACCAGTGCGGATTCTAAATAGAAAAGAACAGGAGTTGCACACCAAGGAAAAATTCCACTAGTAAAAGTCCTGTGGAGGAATCATGTAGTGGAGGGGTCCTTGTGGGAACTAAGGGAGAAGATACGGCAGAGACACTCACATCTATTCAGTGAGATAGGAAAAGAAACAGTAATTAATAAAATAAGTAGCATTTTTTTCTCATACGATGGTGTATAGCACAGATAGCAAATTTCAAGGATGAAATTTTTAAAGGAAGGGAGAATGTAGAGACTCAAAATATATAATAATAAAAGAAATAAGGAAAAATGGATTTTTGGCTATAGCAGGAGAAAACCATCGACGGTTTTCTAAGGGAGGAAGAAAATCGGTGACTATTTTGGCAAATTACTATAGCCGGGTAAAGGGTAAACTGTAATTTCTGGGCAGGTTAAAGAGAAAACCAACGATAGTTTTCTGAGAGTCCAAGAAAATCTGCGACAATTTTCTCGGCAGAACTGAAAACTATAAAGGAACCCGAGAGGTTCATTTGTAAATTAACATTAAACACTCTCTCTCTCTTCTCTCTCTCAAACCCTTCGGCCATGCCACCTTCTACCTTTGATTCTCACTCTGTTAAGCCGCGTTCAACAATCAGGAACCACCATGAGGTTCGTGGGAAGTTTCTCTACAAGTTTGCTGGAGCAGAATTTTGATTTAAGGAGTTCAGGCACCGACGCAAAAGTGAGGTGAAGGTGTTATTTGGGTATTTATGGTTAGTTTATTAATTTATTGAAGGTATAGAATTAGATGTAAATATAATCCTGGGGTCGAATTGAGAAATTAGGATTTTGTAAAATACAGGGTTGGTGCATACACCGCAGGAAGGCTAAAGATTTTAGTGGGTGTTTTCCTCGGGAACTCAGATAAATGATAGATAGTTTATAGTTTAGGAAATTGTGAGTATGATAATTATTCTAGATATTCAGTTGATTGATAAGGATATATTCATATATGTATAATTTCAAAGTTTGAAATCATGAATGCCGCAAAAGCGTGAATTAGAAATTGATGAACGAGTTCAGTTAGTCAGGTAAGGGAAATATGTTATGTCAGCTAAATTAGAAATTTTTGCCAGTGTAATATATAGTATATTTATAGATATTTTTAGAGTAAGAATTTAACAGTTTTATAGATTACAACACTTGGGGTTTATTTATTTAATTGTGTGGCTTAAGTTAATATTAGTTCAATACAGAATATATACAATTTTCAGAGTATCATGATTTTTAGCATATATATATATATATATATATATATATATATATATAAAGGTATTTTATAGAATTACGATATATAGATTATATAGTTTTATTTATAGAGCTATGGCTACACAGTATTTTACAGATTTATAGTTTACCCGTTTATACAGAATTATGATATACAGTTTGTACAGTACCATGAAATTAAGATTACAAAATCATGAATATACGGTATTTTACATAATTATGAATATACATTGTTTTACAAAACCATGATTATATAGAGTTTCACAGAACTATGATTATACAGAGTTTTCAGAACCATGATATACAGAGCATAGAACCACGACATACAGAATTACAAATGATACAGATATACAGTTATTATAGCGTCATGGTTAATACAGTTGATATAGAATCATGGTAAAACAAATAGATATTATATAGAAATAATATTATATGGTATCAGACCCTAATGGAACAGAGTAGTTTACAGATTGTTAGCTTTGGTGCAACCCCAAGAGGGGGGGTGAATTGGGTATTTAAAAATTATCAGCTAGCTTAATCGGTTTAATAGCCTAGGGTTAGTCTATGCGATTAATAAATAAACATACACGTGCAGTAAAAGTAAAGTATCGAAAGGTAAACAATACAAGTAATATGCTATCGAGGTTCGGCCAAATTGCCTACGTCTCTGCCTTGGCTAAACGGGTGGAGCGGCACCTAATACAACACGCCTTACCAGGGTGGTACACCTAACTTTCCTAACCGGGTCTAAGCCAATCCAGGACTATTCCATAGGACTAGTCTCCCTCTTCAGGTCCATGCCTAGAATACAACAAATGATATAAAATTTTTATACATGGAAATACGCTTCTTCACAAGCAGATATGTACACCAGTATAGCTTAAGCAATATTGCAAGCACGTATGATATGTAAATATGTTCAGTGCTCTAATGTGTGCTAAACACTCAAATAGGTATAGATAATCAATCTAGATCAAGAGTGTATATCTAAACAGGACTTGAAACACAATATTCAAATATCACAATATCATATCAAAGTTTCAAATACGCTAGCAAGTTGATTCAAACAAACTCAGCAAGATGTTCTCAATATACTAAGCATAAGGAGTGTTTGAATGCAAACTTCGAAAATGATTTTTGCACACAAAAATATAGCCTTAGGTAATTTGCAATGTAATAACCCAAAAAATAAATAAATAAATAAATAATAATAATAATAATAATAATAATAATAATAATAATGGTCATTTAGTTAGTATCAAAACAAAAGTGTTTCTCTGTTAGGATCTTTGATTCCATGTTTGATGCCTAAGAAAGACCTTGTCTAGGCGAGTGCTCAGAGACCATTGCGGCTCAGTCGCTCCCTCGAGGTTGGCCTAGTCAAAATGGAATTTCATAAGATAAAACAAGGTAAACACTGTTTATATACGTAAATAAGTACATAAAATAATGTTTTGACTGACATAATTTGTAGAAATATATGATAAGATAATAATAATATAAGTATCCTATCCGGGGCCCACAAGACTGTGTGGGGCCCACATGAGTCTCAAAGCCGTGTGGAGGTTTACACGAGTCTCCAAACTGTGTAGGGCTCATAAAATCGTACGAGGATTATTGGAGTTACGTAAGATCCATTTGGGTCTCGAAGTTGTGTAGGGCCCACAAGACCATGTGGGGCTCACATGAGTTTTCAAATTTTAAATTTAATTCTTGTTCAAAAATAAATAATAAAATAAATAAATACTAATAATAGTTTAAAGGTAATAACAATGATAATAATAATGATAATAATGATTAAGAAAAATAATAAATAATTAATTAACTAATTGATTAATTAATTAGGTAAGTAATTAATTAAAATTTTATTTAATGGGAATGGTGGCAAGCACTCCCACATGGCCTCCATCCCCATCCCATACTCAACCAATACCTTGCCCAAAATTTTCTTGTTAATAGGAAGCTCTCAACCTTCATTTTTCACAACAATTTTTCGAAGGAAGAGAAGGATTAGTGAGTGAAAGAATTTGTGGTGGAGAATTTTTGAGTAAGTTCTCACTCGCCTACTCTTTCCGATCTCATTTTTTAGAGATAGTTATTGTGTTCGTAGCACAAGGTAAAAGAAGAAAGTAAGTAAATTTTGATTATGTTTTTTTTTTTAAATTCATACCCGAGTTTATTTTGTAAGTAAATTTCAATTATGTTAGTGAGTTCCATAAAATTTTCATGTGTTTATTTTTTCGCATATTTAATTATACCAGTTCTATTTTAACATACTTGCATTTATTTTTGGGGTTAAGAAATGTTCTAATTTCAGCAATTCTTCTATTCAAAAAAATATATTTTTTTTAACACAAAAATTGTGTGGCATGATTTTTATTTTTACGTTGCATGTTTTATGAAAATATGAGTAAAGATGATATTTTCACGATATTATTTTAAATAGTATAAATTATAATAAGATGATTTTAAAACCCCTTATGGCAATGAAAGTTCAAAGTTATAGATGTTCAGTACCGCAACTTAAAGTTTAAACAGATCAGAGTGTACCCACATTGTTTACAAAGTGGTTATTTATGTTAGTGGATTTCTCTTGAGTACACATCTGGTTCCGGACCAGGACTTAATAAGGAAAATCTCACTTAATGTTTACGTACGTTGATTTAGTTTGGTCGGCCAGTCAACTAAGTCCAGTGTTCGGACCGCACAACCCAGTCATGGGGGTAAGACATACGGTAAATAGGCCTAAGGGTGATTTTTACAGTATATGTTTATACATATTTAATTATGTATACATAGTTATTGATGATTTGAAAGAAAAGTATAAGTTTACATGAAAAGGATCATTCTTGTGCTTAAATGACGATCTAAAGAAAACGTATAAGGAAAAGTATATGTATGTTTATCATTAAATATTTTTATAGTTTTAAAGTTAGTATATGTATGTTTATCATTAAATATTTTTACAGTTTTAAAGTTAAAAGTTTAATTTAACAGTTATATTATATGATTATAAAATTTTACTGTTGTAATTGATGATAAAAGTTTTATGTAGAAATTTTTAAATTTATATTTATTCTAGAAACAGTTTTGAAGTTATAGTATTAAATATTGTTTTATAAAATTTTTTAAAAGCTCATTTTGGCCACACACTAATAATAATCTTATGTACTTACTGAGCGTCTCACTCCAATCATATTTTTATTTCAGATAACTCTAAAGAGCATGTCAGAAATCAGGCTTAGCAAGCATGCGGGTGGGGATAGAAAAATAAAGATTGATTAGAAATATTAGTATGATGTCAAATATTTATGCTTGTGTACTTTTTCTTCTTTTGAAATAAATGATTGTAATATGGATAATTAGCACTCTAGTTTAATAATAATTGAGTTTATTTATTTCCGCTGTAAATTAATAGTAAAAAGTAAATATCCCAGACCCTTCGGGATTGGGGTATTACATGCAATGACAATGCAAGAACCACAACTCATTAAGTCTTCCCACACAAGATTTATCAAATGAAATCTGTGGAAGAACTTAATGTTATACTCTCAAATAAAACCAATCAAACAATATAGCAAATGAGAGTGCTAGCTAGTGAGATTAGGCACAATCACTTTAGAAATACTCACAACACTTAAGTGATCAAAGAAAATGGAGTGTATGAGTGTTTGGGAGTAGTATAGGCTAAAAAGAGATTTTTGAATTTTAGAGAATTTTGGCCTTAATCAAATTGCTAATCTTTGCTAATTATTGCAAATGAACATGTATATATAGGCAAGGAGAAATTTTTAACCATTAGGGACTCAATGGGGATAATTAGAAAAGTTTAAAGCAGGTGTAGAAAAATTAACCCAGTTTACCCCTTTTAATTTTTAGTAAAAATTAATTTACCTTGCGAGATTCGGGTCCCCGGTTTGAGGTTCGGGTGCCTAAATAGACTCAGTTAGAAGATCAGTTTTTAACGGTTCAGGTGCCTGAAGTAAGGGTTGGTTGGCTGAACAAAAGACAGAATGTTTCTGTTCGCGGTTCGGGTGCTCGAATACAAGTTTGGTTAACCGAACTAGCAAGTTCGGTCGCCCAAGGGCTTTTTAAATGTGAAGGTTTAGGCACCCGGGTTGGTGAAAAATGCCCTGACATGGGTTCGGGTGACCGAGGAAGATATGTTCAAGTCAGTTCGGTCTAGCAAACAAGAAGTCAACAATTTGACTTTGTTTGGGGTTCGGTCGCCCGAGGGATTTTAAACGCCACAGGTTCGATCACCTGAGCTCTCTCGAGATTTTCAATGAAAGTCCAATTTTTCCTTATTTAATTCCCCTAATTATGTAAGTGATATGGGGACTATTTGTCCACTTGTTTAAGGACCTAAGGACTCTCTATCCTACCGAAAAAATCTGACGTCGGTCGACCGATCCCTAAGGTCTTTCTATGGTCTGTGCAGGTACCTAAAGTCTAGCTATGGTCAATTTGAGCATACCTACCTATCATGCATGATGCAAATTATTACAAGCCATAGGAGTGTACAGTCCATAATAATATTACATCCCAGAAGGAAGAAAATGAATAATAATTAGAAAAACAACACAGATTTCTTCATTCTTCTACTTGATTACCACACGCCATCATGATATGTCTTTCATTTCGAGTACACGCGCAGGGTGAACCTACATGCAAGCCTTAGTACAACCATCAGTACCAAGAGTATTTTTCATGATCAAAACTGGGTGACGTATCAGGTCAACACAGAGCATGGTACTGTAGCTATATAGTATAGACAGTGCAACCATACGTCTCAGATAGAGTATGGTATTAGAAGCCGATTGTGCCACAGGTAGGGTAAAGGGCTCCCTAGCGTCTAGGCCAGGTGGAGCAGGCCTTTTGTGCTATAGACATATACATAAATACAATTAGACTAGTACTGGTAGGTCAGCCAGTGTTTAGTCCCGCCTGTGGGTTGCACAACCCTATCATGAGGGGTTAAATCATGACATACAACCATTTAGAGAAATTTTCATAGTTATGTATATATATAGATTTACAGAAGAACAACAGACATATTTATAATTACTAAAAATATGATCAAATAGAAAGTTCAGAAATAGTTGTATTTTAAGCCACATAAGTGTAAATTATATTTTATATTATTCTACATGCTATCTCAGTTTCAGTTATTTACCAGTATATTGTTCATGTAAACTCAGTTGCCACACACTGGTAATAGCATATTTTATCTTACTGAGAGTTGTCTCATCCCAGTAATTTAACATATTTTAGGTAATCCAGCTAGATGAGCATATCAGGCTCAGAGATAAAGGGGACTTTTGTACTACCCTGTCCGAAGGGTAAATGTTTTTAGGGATGTATTTGTTAGTACATTCTAGGAGTTTAGGTGGAGGGTTTTTGGGAAGATGTGTATGTATAAATGCTTTTGGAAAATACTAAATTTTGGTATTGTAATTATGGTTAGATGATTTTATGTTCTACGCTGCATAAGTGGGTTATCTTAAGAGCAGGAATTCTTTAATATCCACTTTGGGACCGAGATATTATAGTAGATATTATCAGGAGTACCAGTGTGATATGTTTATACAGTCTAAAAAAGATGGAATGAACATTTTGTGATATGTTTTCACTTCCCATGAATTTTTGGGTCGTTTTAGTTGTTTTCGAACATTATGGCTGGTATAATATTTTGGGAAAATTTTGGTAAGACTAGTTGAGAGTAGTACTCTGGTATGTAAGGTTGTATAAATAGATTTTGCTTCCATTGGCTGTATGTTTATGTTAATTATGGATGTTGATATGGTGGTATTAGAGTATTATAGGGTTATTTATGGAATATTAGCATGCTAGGCCCCACTGGGTTCGGCCCTACAGAACATTTGTAAGATACTAGTCATTAACTCTAGTAGGAGCAATGCATTGAGTGACAATTCCAGAATCAATAAGATTATTTCGCTTCCAAGGACCTTAAACATTAGAAAGATTCATTAGCACCAACCAAAAATTAACTTTATAAATACAAAAAAAAACTAGCCACAACCATTAAGATCGGAGTTCTTCCTCTCCAGAAGAAGGCAAAGAAGGAATTTTAGAGCCGAGAAGTTTAGATTGTATATCCTCAAACATTTTCTCCACTCTAACAATAGGTGGACCCCGTCTAGACTGAGGGTTCTCTTCAAATACATCGAATGGAGGTTTAATGACCTACAGAACACATGACAAAGAACTTCCATTAATCTCAATAATTATATTTCAGAAAACATAATAATAAAACTTACAATTCCTTTCATTTCTCCATATTTGATTAGATCTCTTACAAGACCACGGATATCACATCGAGGTGAGAAATTTACAAGAGCCCAACGTTTAATCTTTACTTGCTCCACTAGTTTCTAAAATAAAGCACAAAGAATATTGTGAGATCGGCTGAACTAAGATCCTAATATGACAGAACATAAGGAGAAGCACCTTATTGTTCAAATTCCATATCCCATTTTGAGGGAAGAAATCCTCTTCATTTCCTACTTTCAACTACAATAAAACAAAATAAGATCAAATAAGATACAAAACCAAGCTCAGCATTCCATGCAAGGGAAGGTCAAGTTAAAATTCAATCTGTATGTACAACTAAAATAATTTTATAACCTATTTCAGTATTTCATTTAAATGACAAACATACGCACCTTGGGTGCCAACATAACCTCACCTTCAACTTGAGTAAACTGGGAACTAATTGAGACCCCGCAAGAATGTAGCATGGGCTCAACATCATAATTTTTTATTTTTAAAGCCTGCAAGAAACCCATGAAGTACTGACCAAAAATCAAAGCAAATCATGCCGAGTATTACATCGTGTAAGATATGGTGGAATCCCAAGAGGGGGTGAATTGGTATTTAAAAATTTTATGCCCTAGGTCAATCCACTAACAGCAATATTAAACAAGCCTAAGGTCAATATAGTGCATATAAAATAAATCAATGAAAATATACAGCAGAATTTAAACTGCAATTGAAATTCAACCAAGCTTGCACAATAAAGCAGTAAAGGAGACAACACTAGAAATGTCATCGAGATTCGGCAAATTGCCTACGTCCCCGCCTTGACTAATAAGTACAAGCATTACCACTATAAGCTCACTTAATGAGTGGAGCGAAACCTAAACAACCAGGTCAATTAGTACAGGGTTGACCTCAACCTTTACAATCAAGTCAAAATAATACATGGCTAACCTCAACCTTTACAACCAGATCAGATTAACACAGGGTTGACCTCAACATTTAAAAACCAATCCTTACCGAGTTGGATTACCGTCCCCTCAGACCACGCTTGGAATACAATAGATTTCTCAAACAAATTTGCGTACAACAAATATGTTTCTCAACTAAATAGATTACGTACCAATGTAATCAATATACTACCGAATGATATGATATGATAAGCTCAGTGTAGCCTTAGTGTTTACTCTCAAAGATTAATGCAAATAATGCAATCAGTACCTAAAAGTGTGAGTGATAGGATGTGTCAAAACAATATTCTCAATCACAATGCAGCAACAAAGATCAAAAGTATACTTCAAATATCTCAATTAATTTTTTTCTCAAAATAAACCACAAAAGATATTCAACAATGGTTTGTAAAAATTTATTTAATCTTTGTATCAAGAAGATAATCTCAATCACAAGATATAGCAACAAATATTTTTTAGCACTCAAGCAAATATCTCAAAATTTTTTTCTCAAAGACAAGCACATGAGATATTTTTGAAAATGATGTGTAAAATATTTTTAGCAATCAAAATCCAATATGTACTCCTTGAGTATTGCAATGACAATGCAAAACCCAAAAGCTCAATGAAGTATTCTTAAGTAAGACTTATTAACAAAGTCTCCTAGGGAAACTTGAAGCTTTCCTCTCTAATAAAATAATCTCAATTAATCAAGAACAAGAAAGAGCTTAAGCCTTGGAGAAGAACACTCAAGCACACTTACAAAGAGATTCAGGTAATAAAAGTGAGTAAGAATGAGTGTAGAAGGCTTAAAAATTTAAGTAGGATTTTTTGAATTTCAGAAGATTTTTGTTAATTAAGATTGCTAATCCTTGACTAATTTTTGCAAATAAGAAGATATATATAAAATTCCCCAAAATTATAACCGTTCAGGATATATTAGTCATTTTTTTAAAAAGTTTAACTGAGGTTAATAAATTTTAACTGCGTTTTAACCTCGGTAATTCTCGCCAACTCAAGAGCACCAGTCGACCAAACTTAAGGTTCAGTTGACCAAGTGGTTGGGTTTGGTCGACCGGAAGAAATTTGAACTAGAAGTATGGTCGACCGGACTTGCAGGGTTCAAGGGCGATTTTCCAAATCCACGCAGTTCGGTCGACTGAGTCAATTTGAACTATGACATTCGGTCAACTGGGAGGTCGGCATTTCCCACATTGGGGTTCAGTTGACCAGGGCATTGCCCATATATTTCTGGTCAGTCGACCAAGTGGTCAACTTGTTCACCCATGGAGGTTCGGTCAACTAGGGCTTGCCTATATACTTCTGGTCGATCAATCAAGCGGTTAACATGTTGACCAAGTTGGGGTTCAGTCGCCTGAGGATCTCAGTGTAACTGAGTTCGATCGACCGAACATGCCAATTTCGGCATTTTCGATCTTTTTCCTTTAAAGTACCACCTCTATTCATATGATGATTAACTTAAATTTGATAGGGCATTCATTTATGCATGCATGGGGAACCTAAGGTCTATCTAGGTCTTCTTGAGCTTATCTATTCTACCATGCAGGTAAAGTATTGATTATTACAGACCATTTTCCTTAATTACTATTACAGACCCAAATTAAATAATAACGAATTACAACATAAAATGATCTTCAGGGTCTTTATGCTCTACTTCATGTGTCATCAAAATGTCTGCGAATATAAACCTGCACATAAACTAGATAGCCATCAAATACTTGAGCATTTGTCATTATCAAAACCGGGTGTGACCTCTGAGGTCAACATTCCCCTCCATTTTGATGATGACAAATACTTGCCTACTTCTCCCCCTTTGGGCAACAGCAAAAAGGGTTATGATAAACATAAAGCACATAGGCATGGACATTGAGTATTAATCATCTAAATACAAGATAGGTTTAGGAAAAAGGTTTTTAGAAAATTAAGCAGCATGCCATCGAAAATAGAACATTTTTCTCAAAAATATCTATATAGAAATGACCTAATTGGGATTTAAATTTACAATATATCCACGACTACCAGCTCAAACAGTTTAATATGATCAAGACTTATTACTTTTAGCATCCAAAAAGATAATATAACCATACAATGTACAATGAATGACAAAGTATGAAATATAGCAATTACGCACAGAAACAATATAACTGGTTATTAAAATATTCAAATGACATGAAAAATGTAGTTAAACCAGAAATATCCTCAAACCATTGCGATTTAAGCATTTCATGAGACCCGTAGAAAATTTGAATTTAAAGACATGCGGTATATAAAGAATAGGTTTGAGCATAAACACAGTCTATGTCACGACCTGCTCATTTTTCACATTTTTTCTTAATAATAATATCAACGTCATACATTCCAGCTCAGCAGGTCACCATCCACTTGGACCCGTGGGTACCAGGTATAAATCAAAACACAACACGAAAGTTTAAACAGCAGGAAACATATATTCACAATGTTGTAAATACAAACATCCATCATATTATTACAAATACCAAAGTCACTATATCCACAATATTTCCATATATGTACAACCCAAAAATAAGATCTAGGGACATTCCCCACAAAATCTAACTGTCCCTACAAAAACTTACCCTTCAAAAATGGCAGATACACAACACTATATCACCGGGGCTTTTCCCGCTCTCCTATCTGGGGCTCCTGAAAAGTTTATAAGATTTAGGGGTGAGACACCTCTCAGTAAGGGAAATAAACTAATACCAGTGTGTGGCAACATGAGTATTTTGTGTTCTACATATATCATACATAACATATTCAGGTACTGTTTATCAAATATGGGAAAACATATGTATATCAAAACATGGCAGAACATATTCCATTTCATAAGCATATCTCATCTCATATCATAATAATAATAACATAAAAACATTCCTAGTAGGTTAGCTGGCTATTGTCATGTATTACCCCCACATAACTGGGTTGTGTGGCCCGAAGGCGGGACCTGACAATGGGTGGCTAACCACTGTCAAGTCAAACAGTCTGTAGGTCCGATGGGTCCGTACACCAGGGGTGATCACGGCACACTTCTTTAATAACCACATCAACCATCCAATCTCACACCACTCCGTACAACGAGGTTAACATAAATATCATGAACACGAAGACCATGGACACATAGCAACGGTACCGTGCAAGTGCTAGCCTAGACCAAGCCAACTAGGTTCTGATATCATATACATATACTAAATCGTGATACATAAATATCTTATATCATTAATTATCAAATCAATCATATCATTTGCACATATAAGTATATCATGAAAATCATTGGCCCGTACGCCGGTATTACACACTTTATCATAGCTTGGCTCATACGCCGGCAAATCATAGCACAGCCAGTACGTTGGCAAATCACATCACATAGCACGGCCCGTACGCCGGCAAATCATAGCACACGTATGCTGGAATCACATCCACATGGCACGACCCATACACCAGAAAATCATATAAAATCTCGGCCCGTACGCCAATTTTCCATCATAAAAATTCATATCATCCACATTCCCAGAAAACAGTATTTCACAACATTTTTACTCATGCCACACAAATGGATTTTCACATATTCAACATACGATCATTTTCATAGTATTTTACAAATATAAATTATATATATATAAATATATTTATTTTTCCTGAAACCAGATGCTATATATACATATACATGCATTTTCTCAAAATAAAACTAGCTTAGTGTATCCCGTTACCTGATTCCTGGAAAGCCCCTAAAAAAACTGCCCTACACCCGCAAGGTTCCTAACTCAACACCCTGAAAATGAAAACTCCTAGTATTAAAGTTCAGTATTTCTAAGCATATAAAACTTCCTACAACTGTCACAACTCCAAATAATGAGTAAAAAGCCTTATCCTGGAATTGGGATGGCTTCCAACTTGTTTTCACCAACGATCCGCTCCTGCAGATTTGGAGAGAACTTCCCTAGGAGCGTCGTGGTGACTTCAGATTGTCGATTCAGCGAAGATCTGGCCCGAAATCAACGAAAGAAAAAGGGAGAACCGAAGGGGAGAGAGATAGAGAGAAAAGAGGTGGCTTCCTCTGTAAGTTAAAAATCCGGATTTCTTGTATTTATAGAACAGGATTCGTCGACGAGCCACGTCCTTTGTCGACGAATTCTCATTAATTTTGTCGACGAAATTCAGTTTGCTCAAAAACCCCTCTCGGTATTTCTTCATCGACGTATCCCCTTTGTTCGTCGACGAATCTTTTTAAGCCTTCGTCAACGAAGCCCTGATGATCCCCTTTTCCGTTATTCCTTCCAAAATGTAATGTCGTCAACGAAGTCGACTGCCTCCTTTTGCTTCCTATTCCCATTCCTTTTTCTTTTATTATTTAAATATCATTTTAAATTTGGGTTGTTACAGTCTAACTAGTTCGCATGCATTTTTATATGTAATTACTAAACCAGTTATGCGACTTTAAAACCATATATGTATATAATAATAATAATAATAATAATAATAATAATAATAATAATAATAATAATAATAAGGCAAGAGAGAAAAAATTTAGTTTTGAAATTAGTTCTTGCCACGAAGTATTACAATAAATATATATATGTATATATACAAATATATATATATATATATATACATATATATATATATATATATATATATATATATATATATATATATATATATATCCCCTTTATGATGTTAGTTTAAAGTACTAGGGGTTGCTTGCCAAAAAAAAATTAAAGATCACGCAAGCAAGTAACATATTTTTGGATTGTTAATTAAGCACACAAACAGAAATATAACTAGAAAATATAATAATAATGATCCTAAAATTTTAACAATCGCATTCAAGATCATATGACAAACACAAAGAACGTGTAGCAAGGAATTATATATCAACTTAAGATTTTTACAAAGATTGTTTCATTTAAGCACATGCGCCACAGTGAATTCACGATAGATCTAAGTCGAAAAATGTTCGTGAGCAAAACAATATTGGAATTTATGTTTAGATGCTCCCCCTATCAATTTGAATTATTGCTTAGATACAATAAGCTGCTTATACTAGATAGAGAATTATTTCATTATGCCTAATAGTATAAGCCATCAATCTAAATCTTTAAAATCAACTATACTGAGTATTTGTCAATTACATTTGTCACTTGATTAATATAGTTGTCCTTATAGACCATAGATGCATTAGAAAGTATATATATTAAGGCATGCAATAATGTTCATGACCCAAGAACATTCCATATCATATCATAAAACATTAAGCACATAATATAATGTTCAGGGATTTTAGAAGAGTCTCAATATAATAAGTAAGGCATGATGCATATGAATTTTCGATGCTCTTTCTCTAAAGATGGAGCTGAGCTCCTCTAACTGTTCGATGATTATGCTAGGATGAAATTTTGATATTTATATTTAAGTTTTCACTCATCCTTTCAAACATATTTTAACATCTTTATCATCATAATCATCTTTGTACATGGATTTATTTTGGGAAAATTCCACAGAAATTTCGGCAGCATGTCATTTGTAAATTGGACGTTTTCCCATAAAATTTGTACCTAATAGTGGGTTATTTTCAACAGATAAATCATATAAAACAAGCCACAACCTAATATCCACAACTAGCGTGCAAATTATATCACTACATCTGCCATGCAGGAGGCTTTCAACATAAGCATGATTTCCAATAGTTCAATCAACAACTCATAAAAGAAATGAACTATCCAATAGATGACATAAATAGTAACTAATAATGGATAGTTATGAGATTAGTACAGAGTTGTTCTCACAAGAGCATACAGAAATATAAGCATAAATAAAAATTGAGAGCATTTTAATGTATATAGATATGAAAGATAAATGCTCCCCCTCAATTATGCACTCGACTCATTTAATGTCTTTTTCTTGTTTTTCAGATCATTTAGCCAAGAGATCTAGATTTTTAATGGTATATGCTTGGCTTTGGATGAATAGGCTTAGAGGACTAAAAAGTCACAATTGTATATTTTTTAAATAAGCTAAGCCTGTATTTGCCTCTTTTCTTATGATTTACAATACGTGAGAGGCCTAAGTTTAAATGGCTTGTCTTTCTATCGTTCATGCATAGGTTTCTCAGTTATTGCATTTTCATATATGTTGAAACCAATAGCAATAATATTAGCCATTTAACGTAATTCACAAAGCTGAAGCTCTAATGGATTTGATTTAATGTTTGAGAGCTTATGAAAGGAATTTTGGATTAATACTCTTGAAAGATTAAAATTTATGGCATGATCAAAGAGTATTCATTATGAGTGGACCTGATTCAAGATATTTGCATGGAAGTGGATGTGTCCAAGCAGAATAGTCAAAGAGCACTCAATATATATATTAGTCATTTATGATCAATATAGAGTGATGACTAAACTTTGATCCAGGCTTTGAATTATAAATACATGTGCATAGGTTACTTTGAGATACACGCATTCATCAAGATTAGGACCTAGGCAACTAATTTAACCATTCAACACAATCAAAGGTTATGAAGCTCTAAATTATTTAATTTTAAAACTTGAGAGCTTATGAGAGAATTTGAATAAATTTTGAACAACGCTCTTCGGAAAGTGGAAAGTATCCTATAGATACGATCATGATTTGTAGCAAGGATACAAATCATAGGATAGGTATAGTCTTTACCGGATATGTTCGTGGTTTGGTAAAGAGTTCCTATGGAGGAAATAGGTTAACCAAGATTAGAGAATTTTTATCTAGAACTCAAAGGGAATACTTTGATTTAACAATGAAATTCGAATCCCCTAGTGAATGTCTCTAATTTTGATTAAGAAATATATTTCTTTTAATAAGCACCAAGAGAATAAGGAGATGTGATCAGCGGTGCATAAGCCTAGAGTGGTGACTAAAATTTTGATCATTGAGATTAGCATTAAAGATATGTAGAATATGATGAACCCATGAAGCTCATCTATGTGTAATGGACATCAGTTGCTTAGCTTAAGATATTCATATTTAAGCGTGAGTTAAGCATTAAGAATAATATGCCAGGCACAATTGCCTTGTCCATTTGGAAGTGGATTTTTATTAAAGCAGCCAATAATTTTGTATTTTAACCAATGAATATATGCATTAAGTTCATATTGGTTATATACTTAGATTTGCAGATTGGCTTGATTTTTCAAGATACTTAGTATGTAAAATTTTAAATAGTGAACATATACTAAGTTTTTACATTTTCAGCCCAAGCCACTTCCTAAACCTTTAGTCAACACTACCCCCTTATAGCTAATCTTAAATTCTAAGAAAGAATTATGTGATCATGTAATTCCTATTTGAATCTGTTTATCCTTAAGTCCTAAGGAGTTTTCCTTTTTGACAACCCATACCATTTTTCTACCTTTGATTCTTGATGGGTTAGGATAATATGGTTCTTTGACTTTCCAGACCCATTTGGGTTTGACACCTTTCCTTTTAAATGGGCAATCAAATTTTATATGCCCCATCTTTTTACATAAGATGCATGTGGTATGAGTGTATGGACTAGAGGAGGTACTAGCATAATGTTTAGATTCTTTTACAAAGTACCCCATCTATAGGTTCTTCCTTTTCCTATTTTCAATTCCATTAAAACCTATACCTTCTTTATCGAAGGTCATCTTCTGTGATCCTAAGAGCTTGTCAAAGTTTTCTTTACCTCAAGTGAATGTATGGATGATCTTAAGCTTGTCTTCTATTTTATTTTCTAGATCTTGAATTTTTAAGTTCTCTTGACCTTTGCAAACATTCTGAAGTTTCATAAATTCTTTAGTCATATTGTTTGCTTTCTGTTCAAGTTCTTCAATCAAAAGATCTTTATTATTATCATTAGCAATTTTAGATTTCAAGATAGTCATTTCATTTTCTAATGATTCATTCTTACTCACTAATCTTTTGATTTTCAGGTCATTTTCTCTTTCAGCAAAAACTTTAGATTCACATTCTTTCATACATGCTTCATACTTGTTTTCCAAAACAATATATTTCTTATTAGATTTAACAAGTAACATATGAGTTCTAACATATTCAATTTGCAATTTTTCATAAGTAGGCATGCTCTCACTATCAGAATTGTCATACGATTCAATATCAAATGCATCATTCATTTCATCACATGAATCATTACCAGATTTATCCAATAAAATAGAAGGAGTTAAGACTACCTCATCATCAGTCAAGGCAATAAAGCACAGTTTACCTCCTTCAAGATCCGTAGAGCTTGAGTCACAAGGAGTGGTTACTTTATTTTCTATGGATGCTCCATATTTCTTTTCAAGTTTCTCCCATATCTTTTTAGCGTTTTTACAAGCCCTTACTTCACGAAAGATATTAGTATCTAAGGCATAAAATAAAACATTCATGGCATCAAAATTTATTTGCAATAAGTTCATGTCATTCTCATTCATCTCAATTTCAGATTTAGGAATATCAACATTATTGAAATCTTTCATAGGCACGATATCCCCTTGAGAAATAACCCTCCAAGTCCTCCAATTCAATGATTTTATAAAGATAGTCATTCCAAATTTCCAATCAGAATAAATTTTCACCATAAAACATTGGGGGGCTTGCAAAAAATCTACCCTCATATGATTGGGATACACCAACTCGAGCCATCATGATCTTTTACAAAATAACGCTTACGTCTAAATAACGAGGCTCCGATACCAATTGTTAGCTTTGGTGCAATCCTAAGAGGGGGGTGAATTGGTATTTAAAATTTTATCCCCTAGGTCAATGCACTAACAGTAATATTACACAAGCCTAAGGTCAATCTAGTGCATATAAAATAAATCAATGTAAATATACAGAAGAATTTAAACTGCAATTGAAATTTAACCATGCTTGCACAATAAAGCAGTAAAGGAGACGACACCAGAAATGTTATCGAGGTTTGGCAAACTGCCTACATCCCCGCCTTGGCTAACAAACACAAGGATTACCACTATAAGCTCACTTAACGGGTGGAGTGACACCTAAACAACCACATCAATTAACACAGAGCTGACCTCAACCTTTACAATTAGGTCAAATTAATACAGGGTTGACCTCAACATTTAACAACCAATCCTTACCGGGTTGGATTACCGCCCCTCAGGCCACATTTGGAATACAACAGATTTCTCAATCAAATTTGCGTACAACAATATGCTTCTCATCTAAGCAGATTATGTACCAATGTAATCAATACACTACCAAATGATATGACAAGATAAGCTCAGTGTAGCCATAGTGTCTATGCTTAAAGATTAATGCAAATAATGCAATCAGTACCTAAGAGTGTAAGTGATACGAACTTTGTGTCAAAACAATATTCTCAATCACAATGCAACAACAAAGATCACAAGTAGACTTCAAATATCTCAACAAATGTTTTTCTCAAAATAAACCACAAGAGATATTCAACAATGGTTTGTAAAAATTGAAATTAGGAATAGCTTCCCAAGAGGGGGGTGAATTAATTTGAAAAATTTTTCCTTTAGAATTAGTTCTTTTAAGTTGCAAATCTTAGAAACAATCACAATCAATCACAACAAGACAAAACTCTCAATTTAAGTAATAATATATGTGAAAATTTACTGCATTCAGTTTAAGCCCTGTATCACAATTATTTTTCTCCCCAATGTTTAGTTTTTAAATAAACTTTCAGATTAATAGGTCAAGGATAATCAACCAATGTAGTCCCTTTTGGTTTTCGCAATCAATGCTAATTTATCCAAAACGAATTACCTTTCGGTCTATTTAATTACTAAACATTCAAGATTGAAATTTAAAACAACCACGCAATTATATCCTTGAAAAATAAAAAGTAGAGTAGAGAAAGAAGAACACAAGGATTTTTACGAGGTTCGACTTCAATACAGCCTACATCCTCACCCTTGGCCAAACCGGCAAAGGATTCACTATTACCGTTCCTTTATCAGTTAGAACAAAACCAATTACAAGCACTCCTCGGGTAAGGCTAGAGTCCGCCTTCTCCAAACAATCTCTCCTTGTTTGGTCCAATGATTCAACTACTCAAATCGTCAACAAGCCGTGTTATAAAGATAGAAAAACATACGTACAAGAACTTGCTCCTCAAAAAGCTTATTAGTACAAGTTTAAAACACTAATGCACTTCAGTAAATTCAAAATATGAATTTCAAAATGAAGCTCTTAGGAATTTATCACCGTGGGTATCTTTCAAAGAAAGAATCAGCAACTTAATGATCAAACACAGTGAGATTCAATAAGAACTTCTTAATTTCGAGCAAGGATGAGAGCAATATGAGGCACTTTCAGAATTTCAGAGAGTATGACAGCAGATTGTGAGCTCTTAATAATCTTGGTGATTAATTTAACGAGTCTTTAGGGGTATTTATAGATGTATAAAACCTCTTTGCTTGTTCCCCAAAGGATACTCAGACTTGTTTCCATAAAATAAACTTATTTGAGTTTCCAAATATTTGAATTTCAAAAATTATATCCGTTGGAAAATAGAAAATTGTCGTCTGACAGACGACTGTGAAGTCCTGACAGTCATCTGTCCATTTAATATAATGGTAAGAATCATAGGCCGAAAGGTGGCAGTCGTCTGTCCCTTGAGTGGCAGTCGTCTGTCCATATGATGACAGTTGTCTGTCCATGTGAAATTTTGAGCCTTTTAGTAACATATAAGGTGGACAGTCATCTGGTAAAACTTTCATAGACTTCTCACTTTTCACTCACAGTCGTCTGTCAGGCTTTTGTGTTTTAATTTTAAACCTTTAATTTAGTCAGTCGTCTATCTATAACCACACAGTTGTCTGTCAACTGAATAAATTTATTTATTAATCATTTTTTGATTTCTCTCTCATTTTTACTTGGAATATAAATTTGTTTTAACTTTGAAAACATGTTCCAAGTTATTATCTTAAGGTTTCTAAGTTTCTTTGTTTAATGAGCTTCAAAATGAAAACTTCATACTTGAATAAACTTAAAGTACTTACAGGGACTTGTCCTAAGTTCTCAAAAATTCTCCTTTGTTCTGAACTTTCTCTGATCTCGTAGAATAATCTGAACTTTGAGCTCTCATGTTGATCTTCTTTAATCATCATGCTCTTATGGTCTTCAGACTTTGATCCATACTATCAGTTATTGATTCATGCTACATGAGTACCTTTAATATGAATTCCTAAGAAAACACAACACTCAACTATAATATGTTAAATCCTACTTGTTTGTTAGCATCAAAATGGAGTATCAAACCTAGTAAGGCCAACAAAAATTTATCTAATCTTTGTATGAAGAAGATAATCTCAATCACAAAATATAGCAACAAAGATTTTTCAACACCCAAGCAAAAATCTCAAAATGTATTTCTCAAAGACAAGCATAAGAGATATTTTTGAAAATGATGTGTAAAATATTTTTAGCAATCAAAATCCTATATGATCTCCTTGAGTATTGCAATGACAATGCAAAACCCAAAAGCTCAATGAAGTATTCCTACGGAAAACTTATTAACAAAGTCTCCTAGGGAAACTTGAAGCTTTGCTCTCTAATACAATAATCTCAATCAATCAAGAACAAGAGAGAGCTTAAGCCTTTGAGAAGAGCACTCAAGCACACTTACAAAGAGATTTAAGCAATAAAAGTGAGTAAGAATGAGTATAGGAGGCTTAAAAATGGAAGCAGGATTTTTTAAATTTTAGAGGATTTTTGCTAATTAAGATTGCTAATTCTTGACTAATTTTTGTAAATGAGGGGGTATATATAGAATTCCCCAAAATTATAACCGTTCAAGACATATTAGTTATTTTTGAAAAAGTTTAACCGAGGTTAATAAATTTTAACTGCATTTTAGCCTCAATAATTCTCACCAACTCGAGAGCACCGGTCCACCAAACTTAAGGTTCGGTTGACCAAGTGGCTGGGTTCGGTTGACTAGGAAAAATTTGAACTAGAAGGATGGTCGATCGGACTTGCAGGGTTCAAGGATGATTTTCCAAATCCGCACTGTTTGATCAACCAGGTCAATTTGAACTACGAGGTTCGGTCAACTGGGCGGTTGGCATTTCCCACGTAGGAGTACGGTCGACCAGGGCGTTGCCCATATATTTCTAGTCGGTCAACCAAGTGGTCAACTTGTTGACCTAGGGAGTTCGGTCGACCAAGGCTTGCCTATATACTTCTGGTCAGTTAACCGAGCAGTCAACATGTTGACTCGGTTGGGGTTCGATCGACCGAGGATCTCAGTGTAACTAAATTTGGTCGACCAAACATTCCAATTTTGGCATTTTCGGTCCTTTTCTCTTTAAAGTGCTACCCCTATTCATATGATGATTAACTTAAATTTGATAGGGCATTCATTTATGCATGCATGGGGAACCTAAGGTCTGTCAAGGTCTTCTTGAGCTTATCTTTCCTACCATGCAGGTAAAGCATTGATTATTACAGACCATGAAAGTAGAATAACGTTCCCAAGAAGGGGGGTGAATTGGGTTAATTAAAATTTTAAAGTTCTTTGTCAACTTTTTACTTACTTGTTTTAGTACTTACAACAAAATCTTAAGTAAATCAACCAATTTAAAATCACAACCAAAAAACTCCACAAATTACTGAAAAATTAAACAATCCAATCAACCAAACAATAATAAAAACCAACAGCCAAGATAACCAATAATTTGTAACTTGATGCTTTCAACTTTTGGTAACAACCCGGTATTTTATATGCAAGCCCTATTTTGATTTTAGTTTGTAATGCGCTCTCTTAACCAAGATTTTCGCAAATTAACCAATGTACTCCCTTGTAGGTTTCCGCAAACGGTTAATTAAAACGTACTTTCTAAAATTAAGAGTCTTCTTTGATTTTATCAATTAAGCCCTGCAACCTGCACTTAGCAACCACAAATAAAAATATTTTGTAGAAAGAAAAGAGTTGGATAGAGAAGAACACCAACTAATTACGAGGTTCAACTTATCCCCAGCCTATGTTCTCGCCTTTGGCAAACCACCAAAGGATTCCACTATATTAGTTCCTTTCCGGACGGAACAACACTGGTACAACCACTCCTTCAATTAGGCTAGAGTGTGCCTCTCCAAACAATATCCCCTCGTTCGGTCTAAGCACCCGAACCGTCAATCAATTTGACAAGACAAGATTCAAAAGAAGGTGTATAAGAGATGCTCTTAAAAGAGCTCATTAGTACAAATTCAATCTATATATTTCAAAGCAATTCAAATATGAAATTCAGATTGAAGCTCAAAGAGTGAATCACCAAATAGTTCTTTCAATGGATGAAAAATTTTAGAATTGTAGCACAAGATTCGAGATTGAGAGTCAGCAAAGCCTTAGCAAATTTCGCGCAAGATGAGAGTGAGAGAGCCTTTGAGAGTTTGAGAACAATTGAGAGAGTATGAGAGTTGTAATTGATTCTTGGTAATTAAATTCATTGGTATTGGGGTTATTTATAGATTTAGAAAAGTTTCTAACTTGATCCCCAAGTTTACTTGGAGTAGTGTCTAAGTTTTGAATAGGTTTGAGCCCCAAGCAATCTAATTTTCAAAAATATGTTCGTTATAAAATTTAAAATCTACCGCGTGGCAGTAGCCTGAGGCCTTTCAATCAGTCCCCTGTCAATGAATTACACAGTTAATTTTCATAGGCAGTAGGCTGGCAGTTGCCTGTCACCTTGTGGTCAGGCGCCTATCACTGAATTTCTCAATTTTAAAAAATAAGCAAAAGGGTGACAGTAGCTTGATGAAACCTAGACAGGCTTCTCAAAATACCTCGTCAGGCGCCTGTCAAAGTCTAGGTCGTAGCCTGACGACCTTCTGTCTGTGTATTTTAAAAACTTTTAAAGTGATAGCCTAATGACATATTCAGTCAAGCTCCTGTCAAAACAAATTTCTGGTTTTTAAAATATTTTTGTACATACTCTCTTTGCTCCTCATTTCTTGGAATGTCAATTTGTTTTCTTTAAAAAATATGTTCCAAGTGTTAAGAATAAGGTCTCTGAGTCTCTTTTGCCTAATGAGCTTCAAAATAATTTCATACTCGAAATATAGTTGAAGTACTTACAATACATGTCCTAATTAACTCTCTTCATTTCTTTGAACTCTTTGAGAATATTCATGAAGTTGTTGTTTTGTGTTCGTGAGCTTCATGTTTCTTTGAGCTTCCAATATTGATCACTTGAGTTGATATAAGCTTTCAAAGTGTTCCCTGTGATCTTTATGAAGTAAGTCCTTAATCTAGTTTTCCTGAAACATCACAGCTTTGAAAAATTAAGTAACCTTACTTTGTTATCATCAAAATCAAGAGTCATAAGCCTTTTTTAGGCTAACAGACCATTTTCCCTAATTACTATTATAGACCCAAATAGAATAATAATGAATTACAACATAAAATGATCTTCAGGCTCTTCATGCTCTACTTCATGTGCCATCAAAGTGTCTGCGAATATAAACCTGCACATAAACTATAGAGCCATCAAATAATTGAGTATTTATCATTATCAAAACCGGGTGTGACCTATGAGGTCAACACATCATCAGTTACAATTTCAACTGAGACAACTACATCACCCAAAACTTCGATCCTTTCTTGGGGCTTTTGTCTTGATTTCCCCAACTAGTGAAACCCAATTTGTAGGGTGCTTAGAGCTTTTGTATAGTGTTGCAATGAAACCAACGAACAAAGCTATTAAAAGAAAAGTGCCCACATGTTTAAACCATATATACAACAATCATTAGGCAGATCTCTCAAACAAAAAGAAATAAAAAAACCACAACAATTCACCTCAAGAGGAATGAACATGGATCGTTTTGGCTTCCCTGCATTAATACATGGAAGATCTATTGAATACCACAATTCCATGTGATGATAATTAATAAAATAATCATAAACGGTCACTTCAAGTACTTCATCATCTCCATCCTTTCCACCTCTCTACTTCAATGAAAACCTACAACAAAGGGAGTACAAGACCCCTCAATTAAATTCACTAATTCAATATTTTTTTGGTTTTGTGAAGGAAAAATAGAGATCATGGTAAGTGAAACATAAGAACCCCAAAAAAGTAACGGAATTCATAACAGGGAATGAAAAACTTCTCTCGAGGAACTGCTAAAAAATGACCTCAAGCGAGCGGTGGGGAGCAACGATGGCGGGAAGCAATGGTGGCGGCGATGGCAACGGTGGGAATGGCTACAGGGGGGTTTGACCCAGGAAATTGGGGAAAAAGGGATATTGGGAAAGGAGGGAGGAGGGAAAGAAGGGAGAAATGCGATGGGAAATGGAGGCAGATTGGGAAATCACTCGGAGAAGGTAAATTTAATAGGTTAGGGTATTAGTGACGGTTTACAAAACTGTCATTAGTACTAGAATATTAGTGAAGAATCCTCTAAATCATCAATAATACCCTATTATTATTGAAGAATGCTCTAAACCGTTACTAATATTCTTAACTAAATTATTTTTATATTTTTAAAATCAAAACACTATTAGTGATAGTTTCATAAATTGTCACTAATAATAGACTAATAGCGACGAATCTTGAGAACCGTCACTAATATAGTTAAATAAATTATTTTCATATTTTTTAAATAAAAACTATTAGTGACAGTTTTAAAAACCATCGCTAATAATTGGCTATTAGTGGCGAATCCTCTAAACCATCACAGATAGTGTTAAATAAATTATTTTATATTTTTTAAACAAAAAAACTATTAGCGACGATTCCTTAAACCATCACTAATAATTGGGTATTAGTGACGACCCCTCTGAACCGCCACTAATAGTGTTAAATAAATTATTTTTATATTATTTAAATAAGAAAACTATTAGAAACAGTTCCTGAAACTGTCACTAATAATTAGCTATTAGTCACGAATCCTCTAAATTGTCACTAATAGTGTTAAATAAATTATTTTTATTTATTAATACAATAATAGTAGAGATGGTTACTTAATCGTCACTAATAGTTGACTTTTAGTAACGAATATAGTTCGTCACTAATACTCCAAGAATCGTAACTAATATTTTCTTGGGATAATTTCTACGCAAAAAAATGGTTTCCTATGATAGATTGAGCGGGAAAACCGGTTTTCAGTGACGAAATTATTGGTGACGACTTTAAAATCATCACTATTAGTGTCGTATTAGTGACGATTGCAAAAACTGTCACTAATGCTTGCACTATTAGTGATGGTTCTTATAAACTGTCACCAATACGACACTATTAGTGACGAAATTGAATCCGTCACTAATACTTTCATCACTAAAAATCCGTTTTTTGTAGTGATTGTTATATTGGGATAGTTTAATACTCTCGTAATTTGCATTTAAGGTCTTCTGCTGTTTGTATGAGTGATTATTATAATATGAAATATTCAGGTTATTACAAGTGGTATTAGAGAAATTGAGCAAAATTTTTTGGGTCTCTACATCCCAAGTTACCCGTCGACCCATTATGCCACCCCTACCTACTGTCTTCCACTCCTTCAATCTTCAAGTTAGGTGTAGGTGAAGCTTTCTGATTTCTCCTATTGTATACTTTCTCTACGTGTGATGCTCTGTATGTGTTTCCTTTTCTGTGTTGGCTTCGAAACGTGCAATTCTCAATCCTGAAACTCTTTTAGACCCTCCTGAATTCCCTTCAATTCCTCAATTCTTCATCAACAAATCAAAACTCTCAACCCAAACTTAGAATTATTGAAACTAGAACTCTCTAACTTTCCTCACGATTGCCTTATGTGTCTTTCTTCCCTTATCCCAACCCACTATTTATAGGTTTGAAAAATCAATTAAGATTAAATTTGATTTGATCAATCAATTTATAATTTATAATTTTGAACTTTGGCTATTGGAAACCTTTTTTCTCTTGAAAGAGTTGGGCTTGTTTAGAGCATAACAAGTATGATGAAAAAGAAAACACATATAAGAAAATCTATTTTTAATACTCAATTATTATAAAAAAAATTAAAATATATACAAATTAATAAATAAAATTTTAATTTTGCAAATTAATACTCAATTTTGTAACTTTTAGATAAATTAGAACAAGTTATTATTTTTAATATTATTTTGATGTATAGTGAAAATATAATGGAAAATAGATTTGTTTTCTTATTTTTCTTTCTTTACTTTTCACGAATAAAATCTTTAATCCAAGTAAGATCTTAGGAGAAAATATTTTTAGTCCTGTTTAGTTGTGGAAAATATTTTTTTCCTAATTTTAATTTTTTCAAAGAATAATAAAAGATTTCGATTTTTTTCATTTTTTTAAAAAATTGTATTAAAAGGGTAAAAAATAAAGAGTTTGTTTAAATGTCCAAAACAATTTTTCACTTTTTATTTCTAAAAAAGAAGGTGTACTCCCAAGAGGGGGGTGAATTGGGATTTTAAAAAATTCTTTATAACTTCTTTTATTAAATCTTTCTCAGTTCTTTTTAATTTCACTAATCACACATGTATAGTTGATGTGAATTTCAATCACAAGTTTAGTTGAGAATTAATTCAGTTTTAAGTCTTTATGAATGAGAATACTAAATTGAATACTTTGTAAGTTTATCAAGACTTATTTCAGCCCTTTAAATCAACACCAAATAAACTAATTCAGTCAACCAAGATAAGCTTCATAATGTAAAATAATGTATCAATTTCAGTAATGCTTCCAAGATTCAGCTTTTGAATATGACAACCCATTCAACAAGATAAGCTGGATTTCTATATGAAAAGAAATAAAGAATTCAACCAAGTTTCCAAATCTCAGAATTTAAATAAACCGCTTTCACAATTAATGAGTCTTGAGTGTTAATCAATCAACGTACTCCCTTACGGTTTCCGCAATATATATTGATCAACCAACGTACTCCCTTTTGGTTTCCGCAATTCCCAAAAGCAAATTAATCTTCAGCAATTTGATATCAAATCCATGCAGTTGATATATGTGCAGAAAATTAAATAGAGTAGGGAAGAGAGTGACACCGAGAGTTTACGAGGTTTGGCTATCCCCGCCTACGTCCACGCCTTAAGCAACACACCTAAGGATTCCACTATACCACTCCTTTACGGGTGGAGCAAACCTTCACAACACTCTTTCAAAAAGATAGAACCTTCCTCTCCAAGTGATACTCGGTACAACGATTCAACAATCCTAAACCGTCAACAAAACAACAAGAGAATTTGGTGTACAAAGACACTCTCAACAAGAGCTTGATTAGTACAAGTTTACAGCACAGCTATATACTTCAAACCAAAAAATATCAAATATAAAGAATTTGAAGTTTTAGATATCTATCATCGTAATCTTCTTCCTTTGATTGAAAGAATCTGAATTTGTGCGCAAAGATTGGTGAGAAAATCTCTGCAAGACTCAGTAAAAAACTTCAGCAAGTATGTGAGCAAGAGAGCTTTAGAAGATTGTAAGCAATAAGGCTTGATGGCTGATTTTAATTCTTGATTGGTATAGAATCCTTTGTCTTGGGGAGTATTTATAGAGTTTAGAAAGTGTATTTCGTGTTTCCCAAGTGACTTGGAGTGTTTTCCAAGTTTTCATAATGTTTAGAATTCAAAAACTCAATTTTGGAAACTTCTCGTTACTTTTAAAAATTTGAATTTCGAAGGGTCAGTCGACTGGACTTCAAGGGGACCTAGGGTATTTAAAAATAGTGAAATTTCAAAGTCAGTATAGGGTCAGTCGACTAGGCCTTTACTATCTACCCAATTTTGTTCTGTATAATGTTTAGTTGACTGGGCCAACAAGGTTCAGTCCCCTAAACAGTTCAAAAAATATGTTTTTCATTTTGTTTCCAAAATCTTTTGTGTTCTTTTATATTTGTCAAAATACTTTAAGACTCTCGAAATATTTTATGGGGCTTGTCAAAATACGGTCTCTGAGTCAATGATTTATCCTAATAAGTTTCAAAGAATCCATATTAACTTTTTAATGAAGTACTTTCATAAAGACTTTCTTAAGACTTAAAAACGTTCTAAGGTTGGAGTCTCCATGTTTGTCATTTGTTAAGTCCATCTTCACTTTGAGCTTCAATACTTTTTTAAGCTTTCATCAAATCATCATTGAATCCATGCTTTCATACTCTTTAATCTTTCATTTTTCTACTTGTCCTTGGAATGCAATATTTTAATAAGCCTTGTGATTGCTTGATCTTGAACTCATATACTTGATTCCTGAAACATCATCACTTTAACCAAAATATGTTAAATACCCTTGATTTTTTGTCATCAAAATAAGTTTCGTAAGCCATGTTAGGCCAACAATCTCTCCCTTTTTTATGATGACAAATAAGAAGCAAAAAAAAAAAAAAGATTGAACCTTAAAAAGACTCCCTCTTACAATAAGCATACTTTTAACAGTATTTGGAAAGTAAGATAATTAATTTTATGATGGTATATCAGGTAATATCAGATTCAGTTTCAGAATTCATGTAAGTCCATTTTCCAAGGTCAAACAACAAATGTGTCTCAATTTTGCTCAATAATTCTCCCCCTTTCGACATCAATCAAAAAGAGATAAAGCAATAAGCATATGCATACTAAGACAAAGATGAGAATTTAGCACAAAAATAGAGAATAACATGTTCCATGTAATAAGTCCTAAACATAAAAATACGACATAGCAATAACATGCTTTCAAAGAGATAAACAATACGAGCAATAAGCAACAAAATAAGGCACAAAGTTGTTTGTAATACAAATTCAAAAAAGTCAAATAAATCTAAGTGTTCCCAGCATCATCATCAGACTCGTCATCTTCTCCTTTTTCTTCATCTCCTTCTTCACTTTCATCAGAAATAGCTTCTATTGGAACCTTTCCACGTGGAAAGGAAGTGTCGGTCATATGTTGCTCAATCTAGTCAAGTCTCGTGTCTAGAGAAGCATAGTTTTCCTAAAGAGTGTTGTAGTTAGCACCCATTTAGGTACTAAAGTCTGTGAACTGCTGATAACAAGACATAAACCATGAAGATGCATCAAGCATAGGAGTTGGTTGCTGAACAGGAGGTGTAGCTGGTTCAGTAGCTTGTCTCGGTGGTCTCCTTCCTCTCAAAAACCAACCCTGCTCGTGTTTCTCGTATCCTATTTGTTTCAGAGTTGTGGAGCCAAAAATATCATATCTAGTCCATTTGATGAATAACTTAGTGGAAGTGGTGACATCAGTATAAGCAAAGAGCTAGGTAAGAATACTACCATATGGAAGAGTAACTCATCAAGATTCCAATCTTGTCCACATCCATTTCAGAATCAAACTTGACAGGTCAAGTTTCTTTCCTTTCAATAAGCACAATATAACAAAGCAGTCGACGTAAGACATATAATATTGTGATCCGGCTTGGTGTAAAATATTGTATGTGATAATTTTCTAAAGAATTTGCGCTTGGAGGTTCAAATTTTTATACTGAGGAGGAGTCCTAAATTGTTCTGGCTCTTCAACCATAATTAATGGCAGGAATTCCTCGAGGGTAAAACCTTGTTCCATGATCCAATTTTGTGCAAATGCAGGACACTTGAAATCTCCTTGGCCAATATGGAGAATGGGAGCCAAAGTTTGCGGAGTTAAGACAATTTTCTTGCCTCTAACTTCGATAGTTAGTACCAATTGTCCTTGAACCATGTTCGCATAAAATATCTTAATGAGATTGGGATATAGTCTTTTCGATTGATATACCACAAAATTCTTCCAATTTATTTCCCTAAACATAGGTAGGATGTTTGGAAAATCTGAATCAAAGAAATTTGTATCAATGATATTACCAAGTATTGGTTCAGTGGCACAAAGATGATTTCAATATAATTGTTTGGCTTGAGGAGTAACGAGGCATCGATCAATATTCTCATCTTCCTTTCCTAAAGTAGCACCATGGTTTGTCATATTATTTGTTTGTGGCATTTTGATGGATGAATGGTGAAGAAACCCTATAAATTCGTAGGTAGGAGATGTGGGAAGATGATTTCCACACTTTGATTAGAGATTTTTAGGTTTTGAATCAAAGGAGATCAAGGATACATGAGTTCAGGAGAGTTGCTGGAAACGGGTCAATTGACTGGAATGAAGAAAGTTAGGGTTTCGTGCTGGGAATATTTAAAGTCTTGTAAGTCCAGTCGACTGGGGTCTATGATTTCAGTTGCCTAATCTTTAGAGAAATTGAATTTTTGCAAGTCAATGGTTTGTCAGTCGACTGGGGTCCTGAGCTTAGTCGTCTGACCTCTCCAAATTTTAAAATTTTCCTCTTTCACTCATCTTGTATCCTTCCTAAACCACTTCCTTATTGTGTAATAGCCCAAGTTCTCTTCTTATTGATATAAATATATCTTCTAGAAGAGGTTTGGTAAAGATATCCACCCATTGGTCACTTGTATTCACAAATTCAAGTAAGATATCTTCTTTTTGCACATAATATCTTAGAAAATGATGTCTTATGTCTATATGCTGGGCTCTTAAGTGAAATATCGGATTTTTGGAAATGTTTATAGCACTGGTATTATCACACTTTATGGGTATAGCATAGTATTCTAAATTAAAATCTTTTAATTATTGCTTTATATAGAGTGTTTGTGCACAACAACTACGTACTACCACATACTCAGCTTTAGCAGTAGATAAAGCTATGGAGTTTTGTTTCTTAGAGAACCAAGATACAAAAATCATCCCCGAAACTGACACGTACCACTTGTATTTTTTCTATTAATCTTACATCCAGCGTAATCAGCATCTGAATAACTAATCATCTCAAATATGGTGTCCTTAGGATACCAAAGTCCTAAGTCAATAGTACCTATTAAGTATCTTAATATCCTTTTTACTGCTATTTGATGAGACTCCTTAGGAGCTGACTGAAATTGTGTGCACATGCATACACCAAACATTATATCCAGTCTACTAGCTATCAAGTATAACAAACTTCCTATCATACCTCGGTAGTATTTCATATCCACTGGTTTTCTATTTTCATCCTTATCAAGACTTATGGAAGTACTCATTGGAGTTCCTATAGGCTTGCTACTTTCCACGTCAAACTTTTTAAACATGTCCTTTATATACTTTGATTGATTTATGAAAGTCCCATTCTTGACTTGCTTAATTTGTAGTCCTAGGAAGTAGGTCAATTCTCCCATCATGCTCATTTCAAATTCCTTTTACATACATTTTGCAAATTCTTTACATAAATTGTCATTTGTAGCACCAAATATTATATCATCGACATAGATTTAGATAATGAGCATATCTTCCTTCTTAGATTTTATAAATAAAGCGTTGTTAACCTTTCCTCTAGAAAATCCTTTTTCTAGTAAGAATCCACTCAACCTCTCATACCAAGCCCTAGGTGCTTGTTTCAACCCATATAAGGATTTTATTAATCTAAACACATAATCAAGGTCGTGAATATCCTCAGAACCTAGAGGTTGTGCCACATAGACTTCTTCATTTATAAAACCATTTAGGAATGCACTCTTCACATCCATTTGATAAAGTTTGAATTCCTTGTCAGATGAATAGGCTAATAGCATTCTTATGGCTTCCATTCTAGCTACGAGAGCAAATGTTTCATCATAGTATTTTCCTTCTTCTTGGTTATATCCTTGAGCCATAAGTCTAGTTTTATTTCTTACCACAATGCCATTTTCATCCTTTTTATTCCTAAATACCCACTTTGTTCCAATTATTGTTGGTCATCTGGTCTAGGAACTAATTTCCATACTTTATTTCTCTCAAATTGATTTAACTCTTCTTGCATAGCAACTATCCATGAATCATAACTTAAGGCTTCCTCAATGTTTTTGGGTTCATCTTGAGATAAGAATGCATAATGATTACATAGATTCTTCAAAAAAGATCTAGTAGATACACCTCGTGAGGGTTCTCCTATGATTTGATCTTTTGGATGGTCTCTTACAAATTTCCAATCTTAAGGTAATTTAGAATTTTCTGTAGGATCATCATTTGAAGTTAATTTAGTTTTCTCTTCCTTTACTTCTATGATTTCTAAGTCTTCAAGTTTTTGTGTAGCATTAGTTTTAACTTCTTCAACATTTATTGTTTTAGTGAATGGATTTTCTTCATCAAAGATTATACGAATAGATTCTACAATTGTAAGGGTTCTCTTATTATGTATTCTAAATGCTTTATGCTTTAATGCATATCATAAGAATATTCTGAAACCTAAGGTGCAGTCCCAAGAGGGGGGGTGAATTTGGTTATTTAAAATTCCTTAGAGTCTTTTTATGAGTTATTGACTTTTTACAATCTTTTAAAGACTTCTTATATTCTTGTTGATTACGCAATCCACACAAACACGTACTTCCTCTATTCAATCCACAACCACAACATACACAACCAATTGATTAACTAATCAAGCCAAACAAACACCATACAAGTAATTAATATTCGTTTTGCAATATTCAGCAGCCCTGTATATGAATGTGCAAGTCCTTTAGTTGGCCTTTGAACTGAAGATTAAAATAACATCCAATCACTTTTTCAAAATCAGAATTTAAATAAACCTTCAGCTAATAGGTTTTGGGTTGTTAACCAATCAACGTACTCCCTTACGGTTTCCACAAAAAATTGATTAACCAACATACTCCTTTTCGATTTTGCAAGCCCAAGAACAAATTAGGCTTTGGTTTATTTAACTTCCAATATGCGTTGCTTTTAAGATTGAAAGAATTACAACATCCACGCAGTTTATATTTTTGCTGAAATTGAAAGAGAGTAAGGGAAAGAGAGTGACACCGCTATTTTTACGAGGTTCGGCTTACACCAGCCGACGTCCTCGCCTTACGTCAACCACCTAAGGATTTCATTATACCTTGTTCCTTCCGGGTGGAACAAAAACCTTTACAATAACTAACCTCTTTTTCTAGAAGAGAAACCTCTCCAAGCAACAACCTATGTTTGGTCCAACGATCCAACTATACCTTGAACCGTCAAAGATCTAGTTGAAATAAATGAATATCTGCGTACAAAAACACTCTCAAACACAGAGCAAGTTGTACAAGTTAAATATCTAATCGTACTTCAAAACCAAAACTAAATAGAAAATGTGAAGCTCAAGATTTAGACGTCACCAATGGTTATTTTTTATTGATGTAAAGATTTTAGATGCAACTCAAAACCAAACCCTTTTTTAATCTAGCAATTTCATAAAGTTTTTCCCCCAGTAAGAGTGTGAGCAAGTATGATCTTTTAAGAGAACCTTAGCGTAAAAATCGTGTATTGCTTGAGTTTTTTTTTCATTGAGCAAGGGACTTATTTATAGATTTTTTTAAAGAAAAGTTTCCTCATTTAACATGGAACATTTAGGTAACTTTTCAAAAGATATTAAATCAATGAATTAATTTTGAAAATATTCCCATAAGTTTGAAATTCAAAAATTCTCCGCAGAGTCAGTCGACTGACCCACTCGACTAGGTCACGTTTTGTACTAGTCAGTCGGCTGGATAGGCGGCTGAAATCATTCTATCTCTCAAAAAATAATTCTGATAAATTATCAATCGAGTGACTGAACCACGTTCAAAATGGTCAGTCGGCTGGGTACTGTTAGTCAGCTGGGTGTTTTCAATTCATCGAGTCAGTCAATTAGACAGTTAACTTTGTTGTAGGTTTCTTGTCAGTCGGCTGACTGAACCACGTTCAAAAATGGTCAGTCGACTGGACAATATTAGTCGGCTGGATATTTTTAGTTCATTTAGTCAGTTGGCCGGGCAGTCCTCTCTTTTCAAATATTTTTTATTTTTGATCTTTTAAAATCTAGTTTACTTGAAAAACTCAATTATAACTTTTCAAAAACATTAAGAAAGGTTTTTCAAGTGTTAGTCTCTAAATCTTTGTATCTTAAGGAGCTTAACATATCTAAATAGTAATGACTTGAAGTATTTATAAATATCCTTCTAAGCATGATCTCCTCAATCACTAAGTTTTACAGCCTCTTAAGGTTCAGTTTTTACTTCAAGATCTGCTTAGCCTTTAAGCTCTTTATTTGTCGTTCATTGCTTCAATATGCTGTGAAGCTTTCACTTGATTGACTTTGAGTGTCCTCTTAAGCTTACTTCCATGATTAACCATGAGTGTCCTTTTACTTATATCTGAAATAAAGCCACTTAACAACACAAGTTAAAACATCCTTCATTTTTTATCATCAAAAAAAGATTAAAAAGCCCAGTTAGGCCAACAATTTCCCCCTTTTTGATGATGACAAATGAGGAGCAAAGATGAGGGTTTCTATGAAAAGGCTCCCCCTTACTATAAATATTCTTTAACATGTGACATCGAAAGTGTTACTATAACCATTCCTTAAAAAATGTTCAATATGCTCAAAAGATAACAATATGTTCAAAGTCAACAATATGCTCAAAGTCAAGTGTTTAACATGGTCATCTTCGATATGCTCAAAGTCAAGTAAGGCTCATCAGTGTTTTACATGGTCATCATAAATATTTCATATTCCATGCACATCATCATATAAATACTCCATACTCATACACATCATTAATTCCATCATCATATTTCATCTTTGCTTTCCACAACCTCTCCCCCTTTGGTCATCATTCAAAAAACAAGTGGAAAGAAAGCAACCAAGCTAAGTGTTGTATCATACAACTTATCAAAGTACATGCCAAAAAAAATTTAGAGCACATGAAGAGACAAACCCTAGGTCAGTTGACTGACCACTCAAATGGCTCGAGTTTTATAAATGAGCCTAGGGCTTATCTGTCAGTCAGTCAGTCAGCTGACTTCAGGGTTAGTTGGCCGACTACTCTCTGGTCCAGGAAGAATACTTCAGTCAGTCGACTTACCTCAGGGCCAGTTGGCTGACTGGCCTCAGTTCTAGGAAAAACTACTTCAGTCAGTCGGCTGACTGTAGGGTTAGTTGGCTAACTGTAGATTTTTCTTTAAGCTTTGTCCTTTTAGTTATTTTCTTTACTATGTAGTAGACCAAGTTCTCTTCTAATGGTTATGAATCTATCTTCTGAGAGAGGTTTAGTGAAGATATCAACTCATTGATCATTTGTATTGATGAATTTTAGAATGATATCTTCTTTTTTAACATGATCTCTTAGGAAGTAATGTCTTATGTCAAAGTGCTTGGTTCTTAAGTGTGAAATAGGATTTTCTAGATATGTTTATTGCACTCGTATTATCACACTTAATTGGTATAGTTAAGTATTTCAAATTGAAATCTCTTAATTGTTGTTTCATGTACAATGTTTGTGCACAACAACTCTCGGCTGCTACATATTCAGTCTCAGCAATTGACAAAGCCACAGAGTTTTGTTTCTTAGAGAACCAAGAGACTAAAGATCTTCCTAAGAAGTGGCATGTGTCACTTGTACTTTTTCTATCTATTTTACATCCTGCATAATCCGCATCTGAATAACTAATCATTTCAAAATCGGTGTCCTAAGGATACCATAGTCTTAAGTCCACGGTGCCTATTAAGTATCTTAAGATTCTCTTAACAGCTATTAGATGTGATTCCTTAGGTGCTAATTGAAAACGTGCACACATACACACACTAAACATTATGTTGGGTCTACTGGCTGTTAGATATAGTAGACTTCCAATCATACATTTATAATGCTTTGTGTCTACGGGTTTTCCCTTTTCATCTTTGTCTAGGCTAATGGAGGTACTCATAGGTGTTCCTATGGGTTTACTATTTTCCATACCGAATTTTTGTATCATTTCTTTTATGTATTGGATTGACTTATAAAAGTCTCATTCTTTGCTTGTTTTATTTGAAGTCCAAGAAAATAGTTTAATTCTCTCATCATGCTCATTTCAAATTCTTTTTGCATACATTTTGCAAATTCTTTACATAGATGTTCATTAGTGGCACCAAATATTATATCATCTACATAGATTTGAATTTAAAGTATGTCATCTTTCTTAGTTTTAATGAACAAGGTATTATCAATTTTTCCTCTTGAAAACCCCTTCTCAATTAGAAATCCACTAAGTCTTTCATACCAAGCCCTAGGAGCCTATTTTAATCCATACAAAGCCTTAGTTAGTCTAAATACATGATTAGGATTTTCAATATTTTCAAAACCAGGGGGTTGTTCAACATATACCTCTTCGTTAATATACTCATTTAAGAATGCACTTTTGACATCCATTTGATATAACTTAAATTCTTTGTAGGAAGCATAAGCTAACAGCATTCTTATAGCCTCCATTCTAGCTACAGGGGCAAAGGTTTCATCATAGTCTATCCCTTCTTCTTGGTTATACCCTTTAACTACAAGTCTAGCTTTGTTTCTAATGATTATACCATTCTCATCCCTTTTATTTCTAAATACCCATTTAGTTCCTATGATCTAATGATTTTCAGGTTTGGGTACTAATTGGCATACTTTACTTCTTTCAAATTGGTTTAATTCTTCTTGCATAGCAATTATCCAAGAGTCATCTTTAAGGGACTCTTCGATATATTTAGGTTCATTTTGAGATAGGAATGCATAGTGATTGCATAGATTCTTTAGAGAAGATCCAGTAGTTACATCTCTAGATGGTTCACCTATAATTTGATCTTGAGGGTGATTTTTTTATACTTCCATTCTCTTAGTAATTCTGGATTTTCTATAGGTTCATCTTTTGGGTTTTCTTCATTTATTTCCTTTTCTTCCTTGATTTCTATCTCATCCTCCTTTTTGAAAATATCATCCTTTTCTTCATTTTTGACTTCTCTTGAAAAAGGATTTGATTTGTCAAAGTCTACGTGAATTGATTCAATTATGGTGAGTGTTCTTTTGTTATAGATCCTATAGGCCTTACTATTTGTAGAGTATCCTTGGAAAATTCCTTCATCCGATTTAGCATCAAATTTTCCTAAGTTATCTTTGTTATTGAGTACAAAATACTTACACCCAAAGACATGAAAGTAAGTTATGTTAGGCCTTCTTCCTTTCCATAATTCATAAGGTGTCTTTTTTAGGCTTGATCTATTAATTACATAGCAAGTTGTATTTACAACTTCGGCCCAAAAATACTTGGGTAAGTTATTTTCATTAAGCATAGTTCTTATCATTTCTTGAAGAGTTCTATTTTTTCTTTCCACAACTCAATTTTGTTGTGAGGTTCTAGGTGCTAAAAAGTTATGGATTATGCCATGATCATTGCAAATTTTTTAACGTCTTGATTCTTATATTCTCTTCCTTGGTCACTTCTTAGATTTGAGACATTATACCCTTTCTCATTTTGAAGCTTCATGCATAGAGTTATTAATTAATTACAAGTCCTCTTTGTTAGCCAGAAACAATACCTATGTATATCTAGATTAATCATCAACTATTACGAAGGCGTATTGTTTTCCTCCAAAACTTTGAGTTCTAGTAGGACCAAACAAGTCTAAGTGTATAAGTTCTAGGGGTCTACTAGTTGATATATGTTTCTTATTTTTGAAACTTTTCTTGATTTGTTTTCCTAGTTGACAGGCATCACACACTTTATCTTTGATAAACTTTGTGTTAGGCAAGCCTTTAACTAAATTCTTTTTGGAGATTTTAGATATGAGATCCATGCTGGCATGTCCTAATCTTCTATGCCAAAGCCAACTATTTTCACTTATGATAGCTAAGCAAGTTATATCTTGAGAGATGAGACTATCAAGGTTTATGCAATACACATTGTTCATTCTATGTGCAGTGAATAATGTCTTATGATCCTTAGAATTTTGAATTATACATTTGTCTTTCTTAAACATTATTTCAAATCCTTTGTCGCTAAGTTGACTAATGCTTAATAGATTATGCTTTAGACCTTCAACTAACAAGACATCATCTATAGTGAGTGAAGATTCTTTACCTATTTTACAAATTCCGATGATCTTGCCTTTTGCATTGTCACGGAAGGTTACATATCCTCCATCCTTTTGAGTGAGAGAAGTGAACTTAGATTTATCTCCCGTCATATGTCTTGAACATCCACTGTCCAAGTTCCATTTATCTTTAGATGGAGTGGTCACTTAGATTTATCTCCCATCATATGTCTTGAACATCCACTGTCCAAGTTCCATTTATCTTTAGACGGAGTGGTCCTAAAGCAAACCTACAAGAAAAGATTTATGTTGTTACTTTTGGAACCCAAACTTTCTTTAAATCTTGTCTAGTTTTAGCATTTATCTTCCATTCATTTTTTACTTTAATGTACTTTTTTCTTGAGTGGACAATTAAACATTATGTGTCCTTTATTTTTACACATGTAGCAAGTAGTATGCTCATAAATGTTTGTTGATGAAGTACTTGCATAGTGCTTTGATTGATTTACAAAATATCCCATAAACAAGTATTTCTTTCTTTTGTTTGGTGTTCTATTGTGACCAATTTCTTCTTTATTGTTAGCCATCCTTTGTAGTCCTACCATTTTTTCAAAGTTATATTTACCTTTGGTAAAGTTGTAAATAACCTTCTCCCTATCTTGAATTTGGTTTTTAAGATCAATTATTTCTAGCACTCTCTTGCTATCTTCAATCACTTGAGACTTAGCTAATTTTTGAGACATTATATCTACTTTCTTCTCAAGCTCTTCAATCTTTAAGTCTTTTTCTTCTTCAACAAGTTTTGAAGATTCAAGCTAATTTCTAAGTGTTTCTTTTTGTTGTTTCAAGCTTATGTTCCTTTTTGAGACCTTAATGAACTTATTATGGAGAGAGAATAATTCACTTTGAAGTTCTTTATAAGAAGGCATGCTTTCACATGAATTACTACATGATTCATCACACAAATCTTCAGAGAGAGAGTAGTAAGAGTTTACCTCTTCATTGTGTGCCATGAAGCACATGTTTGCTACTTCTTGATCACTTGACTCACTCTCCGATTCACTCGAACTTGTGTCATCCCAAGTTCCCTTCATTGCAGGCTTTTTTTTCCTCTTTTCCTTCTTAAGTTGTGGGCAGACTGGCTTGATGTGTCTGGCCTTTTTATAGTGATAGCAAGTGGGAGGTTCATTTTTGCTTTTGAATTCCTTTTTATTACTTTCACTTTTTTCATTTTTTGATCCATTGAATTTTCTAGTGAATTTCTTGTTTCTTTTGAAGAATTTTCCGAGTCTTTTAGTTATGAAAGCTAAGTCTTCATCTTCTAATTCACTATATTCATTATCTTCTTCACTTGAATGTTCTTTCGAAACTTTTAGAGCTATAAACTTCTTATTTTTATTTTCCGTGCTTCTTTCTTTCAAAACCATTTCATAGGTTAGAAGTGATCCTATAAGTTCATCTAATGAAATTTTTTTAAGGTTTCTACCTTTCGTTATAGTTGTGGCTTTCAGTTCCCAAATAGGTGGAAGTTCTCTTAGAATTTTGCGAATCATCTCATGGGTGGAATATGTTTTTCCTAAGGCACTTAGTGAGTTGATGATATGTGTGAACCTAGTGTACATGCTTGTTATAGTTTCATCAGAATTCATCCTAAAAGCTTCGTATCCACTAGTTAACATATCAATTCTACTATCCCTAACATCTACTATGCCTTCATAGGTTACTTCTAAGTTATCCCAAATTTCTTTAGCTATTTTATACGCCATTACGCTGTTGAATTCATTTGCATCAAGTGCACAATATAGGGTGTTTATTGCACTTGAGTTACTTTGTAGCATTTTGTAATCTGATTTGATTAGTTCTTTATCTTCTTTAGGTACTTCTTTTCCATCTACTAGTTTAGTAGGGATCAGATTTCCACTTGTGACAACATTCCATGCCTTCTAGTCCATTGTTTGAAGGTAGATTCTCATTCGTTGTTTCCAAAAGGTGTAATTGAATCCACAAAAATTAGGTAGTCTAGTTGAGGACTGACCCTCACCAAAGGGATCTACTCCTATTTGTGCCATCTAGATCTTTATATAGCTACTCGTTAGGATTTGCTATAACCGTGCTTTGATACCAATTGAAACCTAAGGTGCGGTCCTAAGAGGGGGGTGAATTAAGTTATTTAAAATTTCTTAGAGTCTTTTTATGGGTTCTTTACTTTTTACAATCTTTTAAAGACTTCTTATATTCGTGTTGATAGACAATCCACACAAACACTTACTTCCTCTATTCAATCCGCAACCACCACATGCACAACCAATTGATTAACTAATCAAGCCAAACAAACACCATACAAGTAATTAATATTAGCTTTGCAATATTCAGCAGCCCTGTATATGAATGTGCAAGTCTTGTAGTTGGCCTTTGAACTGAAGATTAAAATAACATCCAATCACTTTTTCAAAATCAGAATAATTTAAATAAATCTTCATTTAATAGGTTTTGGATCATTAACCAATCAACGTACTCCCTTACGGTTTTCACAAAAAAAATGATTAGCCAACATACTCTCTTTCGGTTTTCGCAAGCCCAAGAACAAATTAGGCTTTGGTTTATTTAACTTCCAATATGTGTTGTTTTTATCATTGAAAGGATTACAACATCCACACAATTTATATTTTTGCTAAAATTTAAAGAGAGTAAGGGAAAGAGAGTGACACCACTGTTTTTATGAGGTTCGGCTTACCCCAGCCTACGTCCTTACCTTAGGTCAACCACCTAAGAATTTTACTATACCTTGCTCCTTCCGGGTGGAACAAAAATATTTACAATAACCAGCCTCTTTTTCAAGAAGAGAAACCTCTCCAAGCAACAACTTATGCTTGGTCCAACGATCCAACTATACCTTGAACCATCAAAGATCTAGTAGAAATGAATGGATATCTGTGTACAAAAACACTCTTAAACACAGAGCAAGTTGTACAAGTTAAATCTCTAATCGTACTTCAAAACTAAAACTAAATAGAAAATTTGAAGCTCAAGGTTTAGAAGTCACCAATGGTTCTTTCTTATTGATGTAAAGATTTTAGATGCAACTCAAAACCAAACCCTTTTTAATCCAGCAATTTCATGGACATTTTCCCCCAGTAAGAGTGTGAGCAAGTATGATCTTTTAGGAGAAATTTAGCGTAAAAATCGTGTATTGCTTTAGTGTTTTTTTCATTCAGTAAGAGAGGTATTTATAGACTTCTTTAAAGAAAAGTTTCCTCATTTAACATGGAACATTTAGGTAACTTTTCAAAAGATATTAAATCTTAGAATCAATTTTGAAAATCTTCTCGTAAGTTTGAAATTCAAAAATTCTCCTCAGAGTCAGTCGGTTGACCCACTTGGCTAGGTCACATTTTGTACTAGTCAATCGGTTGGACAAGTGGCTAACACCATTATGTCTCTCAAAAAATAGTTCTGATAAATTGTCAATCGGCTGACTAAACCACGTTCAAAATGGTCAATCGGCTGGATACTGTTAGTCGACTGGGTGTTTTCAGTTCATCGAGTCAGTCGGCTAAACTGTTAACTTTGCTGTAGGTTTCTTGTCAGTCGATTGACTGAACCACATTCAAAAATGGTCAGTTGGCTGGACACTGTCAGTTGACTGGGTATTTTCAGTTCATCTAGTCAGTCGGCTAGGCAGTCCTCTCTTTTCCAATATTTTTTATTTCTAATCTTTTAAAATCTAGTTTACTTGAAAAACTCAATTATAACTTTTCAAAAACATTTTCAAGGGTTTTTCAAGTGTTGGTCTCTAAGTCTTTGTATCTTAAGGAGTTTCACATATCTAAATAGTAATGACTTGAAGTACTTACAAATATCCTTCTAAGCATGATCTCGTTAATCACTAAGTCTTGCAGTCTTTTGAGGTTCAGTCTTTACTTCAAAATCTACTTAGCCTTTAAGCTCTTTATTTGTCGTTCATTGCTTCGATATACTGAGAAGCTTTCACTTGATTGACTTTGAGTGTCCTCTTAAGCTTACTTCCATGATTAACCATGAGTGTCCTTTTACTTAGACCTGAAATAAAGTCACTCAACAACATAAGTTAAAACATCCTTCATTTGTTATCATCAAAACAAGATTGAAAAGCTCAATTAGGCCAACATATTCCTTCATCAGATATAGCATCAAATTTTCCCAAATCATCATTATCATTTAGTACAAAACACTCGCATCCAAATACATAAAAGTAAGATATGTTAGGTCTTCTACCTTTCCATAATTCATAGGGAGTTTTGATTAGGCTAGATCTTGTGGATACTCTATTTATCACATAGCATGCGGTATTTACCGCTTCAACTCAAAAATACTTAGGTAGCTTATGTTCATTTAACATGGTCCTAGCCATCTCTTAAATGGACCTATTCTTTCTTTCAACAACTTCATTTTGTTGTGGAGTTCTGGATGTTGAAAAATTATGATTGCTTCCTTGTTCATTACAAAATTTTTCAACTTTTTTGTTGTTGAATTCTCTTCCTTGATCACTCCTAATGTTTGAAATACCATATCCTCTTTCATTTTGAAGTCTTTTACACAAGTTTATTAGCACTTTGCATGCTTCATCTTTGGAGGCTAAGAATAGTACCCAGGTAAACCTGGAGTAGTCATCGACTATGACAAAAGCATATTGCTTTCCTCCTATGCTGTGTATTCTAGTAGGACCAAATAAGTCTAAATGAATAACTTCTAAAGGTCTACTAGTAGAAATATATTTCTTCTCTTTAAAGCTCATATTAATTTGCTTCCCAAGTTGGCAAGCATTGCAAATTTTATCTTTTATGAATCTTGTGCTAGGTAAACCTTTGACTAACTTCTTTCTAGATAGGTTTGATAACAATTCCATGCTTGCATGTCCTAGTCTTCTATGCCAAAGCCAACTGGCTTCATTCATGACAACTAAGCATGTAACTTCTTGAGAAATTGAATTTTTGAAGTTTATAAAATATACATTATTAACTCTATAAGCAGTGAATAAAACTTCATGTTTCCCTAGATTTTCAACTATGCATTTATCTTATTTAAAGATTATGTCAAACTCCTTATCACTTAGTTGACTGCTATTTTAATTATGCTTAAAAGATTATGTTTTAGACCATTTACTAACAAAGCATCATCAATGGTTAAAGAAGGTTCTTTACCTATTTTTCCAATTCTAATGATTTTACCTTTAGCATTGTCGCTGAAGGTGACATACCCTCCATCTTTTTGCATTAGGGTGGTGAATTTTGTTCTATCCCCAATCATGTGCCTTGAACACCCGCTGTCCAAGTACCATTTGTCCTTTGATGGAGTGGTCCTAAAGCATACCTACAAGAAGGGTTCAATGTGTTATTTTTAGGTACCCAAACCTTCTTAGGTCTTTTTATTTCAAATTTATTATCTTTGACTTTCCGTACTTTCTTGACTTCAACATTTTTTTCTTTTAAATGGGCATTCAAATTTTACATGTCCCTTTTTCTTACACAAGAAGCACATAGTGTGTTCATAGATATTTGTGGAAGATGCGCTTGCATAATACTTTGATTCCTTTACAAAGTATCCCATATATAGATTCTTTTTCTCTTTGTTCTCAATTCCATTATATCCAATTCCTTCTTTGTCTAATGACATTCTTTGGGTTCCAATCAACTTTTCAAAGTTCTCTTTTTCCTTTTGTAAAATTGTAAATGATTTTATCCTTATCCTCAATTTTACTTTTAAGATCTTTTATTTCTAACTCTTTCTTGTTTTCACCATTTACTTGAAGTTTTACCAACTCTTGAGACATCTCATTTATTTTCTTCATAAGATCATCAATCTGTGTGTCTTTTTCTTTTTCAGCAAATATTGAGGTTTCTAGTTGATTTTTGAGTGTTTCATTTTGTTCTTTCAAAACTATATTTATTTTAGTTACTTTTATGAATCTATTGTGTAAAGCAAATAATTTAGCCTGGATTTCTTTGTATGAAGGCATACTATAACATGAATCACTACATGACTCACCACTTGATTCTTCAGATGAACTATAGTAGGAGTTTACCTCAGCATTGTGAGCCATGAAGCATATGTTTTTCATTTCTTGTTCACTTTATTCATTCTCCGATTCACTTAAGCTTGTATCATCCCATGTAACTTTCATTGCCTTCTTTTTCTTTTTCTTGTCTTTCTGCAGCTGTGGACAATCAAGTTTAATATGTCTAACCTTTTTTGCAGTTATAACAAGTAGGAGGTTCATTTTTGGTTTCCTTTTATTTGTTTCTCCTTTATCAACTTTTGATCCTTTAAACTTCCGAGGGAACTTCTTGTTCTTTTTGAAAAACTTTCCAAGTCTTCTAGTAATGAAAGCTAGTTCATGATCATCTAATTCATTATCTTTGTCTCCATCACTAGAGTTTTCTTTGGCAGCCTTAAAGGCTATTGATTTCTTATTCTAATTATTTTTCAGAATTTCTTTCATTTATTGTCATCTCATATGTGAGAAAGGATCCAATCAATTCATCAAGAGAAGTATTTTTCAAGTTTCTTCCTTCCGTGATTACTGTGGCCTTAGGTTCCCATATTGGAGGAAGTCCTCTAAGGATTTTTCAAATGATTTCATAAGTTGAGTAATTTTTCCCTAAAGCATTTAAGGATTTTATTATATGAGTAAACCTAGTATACATGCTAGTAATATTTTCATCCGGGTTCATCCTAAATGCCTCATACTCACTTGTGAGCATGTCGATTCTACTATCTTTAACATCAACAGCTTCTTCATAGGTTACCTCTAGTTTGTCTCACATTTCTTTGGCTGATTTACATGCCATAACCCTATTAAACTCATTTATGTCCAAAGAACAATATAGTGCATTAATTGCATTTGAGTTTACTTGCAGCATTTTAAAATCATTATCGATCATCTCTTTTTCTTCTTTAGGAACTTCTTTGCCATCAATAGTTTTAGTAGGGATGTGGTCACCATGTGTGACAACTTTTCATACTTCAATCCATGGTTTGTAAATAGATTCTCATTCTTTATTCCCAAAAGGTGTAGTTTACACCGCAGAAGATAGAAGGTCTAGTTGAGGATTGACCATCAGCAATAGGAGATACACCTAGGTGTGCCACAGAGATCTTTATGTAGTTTCTAGGTTAAGATTTACTACAACCCGCTCTGATACCAATTGAAAAGGAAGGAGTACTCCCAAGAGGGGGGTGAATTGGGATTTTAAAATTTTCTTTATAACCTCTTTTATTAAATCTTTCTCAATTCTTTCTAATTTCAGCAATCACACATGTATAGTTGATGTAATATTCAATCACAAGTTCACTTGAGAATTAATTCAGTTTTAAGTCTTTATGAATGAGAATACTAAATTGAATACTTTGTAAGTTTACCAAGACTTATTCCAAGACTTTAAATCAACACCAAATAAACCAATTCAATCAACCAAGATAAGTTTCACAATATGAAATAATGTATCAATTTCAGCAATGCTTTCAAGATTCAGCTTTTGAATTTGACAACCCACTCAAAGAGATAAGATGGATTTTGATATGAAAAGAAATAAAAAGATCAATCAAGTTTCCAAATCTTAGAATTTAAATAAAACACTTTCAATATTAATGAGTCTTGGGTGTTAATCAATCAACGTACTCCCTTACGGTTTTCGCAATATGTATTGATCAACCAACGTACTCCCTTTTGGTTTCTGCAATTTCTAAAAGAAAATTAATCTTCAGCAATTTGATATCCAATCCACATAGTTGATATATGTGCAGAAAATTAAATAGAGTAGGGAGGAGAGTGACACCAAGAGTTTACGAGGTTCGGCAATCCCCGCCTATGTCCTCGCCTTAGGCAACACACCTAAGGATTCCACTATACTACTCCTTTACGGGCAGAGCAAACCTTTACAAAACTCCTTCAATAAGATAGAGCCCTTCTCTCCAAGCGATACCCCATGCTTGGTACAACGATTCAACTATCCTGAACCGTCAACAAAATAACAAGAGAATTTGGTGTACAAAGACACTCTCAACAAGAGCTTGATTAGTACAAGTTTAAAGCACAGCTATATACTTCAAATAAAAATATCAAATATAGAGAATTTGAAGTTTTAGATATCTATCACCGTAATCTTCTTCCTTTGATTGAAAAAAAAATTAGAATTTGCGCGCAAAGATTGGTGAGAAAATATCAGCAAGACTCAGTAGAAAACTTCAGCAAGTATGTGAGCAAGAGAGCTTTGGAAGATTGTAAGCAATAACGCTTGATGGCTGAATTTAATTCTTGATTGGTATAGAATCCTTTGTCTTGGGGAGTATTTATAGAGTTTAGAAAGTGTATTTCGTGTTCCCCAAGTGACTTGGAGTGTTTCCCAAGTTTTCATAACGTTTAGAATTCAAAATTTTGAATTTCGAAGGGTCAATCGACTAGACTTCAAGGGGTCAATCACCTGGGTTATTTTTAAATAGTAAAAATTCAAAGTCAGTGTAGGGTCAGTCAACTGGGTTTGCCAGGTTCAAAAGACTGGGCCTTTACTATCTGCCCAATTTTGTTCTGTATAAAGTTCAATCAACTGGGCCAACAAAGGTCAGTCCCCTGGACAGTTCAAAAAATATGTTTTTCATTTTGTTTCCAAAATATTTTGTGCTCTTTTATTCTTATCAAAATAATTTAAGACTCTTGAAAATATTTTCTGTGGTTTTTCAAAATACGGTCTCAAAGTCAATGATTTATCCTAATAAGCTTCAAAGAATCCATATTGACTTTTGAATGAAGTACTTACATAAAGACTTTCTTAAGACTTAAAAACGTTTTAAGGTTGGAGTCTCCATGTTTGTCATTTGTTGAGTCCATCTTCACTTTGAGCTTTAATTCTCTTTTAAGCTTTCATCAAATCGTCTTTGAATCCATGCTTTCATACTCTTTAAGCTTTCATTTTTCAACTTGTCCTTGGAATGTAATCTTTCAATAAGGCATGTGATTACATAATCTTGAACTCATATACTTGATTTTTGAAACATCATTGCTTTAACCAAAGCATGTTAAATACTCTTGATTTGTTATCATCAAAATAAGATTCTTAAGTTATGTTAGGCCAACAATTTCTAACTTCAAAACTGTTAGCTTTGGTGCAACCCCAAGAAGGGGGTGAATTGAGTATTTAAAATTTATCACCTAGGTTAACTGGTTTTATCAACAGTGTAATATAGCTTAGGGTCAGTCTACGCAATCAACAAATAAACATACACGTGCAGTAAAGGTAGAGTGCAAAATGTAAAGAACACGCACGATATGTTATCGGGGTTTGGAAAACTGTGCCTACGTCCCCGCCTTGGCCACACAGGCACAAGGATTACCACTATAATGCTCACTTAAACGGGTGGAGTAGCACCTATACAAATCAGGTCAATTCAAGGAGCTGACCTCAACCAACACACCTTAACAGGATGGTACACCTAACTTTCTTAACTGGGTCTAAGCCAATCTGGGACTATTCCACAAGGCTAATCTCCCTCTTCAGGCCCGCGCCTGGAATACAACCAATGTGTATAAAATGTATACATGAAAATAACCTTCTACACAAACAGATATGTGCACCAGTACAGCTCAATCAATATTGCAAGCACGAATGATATGTAAATATGCTCAGTGCTCTAATATGTGCTAAACACTCAATCAAGTATAGATTTTTAGTCCAGATCTAGAGTGTATATCCAAGCAAGATTTGAAACACACTACGTGAATAACTCAAAACCATATCAGGGTTTCAAATATACTAAGTAAGTTCAACCAAACAAACTCAATAATATATTCTAATATTCAAGGCACAATGGAGTTGTTTGAAGTACTAGCTTTTTGAAAATGATTTTTACACACAAAATCTAGGTTTGGGTATCTTGTAACGACAATGCAAGAACCACAACCCTCAAAGTCTTTCCACACTAGATTTATTAAATGAAATAGGTGGAAGAACTTTAATATTAAACTCTCAAATAAAATCAATCAAACAGTAATGCAAATGAGAGTTCTTGCTACAGAGATTAAGCACAAAAGCCTTAGAAAATACTCACAATGCTTGGAGAAATCAAGAATGAGGAGTATGAGAGTGTTTAAAAGTATTATTTGGCTAATAAAGGAATTTGGATGTTGAGAGAATTTTTGCCTAATCAAGTTTTCTAATCATTTTCTTATTATGATAAATGAATTGGTATATATAAGCAAGGAGGAATTTTTGACCATTGGGGACACTGTGGGCATAATTAAAAAAATTTTAATATTATTAAAATAAATTAATCCTATTTAAAAAATATTAACTGCGGTAAAAACATGGGGCAACCCGAGAGCACCGGTCGACCAGGACAAGTTCGGTCGACCTAAGTTCTTGGGGTTCGGTCGATCGGGCATGAAATGAACTATAGGTTCGGTCGACTGGACTTGTAAGTCCAAAGCCTTTTTACGAAGTTCGGTCAACTGGGACTAAAATGAACTAACTCGGTCGGTTGATCGGAGTTGTAAGTCCAAGGCAATTTTTCCTTCTAGCGAGGTTCGGTCAATCGGGGACATTTGAACTGAGTAGTTTGGTTGACCAAAGCGTTAGAATACATTTTGAGCTCGGTTGACGAGGTGGTCAAAATGTTGACTCTTAGGAAGCTCGGTCGATCGGGGTCAGATGAACTATAAGAGTTCGGTCGACCGGATTGTGGTCAACCTGTTGACCCAGTCCTAGTTCGATCGACCGAACATGCATGTTTTTTTGCATTTCGGTTATGTTTTAAGCATTCAATCTCCCATTTCAAATGATCATTCATATACGTGCAAGAGTGAGTGTCCTAGGGTCATTTTAGGCTTTTTTGAGTGCACCGAAAAAATCCAGTGTCGGTCGATCGAAAGTCAACCGAAGGGTATTCCCTAAGGTCTTTCTATAGTCTGAGTAGGTACCTAAAGTCCAACTATGGTCAATTTGAGCATACCTACCTACCATACATGATGCAAATTATTACAAGATATAGGAGTGCACAGCCCATAATAATTGCATCCCTGAATGAAGAAATGAAATAATAAATACAAAGATAACACATATTTCTTCATTCTTTGGCACGAACACTGCACGCCATCATGGTATGTCTTTTAGTCCAAATACACGTGCACAGTGAACCTGCATGCAAGTCTTAGTACAACCATCAGTACCAAGAGTATTTGTCATAATCAAAACTGGGTGTGACCAATCAAGTCTACATTCTCCCCCTTTTTGATGATGACAAATACTTTATACAAAAGTAGGTACAACCAAGAAAGGCTCCCCTTGATTTTATGCATAAATATATTTAAAGTAATGGGTAATTAAAGATTAAGCATGATTAAGCATTGTTTTACCCACTTTTGCCTCTTCTCCCCTTTTGGCAACAGCAAAAAAGGTTAAGCAATAAAGCGCAAAGGCAAAGGATATCATTTAGATACAGAAGGTATATTGGGAGGAATTTAAAAAATTCGACAGCATGCCATTTGAAAGTAGACCATTCCCAATCATAACCTTGTACCTAAGTGACCTGTGTTGAGTTTCAATTAATAGTATATAGCACATATTCATCAATCAACTCAACCAATACAGTATGATCAAGAATTATAACTTTTAGCATCCAAAACGATAATATAATCATATAATGCACAATGAATAACAAAGTATGACATAACAATTTGATCATACAAACTATATAATTGGTCATTTAAATGATTTAAATGACATGAGAACAAGGTTAGACCATAAACATACACAAACCATTACCATTGAAACATGTCATAAGACCCGTGGAAAATTTGAGTTAAGAACACACGACATAAGATCCCAAAAAGGAGGTTTGAGCATAAAGATCGTCTAACAAGTTCGCATGCATTTTCATATGAAATTACAGAACCAGATATGCAAGTTTTAAAAAATAGATATGTATATAATAATAATAATAATAATAATAATAATAATAATAATAATAATAATAATAATAATAACAACAACAAGGCAAGAGAGAAAGTTTGAGTTTTGAAAGTAATTCTTTCCATAAGGTATTACAATATATATATATATATATATATATATATATATATATATATATATAAATATATATCCCCCTTGATATTTGCAAAAATTACTAGGGGGTTGCTTGCTGAAAAAGTAGTTTTAATTTAAAAACAAGCAAGCACCAATTTTCTAGTTTGTCAATTAAGCACACACAAAAAAAAAAAAAATAACCAGAAAACCACAACCATGATGATCCTAAAGATTTGACAATCACATGCAAGATCATATGGCAAACACAAATAACTTGTGGCAAAGCAATAAATATCAACTTAATATTTTTCACAAAAATCATTTCATTTAAGCACATACCACACTATATTTAAAACATATCTAAGCCTCTAAAGTTTGTGAGCATAATATGATAGGCATTTTAATTTTAGATGCTCCCCCTATCAATTTATATTATTGCTTAGATACAATAAGCTGCTTATACTAAATAGAGAGTTATTTCATTATGCCTAGTAGTATAAGCCATCATTTTAAAATTTTTAACATTACTACACTGGATATTAGCTGATTTATTTCAAACATGACAACCAATATAGTCTCCCTAGAATCTTCAAAATGCATTAGAGAATATATATTAAGGCATGAAATGAAGCATATAACCAAGAACAAGAAGAGTCTCAATATTTAAAATTCATAGCATGATGCAAATGAGTTCTTTATGCTCCTTTTCTAGGGATGAATCTTAGCCTTTCTAAATATTTGATGATTATGCTAGGATGTAGTTTAATTTGCTTAATTGATTTTCACTCATCCTTTCAAAAATGTTTTAACGATAATTTTATCATAATCATCTTTATCACATGATTTTATATGGGAAAATCCTAGCGAAATTTTGGCAGCATGCCATTTGTATATAGGACATCTTCCCATAAAACTTGTACCTGATAGTAGGTTGTTTTCAATAGATAAATCATATAAAGCAAACAACAACCTAATATCCATAACTAGCATACAATTTATATCAACTGCATCTGCCATGCAGGATGATTTGAACACAAGCATGCTTTCCAGTAGTTCAATCAACAACTCATAAAAGAAATGAACTATCCAACATATGACATGAGCAATAGCTAACAATGGATAGTTATGAGATTAGTGCAGAGTTGTTCTCACAAAGGCATACAGACATATAAACATAATAAAAACTGAGAGCATTATGATGAATATAGATATGAAAGATGAATGCTCCCCCTCAATTATGCACTTGACTCATTTACTGTCTTTTTCTTATTTTTCAAATCAATTAGCCAAGAGATCTAGATTTTTAATGATATATGCCTGGCTTTGAGTTCTTAGGCTTAGCAGACCAAAAAGTTACAATTGAATATTTCTTTAAGAGTTATAAGTCTATATTTGCCTCTTTTCTTATAATTTACAATGCATGAGAGGCCTAAGTTCAAATGGCTTTGAATGTTAAGGTTCGTGCATAGGTTTCTTTGAATTTTGTTCGATCATCTAGATTGAAACCTATATTAATCATTTTACCCATTTAACTTAATTCACAAAACCGAAGCTCTAAAGGATTGATTTAATGATTGAGAGCTTATAAAAGATATTTTGGATTAATACTCTTGAAAAATTAAAATTTATGTTATGTTCAAAGAGTATTTATTGTGAATGGACATGTTTCAAGATATTTGCATGGAAGAGGAATTGTCCAAACAATTTAGATAAAGAGCAATTAGAAGAGTATGAATTTTGAAACACTGCTCTTTGGTGATTGGAAAGTATCCTTTAGATATGATCACAATTTTGGAGCAAGGATACGAACCAATGAGAGGGTGGATCTTTACCTGATGTGATCGTGGTTGGTAAAGATTTCCTATGGAAGATATAAGCCAAAATTAGAGGATTTATAATTTAAGCTTAAAGGGAAACTTTTGATTAATCAGTGAAACTAGAATCTCATAGTGGTTGCCTCTAATTTTGATTATAGAAGGATGTCTTTTAATAAGCACCAGAAATATTTGGAATTTATGATCAATAGTGCTTTAAGCCTAGAATGATGACTAAACATTTAATTAGGCATTTTAGGCTTTCAAGATAAGTTTAGGATAGGATTTTTAACTTCATTTCCTAAAACTCAACTTGTGCAATGGACAAAGTATGCTTAACTTTAGATATTCATATTTAAGCGTGAGTTAAGCAATTTGAAATTTAAATTCAAGGAAAACATGTCATGTCTATTTGGAAGTGGATTTTTATTCAAGCAACCAATAATTTCATGTTTTAACCAATGAATATATGCATTGTGTTCAGATTGGTTATATACTTGGCTTTGCAGATTAGCTTGATTTTTCAACATACTTAGTATATAAGATTTTAAATAGTGGACAAATACTAAGATTTTACATTTTCAGCCCGAACCACTTCCTTAGCCTTTAGTCAACACTACCCCCTATGGCTAATCCTAGATGCTAAGGAAGAATTATGTGATCATGTAATTCCTATTTGAGTAAATTCTTCCTTGAGTTTCAAGGGATTTGCTTTCTTGACAACCCATATCATTTTTCTATCTTTGATTTTTGATGGGTTAGGACTAGGTGATTCTTTAATTTTTCATACTTGTTTGGATTTCACACCTTTTCTTTTAAATAGGCAATCAAATTTTGTGTGTCCCTTCTTTTTACATAAAATGCATATGGTGTGAGTGTATGGACTGGAGGAGGTACTAGCATAGTGTTTCGATTCTTTTACAAAGTACCCCATGTATAGGTTCTTTCTTTTCTTATTTTCAATCCCATTATAACCTATATCTTCTTTATCTAAGGTCATCTTTTGTGAGCTTAGCAATTTATCAAAGTTTTCTTTGCCTCTAGTAAAAGTGTAGATGATCTTAGATTGGTCTTCTATTTTCTTCTCTAGATCTTGAATTTTTGAGTTTTTCAAATCTTTGCAAACATTCTGAAATTTCATAAGTTCTTTAAACATATTGTTTGCTTTATTTTCAAGATCTTCAATCAAATGGTCCTTTTTATTATCATTAGAGACTTGAGATTTCAAAATAGTTAATTCATTTTCTAATGATTCATTCTTGCTTTCCAGACTTTTAATTTTTAAATTGTTTTCTCTTTCAGCAAGAATTTTTGAGTCACATTCTTTAATGCATGCATCATACTTGTTTTTCAGCACAGAGTATTTCTTATTTGATTTAATAAGTAACTTATGAGTCCTAATGCATTCAACTTACAGTTCCTTATAAGATGGCATGCTTTCACTATCACTACCATCATATGATTCACAATCAGACACATCATTCAAATCAGCACATGAATCATTTTCATATTTATCTACTTAAGCATAAGGAACCGAGATAACCTCATCATCAGTTACAGCAATAAAACACTGGTTACCTCCCTCAAGATCAGTGGAGCCTGAGTCGCACGGAGAGATGACTTCCTTTTCCGTGGATGCACCATATCTCCTCTCAAGTTCATCCCAAATCTGCTTAGCATTACTACACACCATAACCTTACATAAAACATTAGAATCTAAAGCATGCGGTAAAGTATTCATGGCAACAAAATTTACCTGTACTAAGTTCCTATCATGGTCATTCATTTCACACTCAGATTTAGGAACATCAGTACACCCAATAGATTTCATAGGCACACAATCACCCTGATCAATGACTTTCCAAAATTTCCAATTCAAGGCTTTCACATACACAGTCATTCTGAATTTCCATATAGCATAATTATCACCATAGAATATAGGTGGCTGTGTGACAAATCTTCCCTCACTTGAAAGGGATGCACTAACACGAGCCATCATGATCTTTTACTCAATGACGTCTAAGTTTAAGTTACGAGGCACTGATGCCAATTGTTAGCTTTGGTGCAACCCCAAGGGGGGGTGAATTAGATATTTAAAATTTATCACCTAGGTTAATTGGTTTTATCAACAATGTAATACATGTCTAGGGTCAGTCTACGCAATCAACAAATAAACATACACATGCAGTAAAGGTAAAGTGCGAAAATGTAAAGAACACGCACGATATGTTATCGGGGTTCGGTCAACTGTGCCTACGTCCCCGCCTTGGTTACACCAGCACAAGGATTGCCACTATAATGCTCACTTAAACGGGTGGAGCGGCACCTATACAAACCAGGTCAATTCAAGGGGCTGACCTCAACCTATACGCCTTAACAGGATGGCGCACCTAACTTTCTTAATCGGGTCTAAGGCAATTTGAGACTATTCCACAGGGTTAGTCTCCCTCTTTAGGCCCGCGCCTGGAATACAACCAATGTGTATAAAATGTGTACATTGAAATACGCTTCTACACAAACAGATATGTGCACTAGTACAGCTCAATCAATATTGCAAGTACGAATGATATGTAAATATGCTTAGTGCTCTAATATGTACTAAACACTCAATCAAGTATAGATTTTCAGTCCAAATCTACAGTGTATATCCAAGCAAGATTTGAAACACACTACGTGAGCAACTCAAAACCATATCAGGGTTTCAAATATGCTAAGCAAGTTCAACCAAACAAACTCAATAATATATTCTAATATTCAAGGAATAATGGAGTTGTTTGAAGTACTAACTTTTTAAAAAGGATTTTTGTACACAAAATCTAGATTTGGGTATCTTGCAACGACAATGCAAGAACCACAACCCTCAAAGTCTTTCCACACTAGATTTATCAAATGAAATCGGTGGAAGAACTTTAATGCTAAATTCTCAAATAAAATCAATCAAACAATAATGCAAATGAGAGTTCTAGCTACAGAGATTAAGCACAAAAGCCTTAGAAAATACTTACAATGCTTGGAGAAATCAAGAATGAGGAGTATGTGAGTGTTTGGAAGTATTATTTGGCTAATAAAGGATTTTGGATGTTGAGAGAATTTTTGCCTAATTAAGTTTGCTAATCCTTTTCTAATTATGATAAATGAATGGGTATATATAGGCAAGGAGGAATTTTTGACCATTGGGGACACTCTGAGCATAATTAAAAAAGTTTTAATATTATTAAAATAAACTAATCCCTTTTAAAAAATATTAACTACAGTAAAAACATAGGGCAACCCGAGAGCACCAGTCGACTAGGACAAGTTCGATCGACCCAAGTTCTTGGGGTTCGATCGACTGGGCATGAAATGAACTATAGGTTCGGTCGACCGGACTTGTAAGTTCGAAGCCTTTTTGCGAGGTTCGGTCGACTAGGACTAAAATGAACTATCTCAGTCGGTCGACCGGACTTGTAAGTCCAAGGCGATTTTTCCTTCTAGTGAGGTTCTGAAAAGCCCCGAACCCTTAAACCCGGGTCCGATGCGTTATACCTGATCACATCCTCATAAATCATATTCCAAAACATACGCAGCAGAAAAACATGATCATAACCTCCATATAACATAATACCAGAGTTTACTAATTCTAACTATAATCTTTAATAAATCATCCAACACCTGCATTTCCATAATTACATATATCTCCAAAACATTTCAGTATGTTCATAACTTTCTTTTTTCCACGGACTTAAAATATAATGACGTAAAACATATATATTTGCATCCCATAATTAAAATAAAAATATACCATTTTCTTTTGCTATTTTCCAATAATGTTATAGAACCTCGAGCTCTCTAAGCTCGATCTCGATGAAATCCTGGAAAAAAAAAATGATATTCGGGTGAGACACATCTCAGTAAGGGAAGAAACCATATATTAAAGTAGTTTGTGGCCAACATGAGTTTATATATAACATAATATTTAACATTTGAAAATCCATAACATAATTTTCAAAATCATTGATCCTAATCAAACACATGCAAACATTTAACGAACGAGATTACCCAAAGATAAGGGTGATTACTCGCCCATACAAGTAGCACCCCTCTGCTCTGATACTTAGGCAACCCAAAGGTCACAATTTAAGCATACCAAGGCACTCACCTTACTCAGTAAGCTCTCAAGTGTTAAATTGATCTTATACTTACACAGTTCATACAAAAGTTTACCGGCAAAGGCCCTAAGGATAGGGAAATCTACCCGCAAATACAAGTAGGTTCCCTCTACCCTAGTACATTATGCGGCTACTGCCACATCTGTAGCTACTAGTGCACTCGCCTTACTCAGCAAACCCTCAGGCGAAAGGTACGCCTCGCCCAATCGTAATATGTTCTACGTACATACATACTTCTAATATCATAATATATCATTCTTTTTATGATCATTCAATCATATACATCTGTTCATATTCATGACTTAACATTGCATTGCATTTCACTTTAAGTGACTCTTTCCCATTTTACATTGTTCACATTTCATATTTCATTTCTATTCCATTCATTTCCCTTTTCATTTCATTTTCATTTCATACTCATTTTTATTTTAATTCATAAATACTCGGTATCTTTCCAGCCGTGGTTGGTTAACTTTGGCATCCTTTCAGCCGTGGTCGACATCTTTTCAGCCGTGATTGGTTAGCTTCGGCATCCTTTCAGCCGTGGTCGGCATCTTTTCAGCTGTGATTGGTTCCATAATTACATTAACACTCACATGCAGCATAATTCATATATCATTTTCTTACTCAGTTCATTTTCTGTATATTTTGCATCTCATATATATAACATAATTTCACACAAAATTCTATTTTTCTCATGCCACACAATTTAATAGTAAAATTCATACACTGCCTATAAAATAAGCCAACCAATATTTAATGTTTATATATTAAAAATACCTTTCATGTCTTAGATAAATATTCTGAAAATATTTTTCCACTTTCATCAGTTCATTTTCACACATACATATCTAATAAACAACCCTAAACTTGGAAAAAAATATAATTTAAACAGTTGGCATTTTACCCATATCAAAACATATACACGTACATATAACATAATTTATTTTTTCATTAAATTCATAAAAATTCTGATTTAATATATATTTTTTCCCTTACCTGATTTCTTGAACTACGCCAACAGAGATTTCGAAAAATACCTACGGCGCTCACCCGGACCCTGAAATTAAATTCCTAGTTCCAATAAATTATTTCTGAATAAAATATTATTTAAATATTTCCTAGGACCATAATTCCTAAATAAATAATAATACCCTTAAATTTAGCCAAATTGTCAAATTTCCCAAATCTCACTCTCACTTTGGAGTAAGGTTTAGAAAATCTCAATTGACAAATTACCTACTTTAAAATGACGATAACGACGACTAGGACCCCGTGGTGGTGTCCGTTCGTCGATTTAACCGTATTAACGGCGAAATTGAGAAAATGGGAAAAAATTACCTTTTCCCAGGAGCAATGCCTAAGCCTTTCCCATAAAAAATCTGCTCCAATAAAAATGACGGCAGCGGAACCAGGATTCCAACGACACCTTCCGTTTCCCAATCCGTCCCAAACTCACCGAATAATTGAGAGAAAAGGAGAGAGACAGAGACGGAGTGGCTGGCCTTAGGAAATAAAACATTCAAGGGGGGCGGCCGCTGATTCTTCTTTTTTTTTTCTTCTTTCTTCTTCTTCCTTCTTCTTTCTTCTTCTTATCTCATTCTGTCAGTAACTCTATATATATATATTACTTTAACTTATATATATATATATATATATATATATATATATATATATATAATTTTAATTATTTTTTTTTTATAAATCCAATACAATAAAATTTAATTTAACAACTAGTTATTTAATTATTTAATTTATCTTAATTTAATTTAATTTCTTTAATTTTAATTTTTTTTCTTTTCCCACATCATTCCTTTTATTTATTTATCTGTTATTTTATTTATTATTATTTTTTTCTAAATTATTTTAATCCTTTTAAATTTTTGGGTCTTTACAGGTTCGATCGACCGAGGACATTTGAACTGAATAGTTCGGTCGACTATGGCGTTGGGACATCTCCCAAGGAGTCTCGGTCGACTAGAGCATTTGGAGTACATTTTGGAGTCGGTTGATCAAGTGGTCAAAAAGTTGACTCATAGGAAGTTCAGTCGACTTGGGTCAAATGAACTACAAGAGTTCGGTCGACCGGGTTGTGATCAACCTGTTGACCCAGTTCTGTTTCAGTCGACCGAGTGATATTGAACTAAAAAGTTCGGTCGACCGAACATGCATGTTTTTTTGCATTTCAGTTCTGTTTTAAGCATTCAATCACTCATTTCTAATGATCATTCATATACATGCAAGAGTGAGTGTCTTAGGGTCATTTTAGGCCTTTTTGAGTGCACTGAAAAATTTCGGTGTTGGTCGACCGAAGGTCAACTGAAGGGTATTCCCTAAGGTCTTTCTATGGTCTGAGTAGGTACTTAAAGTCCAACTATGGTCAATTTGAGCATATCTACCAACAATGCATGATTCAAATTATTACAAGTCATAGGAGTGCACAATCTATAATAATTACATCCCTGAATGAAGAAATGAAATAATAAATACAAAGATAACACATATTTTTTCATTCTTTGGCACGAACACCGCACGTCATCATGGTATGTCTTTCAATCCAAATACACATGCACAATAAACCTGCATGCAAGTCTTAGTACAACCATTAGTACCAAGAGTATTTGTCGTAATCAAAAATGGGTGTGACTAATGAGGTCAACAAAAACAATCATAACAAAGACACTTATTTTTAAATTTTTTAAAATTTATATAAGATAATATTTGAAATCATGGATTTTGGGATTTGAATTTCGAATTGTGCCGATTTAAAAGAAAATCTATACATAATCCATAGAAATCAAAATTCAAGATTCGAATTCCATGCTTCCATATGCAAAATAAGAAATAGAAATTTAGGAAAATAATGAAAAGTGGTGTTTCAAGTTTTCTATACAAGTTTAGAAAATTGACAAAAAAAAAATATTGCACTTTTATAATTATATGAAATTAAAAATGAAAAATAAAACTATCACCACAAGCAAATAGTGTCAAAATTGTTTATTGTTGATTTTTTTAAAAAAAATCAAGATGAAAAATAAAAATTATTTTTCACAACTAAATGGACCCTTCCATTTTTTATTTTTTAGTTTAGAAAAAATTACAAAATTTTTGGTTTATTTTGTAGTTTTTCAAGATTCATGTTAAAAATATAAAAAATAAATATTTTGATCAGTTGTGCTAAATAATTTTTTTTATTTTTTATTTCAAGATTTCAAATTAAATACACAAAAAAATACTAAATTTTATTTTTTCAAAAATTATATAATGCATTTGGGATCAAAAATTTTAGAGTTTGGATTTGAATGGGTGAGAATTTGAAAAAAGTCAATATAATCGGTCATAATTCACATGAATCAAAGTTTAAAATTCAAATTTCATACTCTCAAAGTAAGAAATTAGAAATCTAAAAAAATAATTAAGAGATGTTCTTCAACTTTCCTAAAATTTAGAAAATTGAAAAATAAGGCAGAATTTTTGTAATCATTTGAAAAATAAGAATTGAAAAATAATGTTATTTTCACAAGCAAATAATGTCAAAATATCTTATCATTATATTATTTATGAAATTATTATAAAACTGGAAAATTAGAAAATATATTGTAATTACTTGAAAATTAAAGTAAAAAATGATAATTATTTTCTACAATTAAACTAACCCTAACTCGTCCATGCAACTCTTTTAGCTCTATCCAAGCACCAAATACTTAAACATCAATTATAAAATTTTACTCCTTTTGTTTTCTTTTTCTGTGATCTCTCTAATCTTATCACTTCATATAATTACACGCATGATCTTCTTAGTTTAGTAGGGTTGCATTTAGAATTTGAGCTTGTAAAATCTTAGCACAACAATCGGTTCAACTACTTGGAAAATTCGTCTATTTTGATCCCCTAAACCTCATAATTTCATTTCATGAAAAAATAATATATTTTTCAAGTCGATCCACTAAATTTGTAACCACAGTAAACTATTTCGTTTGATCTATAAAACTTTGCATCAGAATAACCTAAAAATTCTGTGAGACCCACTCACGCAATAATAACCTGAAAAGAAAATATTTTTTGGTCCATTAGAGATCGTGTGGTCCTGACCAACAGAAGAGAAAATCATCTCTCGTCTGATACCTCTTTCAATTTCCTTTAAAAGTCGAACCCGTGACATTTAAAATGAAACTTTCATATTCTAATAACTAAAACGCCTCCTTAGAAACACCCCAAAGTGATCAATTCAAATATCGAGTAAATCTCACATAGCTATCATATATAAAAAGCAACTTACATGATTAAAATAAAATTCCTTATACGTATATATCTCCCTAATACATGTCCGAGCCAAACTAAACCAAACCAAATCGAACCGATCCGAACTAAATAGAACCGATGTGGATACTATTGATATGGAGAGGAGGAGTAAGGAGCCAAGTGGGGTTGGGGTGGGGTGGCATCTGGACCTCAGGACTTGGTCCACCAGCCCCTAACAAAACGGCATTTACTTCCCCCCACACAAAACTCCTCACTCAAAGGGAGAGGTTAGTGTCTTCCCCACACCTCCACCCTCCACTTTCTTCTACCTTTTCCACCCCTCAGATCCAAAACCATTGCGGATTCAAAGCCAATTTGACCTCTCGTTTTTAATACGTCGTTTACTATTATTATTATTATTAAATGAACCCAAATGCAGTCTTTTGCTTGAGGTAAATTTATTATTAACCGCAGTTAAAAAATGAAGAAGAAGAAGAAGAAGAAGAAGAGAAGTGCTTATATAAGAAAGGAATGGCCTTGTCCTCCAAATATTTTATTTCAATCAATAAGTAATTTATTTTAATTTCTGCGATCAATATATGAATATTGCGACCAGAAAATAGAAATATCTTGCTTAGATTACTACATAGCATAAGCACTTGCCGTCAACCAAAAAAAAATATTTATTAATTAAGTAATTAAATATTAGGGAAATCCACCTAAGCATGACAGCACACCAAAACATAATGAGCTGGATAATTTATTTGGTGTTTTTAAGGTAAAGGTCACAGGCTGGTGGGTTTAGCAGAGTGGGTCACCGGAGTGCCCGGTCCTCAAGTCCACGTGGTGCTTTATTCTGCCTCGTCGTTACAACAAACCTTAGCAGTTTTCTTGACTTGTGCAAACCCATGCCACCGGTTTACTCCTGCAGTCCCCAGAATGCCCCTCACCCCCCATTTCATTATGCTCTGTTTTTAGGAGGGAAAAATGGGGAGGAAGGCAAGGGCATTTTGGGTATTTCGAAAAAGAGAAAAGAGAAGGGAAAATAAATGCAGAAACGGGCGAGGCTCGCATGTTACAATGTCTCTCTTTCCCCCTCCATGCATACTCTTTATTTAATTTTTGCATATTTATATTTATTGTTATTGCCGTTAATGGAAAGTTTTACGAAAACTAATATCCAATTTTCTCATATATTGCACAAATTATGTGTATTATACGTATTTTATTTTCTTTTGTATATATCTCTTGGTGGAGGAATGCTTGTCACCTACTCCTTTTAGTTTGCAGTTTCCACTCTCTATGCTTCTCCTGCGGACCTCTCTCTCTCCATCACATTCACAAAGAGGGAAGAGAGAGAAAGCTCCATAGGGGAGAGAAAGAGAGCGAGAGAGAGAGAGAGAGAGAGAGAGAGAGAGACACAGAGCAGAGTTGTACTAATAAAGTTCATATTGTTTTGCTATGGAGAAGCACAAGTGTAAGCTCTGCTTCAAGAGCTTCTCTAATGGCAGAGCATTGGGGGGACACATGAGGTCTCACATGATGAATCTGCCGATTCCTCCAAAACCAGAGCAGCCCATTACTAAGCTCGGAGAGGAGACCGAGTCGGCTTCGTCCTCAGCTGCTTCCTCCGAAGGGGAAGAAGCGGCGGCAGTAGCAGAGGAGGAGAAAGGTCTGTATTACGGATTGAGAGAGAATCCCAAGAAGAATTCCCGTTTTGCGGATCCCGAGTTTTCCTTCCCCGTGGATGCTACATCTGTGGTTCTTCAAGACAGGGAGAGCGAGACCGAGTCGTCCAAGAACCCAACTCGGCGACGATCCAAGCGGATTCGCAAATCCGGCATACCCCACCAGCAATATTTTCATCAGCAAGAAGTTGCGAAGCTCAAATACAAGAAACAGAGTAAGGCAGAATTGTGGGCTGAGCCCGAACCCGTGAGTTCGATCTCTGATACTACTACGGAGGAAGATGTTGCTTATTGTCTTATGATGCTTTCGAGAGATAAATGGTCTAAACAGAGTGTAGAAGAAGAGGATGGAGAAGAAGAAGAAGAAGATGATGATGATGATGAGGATGATGATGATGACGCAGAAAGATACGAGAATGTTCGAGAAATAGGGAAATTTTCACAGCAAATAGATGGATATGATTCAGACGACCTAAAATCGTGCAAGACAAAGGCTCGCGGGAAGTACAGATGCGAGACGTGCAAGAAGCTGTTTCGATCTTATCAAGCATTAGGCGGGCACAGAGCAAGTCACAAGAAGCTCAAACTCTGTACTCCACCGCTAGAAGCACACAAGTCAGGAGCTTCCAATGCAGGTGTATCTACAGTGGACGATCAAAGGAGCCATGAATGCCCTGTTTGCTTCCGAGTATTTTCATCTGGGCAAGCGCTCGGCGGCCACAAAAGATCGCATCTCCTCAATTCGGCGACACCCACCAAAAGTACCGGCAGGTTCGGAGACAACTTGATAGATCTCAATCTGCCGGCGCCGATTGACGACGAGGACATCAGCCAGGTCGAGCTTTCCGCCGTGTCCGATTCCGAATTCGTCAACCCAATCAAGCGATGAATTATCGCTACGGAATTCTCTGCAAAAATAGCTCAATTCAGAGGTAGGCTCCCTTAGGCTTTTCTTTTCTTCTAAAATTTTTCTATGGATCTATGGATTTATGAGTCTGTTTTGGTAACTGGGTTATGTTCCCCTTTATTCACAATCTCTGACTGTAATTTGAATTTCCTCCGTCCATTAATGGAGGACCCTTAGCATTTAATCTCGATTTACTCCATTTCCAAATCCAATTAAACATGAACCTTTCTTGGTTTCCAGTTGTTTGCATTATTCAGTATTCACCATCATAATCTGTGGAAGGAAGATAAGCACTGCATTTCTGGTAATGGGTGCTGCTCCGATCACAGTATCCAGCTGTTTTTGCTAACTGATTCGATATTAAAAAGTCACTCACAAAAAAAAAAAAAAGTCGATCATCCACTGTTCATTTTAATATTAAAGTAACTTCCACCTGTCGTTACTGGCATTGCACAGTTGGGGTTGGGGAAGAAGAAGAAGAAGCTCCTTCTTTCTTATCTGCAACTGCTCCATCTCACTTTCTTTTTCCTTCTCACATCTTTTCTTCTCCACTCTGTCACTGTCCCTGCCTATTTCACACTTTACTTACAGATCTTTTAAAAAAAGAGTTTCAGTTGCACCCGAAAAATAAAATTATAAAAAAACGGAATGACCAAAATGCCCTTCAAGGTTGGCCTAATTTACTTTATTTATTTATTATTTATTTTGGTTAATTTTCCATACACGAGAAGGTGAAAATCCCAAAATCCCCATTTTTAACGAGGATGATGTATGTTTTGTTTGGCCTGATTAAATACATGGATGTTGTAAAACATATATATTATACATGTAAATGATTATTTTGAGAATAAGTTATAACATTTTATATGTCCACATAATGGTTCATTATAGAATTGACCTTTGGGATGCTAATATAATTTTTGTCTATATAAGAACATGTTTTACAACTAAAATTTAAAAAAAAAAAAAATGATTAGCAACATTTAGTTCTTGAAGAACTAGACTGCTGAATTTCTATAGTTTCAAATTTTTTTACTTTAATTTTTCTATAATTCTTTTTTTATTTCATTTACAATACGTTATTAGTACAATCAAATCTCTAATGGTATAACAGAATCTTTTAAGTTCGTTGGTATTATTTCAAGGTAAGAATCTTTTTTTTAAAAAAACCTTTTTTATCTATATACTTTAGTTTTTTTTTTTTTTCGTCAAACTATATTTATATATTAACTATATCTCTTATCTTGAATACGTGTTCTTAAAAGTTTTTATGTTGAAATATACATGAGAATAATATTTTCATTTTAATATTTACCTAACTTCGAATTTTTATTTATTTTTCAAAGTGACTTTATGATGTCAAACCTCACAAAACTTGAATTTGTTACCCTTGATATTTTTGGAAGAAATTATCTAACATGGGTACTTGATGCTGAGATTCACTTTAATGTTATGAATCTTGGTAATACAACTGAAGAAGGAAATCAAGCATCCTTGTAGGATCGCACAAAGGCAATGATTTTCCTTCGACACCATTTACACGAAGAATTGAAAATTAAATACCTTACTATTAAGGACCCATTAGTCCTTTGGAATAATTTGAAAGAGAGATATGAACACCAAAAAATGGTAATTCTCCCAAAAGCTCGATATGATTAGATACACTTGCAACCGCAAGTTTTTAAAACTGTAAGTAAATATAATTCAATCTTATTTAAAACTAGCTCTCAATTGAAGTTATGTGAAGAAAAATTATTGATAATGATATGTTAGAAAAAACATATTCGATTTTTCATACCTCAAATGTGTTCCTGTAGTAGTAATATCAAGAGCGTAGATTTACAAAATATTCTGAACAAATTTCTTATTTACTGGTGGCTGAACAAAATAATGAGCTTTTGTTGAAAAATCATTAATCTCGTACAACTGGCTCAACATCATTCCTTGAAGTGAATGTGGTTTTTTCTCAAGATTGTGGACGAGGTCGTGGTGGTAAAAGGGGTCGTGGTAGGAAAAATTGTTGGACCCATGATGATCATCTTTCAAAGTTTAAAAGCAAAGGTGCTGAAAAGACTCAAAGGAAATAGATAAATAATAAAGAAAGTTCTGAACAAAATAACAAAGTATAAAATAATGACAATATTTGCTATAAGTGTGGAACAAAAGGTCATTGGTCTCGAATATATCGCACTCCTAAACACCTAATTGATTTATACAAGGTATCGTTAAAAGAAAAAGGGAAAAATGCTGAAGTGAATTTGTCTGAACCCATTAATGCTAAGTGCGAGTCTCCTTTGGATGTTAATTTTGATGCTTTTGATTTTTTTGATGATCCTAGTGGTAAAATTGATTATTTGATTGGAGATAGAAATATCTACTATTAAATTATCTTCATGTTTATGTTATTTTGAAAAAATTAATTTATGTAATTTTTTAAAGTTTTACATATAATATGTTTGGTAATATTTTGTTATCTTTTTTAATTGTTAAATTTTATTTTTCATTTACTGAATCATACAAAATAAACTTGATAAAATGGAGGATGACATGTGTTTGGTAGACAGTGGCACGATTCACACAATTCTTCGTGCTAAAAAATATTTTTTGCATTTAACATTAGCTGAAATTAATGCTAATATAATATCTGGCTCTGCAAATGTAATAGAGGGTTCTAGAAGAGTTCATATTATGTTTCCAAATGGGACAAAATTGTATATTGATGATACATTATATTCTAGTAGATCTCGAAAAAATCTACTAAATCTTAAAATATACATCGCAATAGATATCATGCTGAAACCAAAAATGAAGGAGATATGGAATATTTTTTAATTACATCTACAGTTTCAAACCAGAAGATCATATTGGAAAAAATTTCAAGTTTTTCATCTAACCTATATTTCACAAAAATAATGATGGTTGAATCAAATGTTATGCACCGGAAGTGCTCTGAGCCTAGAAGTTTTATACTTTGGCATGGTCGACTTGGCCATCCTGGTTCAACTATGATGCGACGAATCATTGAAAATACACATGGACATCCATTAAAAGATCATAAAGTTCTTTTACATGGTGATTATTTTTGTATTTCTTGTGCTCAAAGAAAACTACTTGTAAGACCTTCTCCATCTAAATTACCTTTAAAGTCACCATCTTTTATGCAAAGAATACAAGGAGATATTTGTGGCCCAATCCATCCTTCTTGCGAACCATTTCGATATTTCATGGTTTTAATTGATGCTTCCACTCGATGGTCACATGTTTGTCTACTTTCAACTCGTAATGTTGCTTTTGCTAAATTTCTTGCTCAAATAATAAATTTAAGATCAAGTTTTCCTGATCATCCTATTCAGACTGTTTGTTTAGATAATGCAGGTGAATTTTCTTCAAAAACATTTTATGACTATTACATGTCAATAGGAATAAGTATTGAACATTCTATTATACATGTTCATACACAAAATGGTTTAGCAGAATCCTTCATTAAGTGCTTACAATTTATTGCTAGACCTATGATTATGCGATCAAAGCTTCCTACATCTACTTGGGGTCATGCTATGGTGCATGCTGCGTCTTTGATTATAATTAGACCAATTGCATATCACAAGTTTTCACATTCACAGCTTGTATTTAACTACCAACCTAATATATCTCATCTTAGAATTTTTGGTTGGACAGTATATGTTCCTATTGCACCTGCCCAATGAAGTACAATGGGACCACATTGTCAGCTTGGTATTTATATTGGTTTTGATTCTCCTTCTATCATTAGATATCTTGAACCACTAATAGGTTATCTTTTTAGAGAAAGATTTCTAGATTGTCAATTTGATGAATCAGTTTTCCCATCATTAGGAGAAGAAAAAGGTAAAAGATTAGAAACACAATAAATTTGTTGGAACACACCAACTTTGTCTAATCTTGATACACGCACAAATCAATGTGAACTTGAAGTTCAAAGAATAATTCATTTGTAGAATGGTGCAAATCAATTGTCAAATGTTTTTACGAACACCAAAAAGATCACTTAATCACATGTTTCGGCCGCAAATATTCATGTTGGATTGATTGTTCTTGAAGAACACCCAATGGGAATAGTATCTAATGAATCTAAAATACACTAAAAGCGTGGTAGACCAATTGGTGCAAAGGATACTGTTCCTTGAAAGAAAAAAGAAATGAATAAAAGTGACACTCCAAAAGAGGTCATTAACACTCAAGAAGAGGTTAAAAGAAATATAGATCAACAATCCCATATTTCCACAGAAGCAACACCAAAAGTGTTTCTGGTACCGAAAAATTAAGAGATCTCATTCAAATTTGGAAATATGCGGAGAAGAAATAAAATTGTTGTTGACAATGTGTTTGCATATGCGATTGCTTCATAAATTATTAATGATAATGAGTCTGGACCTCAAAATATAGAAGAATGTCGATATCTAAATAATTGGCCAAAATGGAAAGAAGCAATACTGGCTGAGCTAGACTCATTAGCCAAACCTAAGGTATTTTGACCAGTAGTCCAAACACCTAAGAATGTCAAACATGTTGGGTATAAATGGGTTTTTGTATGTAAAAGAAATGAAATGAATGAAACTGTGAGATACAAGGTGCATCTTGTAGCGCAAGGTTTCTCATAAAGGCCTGGTATTGATTATAATGAGACCTATTCCCTTATTATGGATGCAATTACTTTCAGATTTCTGGTTAGTTTAATGATTTCTGAAGGACTTGACATTCGCCTTATGGACATAGTAACAGTGTACTTGTATGGCTCATTGGATAATGACATATATATGAAAATCCCTAAAGGATTTAAAATGCTTCAAGCATATAATCCAAAACAACGGCAGATGTGTTTTGTTAAATTACAAAGATCCTTGTATGGACTGAAGCAATTTGGACGAATGTGGTACAGTCGTTTAAGTGAATATTTGTTGAAAATTGGATATGAAAATAATCTTATCTGTCTTTGTGTTTTTGTCAAGAAGATAAATTCTAAGTTTGCTATAGTCACAGTTTATGTTGATGACATAAACATAGTAGGAACTTCAGAAGAGATCTCAACGACTGCTGACTACTTAATGAAAGAATTTAAAATGAAGGATCTTGGGAAGACAAAATTTTGCCTTGGTTTTCAAGTTGAACATTTAACAAGTGGAATTCTTATTCATCGATCATCTTATGTAGAAAAAATCTTGAAACAATTTTATATGGATAAATCTTATCCATTAAGCTCCCCGATGGTTGTTTGTTCACTTGATGTGAAAAATGATCTTTTTCGTCCTCGAGAAGATGATGAGGAAATCTTTGGTCTTGAAGTACCCTTAGTGCAATTGGAGCACTCTTGTATCTTGCAAATTGCACTAGACTAGATATAGCTTTTGCGGTAAATTTTCTAGCAAGGTTTAGTTCTACACCAACTCAAAGACATTGGAATGGAGTAAAACATATTCTTTGTTATCTCCATGACACATCTGATATGAGTTTATTTTACCCAAAGAGAGTAAAGTTTGTGTTAAAAGGATTTGCTGATGTTAGATATCTTTCTGATCCTCATAAAACTCGATCACAAACAGACTTTATTTTTACATGTGATACTATTATCTCATGGCGATCTGTAAAGCAAACCGTCACTGCTACCTCTTCAAACCATTCAGAAATATTGACAGTTCACAAAGCAAGTCATGAATGTATATGGTTAAGAACTATAATCTGACACATTAAAGGGACAAGTGGATTATCACTGGAGAATGACAAGTCAATAATATTGTACAAGGACAATACATCATGTATTGCACAAATCAAAGGTAGGTACATAAAAGGTGATAGGACTAAACATATTTAACCAAAGTTCTTTTACACTCATGAACTTCTGAAGAAAAGAGATGTTGACATTTGCAAAATTTGTTCAAATGACAACTTAGCACATCTATTCACAAAAGCATTGCCAACTTCAATTTTCAAAAAGCATGTGCATAACATTGGAATGCGACAACTTAAGGATATTTATTAATTTATTGTATTTTTTAGGAGAAGTATGAATATTGTACTCTTTTTCCTTTGTTAAGGTTTTGTCCTATAGGGTTTTCCCTAGCGAAGGTTTTAACAAGGCATATTCATAGTGTATAGTCATCCAAAGGGAAGTGTTATAAAACGTGTATATTATACATGTAAATGACTATCTTGAGAGCATGTTATAACTTTTGATATGCCCACATAATGGTTCGTTATGGAATTGACCTTTGAGATGGTAATATAATCTTTGCCTATATAAGGATATGTTTTACAACCAAAATTGAGAAAAAAAAAAAATGATGATTAGCAACATCTAGTTCCTGAAGAATTAGACTGCTAAATTTCTATAATTCTAAATTTCTTTACATTAATTTTTCTATAATTCTCTCTTTATTTCATTTACAACAATGAAAACCTCATTCAATTCAACCCCCCATTCAATTGGCAAAAAATGACTTTGGTACATTTTTAAACATTTCTCATGGCATTAGTGGGATTTTGTTGTAGGATTTGGGGCAATCTTGTCATTTCGCAAGTCATTTAGTGGGCCTAAAATTAAATAAGATTGCTTAAATGGGTAAGCATGGGTTTGAAAGGGATCTCCTTGCCCTATGGAAGAAATGATTCATAAACTATTCCATAACAAGAAGGTTTGATGATTTATATGAGTTTAACTCTGAAATTACTTTCACATAGAAGTTTTTATCAATATCATTCATGAAAAATTATTTTATTTTATTTATGTCAGTTTTAAAGTATAAAATTACTCTACTTTAAAATTGTCTAAAATAAGTTCTAAACCGGCATACAATTTTATCTCGATAAAGAATAGACAGTTGTCATTTACATTAAAATTTACGCATTTAAGTTCGAGTCACTTATTGTACGTTCGATTGATTGTGGTCAGATTGTGATCAATTTAATTTTATAAATATTCAAGGGTTCTTTAGGAATATCAATTTATCTAAACTATTTTAATAAATTGCTAATGAATAAAGGATTGACTTGAAAAAGAAGTCATGACCCATATATACTATACAAATGACTAGGAGATGTTCTTTGTTTTTCTTTTTTTCTTCTCTTTTTAAGGTCCCAGCCCTTACGTTTGCTTTTGAATAGCTCACATCTCATGGCTTAGACTAGCAGATATTCAAATTATTGGCGAATTCAAACTAACATAATGATTAAATAAAAAATTCTTCTTAGAAGAAAAAGAAAACAAAAAATTTATTTTTCCATACAAAATATTAGTTGATTAAAATTTGAGAAAAATTAAAGACTAATAATGTGCAAAATTAATTTTTTATTTATTAATATCTTGTTTTTTCTCACTTTTTATAACAAAATATGAAAAGTGCTTTTATTTTATGTTTTTCAAATTCTAAACATATGCTAGAAAGAAATCTGTAATTTCTTATAAGTCCCTGTTTGGAATATTTTTAAAAAAAATATATTTATTATGAAAAATATTTAAATTAAGTATTTATGTCATAGTACTGTTTGGTTTGCACTTAAATGAATGCTTATTTTAAAAATAGTTTAAAATCATATTTTTAAGAAAACAAATATTTAAAAAATATTTTTTAAAAAAATATTTATCTAAAAAGTATTTATAATAAGTAATCTCGAACTATTTTCAGATAACTATAATTTTAAGATAAATGTGTTTTTCAGAAAAGCAATTTTGTAAAAGCGGTTCCAAACGATCCCTAATTATTATTATTATTATTATTTTTACAAAAAAAAAAAAGTAAATTTATTAAAGGAGCGACAAGCAAGAAGCTTAGATCCTCTTGAATGATAGAGAGGAGAATAGAGGGGAGAGTTGAGTAAAATCACCCTCCTAAATCATAACAAATACATGAAAATTCTTTCCAATCGAGATAGGACAAAAGGGCTTTAGACCTAGTCTAAAGATACAAATTTGATAAACATTTGTCGTGCACTTTCATGGTTTTGGAATAGTTTTCCTTGAAGATTCTTTCACTCCTTTCCTACCATATTTCCCAACAAATGACTGTCGAAATAGCTACTTTCCCAAAACCCTTTGAGCTTTGAAAATTTTCATGCTAAAAACATTGATTTCAGGGTGTTCGACATGATCATGTGGCTACTGATTTTCTGACACATAATTGTAACGTCCCAAAAACACATACGTAAAATACTTAAAATCTCATATCATATCCACCTCATTCACAAACACATGCCCTTAAAACTCATTTGTAAAATTATCAAGGACCCAGTGGGGTCCAAAATATCACTATCCATAATTTAATTAATAAACAACGGAAGCAAAATATTTTTCTACAACCATAACTACCAGAGAGCTAGCCCAACATTAGCATCAACAAGTCCCAAAATAAACATGTGTCCACCCCAGAATGTCTAAAAACATCTAACATAAACAAAATGGTATCCTGCCCACACTCACCCTCGGCGAGATCGTCTAAGTCCCACCTTGAAGCTCTTAGGCTCGACTCCCTAAAGGCCTTGAAAAGTTGATATTTCGATGGGATGAGACACCTCTTAGTAAGACAGAATACATTATTATCGGTGTGTGGCAGATGAGTTTTATCGTACAATCATTTATATACATTTCTTATATTGTCCCTAAATAAATATGTCATCAGTATAAATAATATGATGCAGTTCAGATAAATCTACTAACGTAGGTTTTGCAACATATCACAAATAATTTAATTCACACTTCTATAACACTTCTATTTACACACAAATTTTTTAAAGTGAGCATACCTCCCTATCGGCATCAGTACAGACGCCACACAGGCCTTCTACTCAGATTTATATGTCACACAGACCTTCTACTCCAATTTATATGTCACACAGGCCTTCTACTTTGATTTATGTGCCACATAGGCCTTCTACTCCGATTTATATGCCACAGAGGCCTTCTACTCTGATTTATACGTGACATAGGCTTTTACATTGATTTATATTTAGTCACTTCTTATTTCCCAATTCGATGCAAAGTCTAACTTACCATAAAACGGAATTAAACTATCATATTAACATATTAATATCAAACTTGTCGTTTCATAATTAACGGCGTTAAATCGTCATATTCACATATCCATATCAAACTCGTCATTCCAGAATTAACGGAATTAAACTATCATATTCACATATTCATATCAAACTTGTCATTCCAGAATTAACAGAATTAAACTGTCATATTCACTACCCATATCGAATCTGTTTGGTTTCATAATTTCACAAGTACTCCCGATTATATATCCATTAAATAGCGTACCAACACTGTCTGTAGTATGATACCATAACACAGTTCAACAATCCATTAAAAAAAAACTATTATTAATTTATCTCATGCCACACTTTTTACTAACTCATAATAAATAATATGGTCGGGAAAAGTACATTTTTTAAACGATATATATATTGTCTGATCATCTCCGCAATTTATTTAATTTAAAAACAGCATTTCGAAAAGTGAAGACGGCCCATTTTTACTCGCGTGTTTTTCCCAAATACATCTAATATTCAAAAACTAACATTTCTTACTCCCGAATCATTCAAAAAAATCATATACGACATATACGTATCATATACTCAAGTATAATTGGTTCAAAATCTAGAAAAGGCTGACATAATCAATTCTATTTACTTTATCCTAGGAGTGGTGTCTATGATGCCCAAACTACGAAATCTCCCCGATTAAAACATTGGTGGCCGAAATTGGAATTGAGGGATATTTTTTGTTCTTCAATCGGCGCAGGTTTCGCTGAGAAAATTAAAGAGAGAGAGAGAGAGAGAGAAGAGAGAAGATATTTGGCTAGAGAGCAAAGGAGACTCAAGAATGGGGGTTCTTAGTATGAAGGAAGTACTTTCCCTCATTCTTAAGGAAAGTAACATATATATATATATAAAACTCTACTCTCCTCATCATTCTTATCTTATTATATTATTTAATTCATAATTATTATTATTTAATTAATTAATTTTTAATTTTAATTTTAATTTTTTTTGGAGTCACTACATTCTATCCTCCTTATAAAAATTTCATTCTCGAAATTTGCTGACTTACACTTATCACAACTTCATCTGGGAATCACTGAAATGTTTACCCAACTCTAGGAAGAGTCAACGGCCACCCACATAGCAGCCCTATCCCAAATTTATTACCAACCCTCACCTATGTTGGAGGAATACCATAGTTACAATATCAGTCTTTGGGAGATTACAAATAGCCAAATAAAAATTTTCACCCAAAGTCCTTCAAAACACATAAACCATTACATATAGCATTACACACATTCAAACATAACTACACAACCTACACAAAACACATTTACATTTGAGATTAACTATTTACCTGTCCCGTTACTCTTACCTGTCTACTGTTGGGCCCCGTTGAACAACTGTCGATACTTTCGATGTATTTCCTCTTCCAGTTCCCAAGAAACTTCCTCAATTGCATGATTCCACCACAGTACTTTCAATAATGGTATTTTCTTAGTACGCAGTTCCTGTTCCTTCCAATCTAGGATCTAAACTAACACTTCATCATATGATAAGGTGTCACTCACCTCTAAAGACTTGTAGCTTATCATATGCGAAGAATTTGAGATGTATTTTCTCAGCATAGATACGTGAAATACTTCATGGATCCTAAATAACGCTGGGAGAAAAGCTACCATATAGACAACTGGACCAATCCTCTCTAGAATCTCAAATGGCCCAATATACCTAGGGTTCAGTTTACCTTTCTTCCCAAATCTCATAACTCCCTTAATCAGAGCAATCCTCAGAAAAATCATAGCCCCCACATCAAACTCTAAGTCCCATCGGCGAGTATCAGCATAACTTTTATGCTGACTCTAAGCTGCCTTGATTCTTTCCTGAATCAACTTGATTTTCTCAAATGTTTGTTGAATCAATTCTGGCCCCAAAATCTGTCGTTCGCCAGCCTTGTCCCAATATAGTGGAGATTGGCATCTTCAACCATACAACGCTTCATATGGTGTCATCCCAATGCTGGTCTGGTAGTTATTGTTATAAGTGAACTCGACTAATGGCAAATACTGAATCCAACTACAACCAAAATCCAACACACACACACGCAACATGTCCCCCAATATCTGGATCGTTTTTTCTGACTGTCCATTAGTCTAGGGGTGAAATGTCGTACTAAATGTCAGCTGAGATCCCAAGGCTCTTTGTAAGCTTTTCCAAAACTGGGAGGTGAACCGTGGGTCTCGATCTGACACGATGAACACTAGTACGCCATGGAGTCTAACTATCTCCTACACATATAACTCTGCCAACCTATTTATAAATAGCTGACTCTAATCGGAGTGAAATGCGCAGCCTTTGTCAGATGATCGACAACTATCCAAATGGCATTTTGCCCATGCAGTATTGAGGGTAACCTTGTAACAAAATCCATGGAGATATGCTCCCACTTTCACACATTCACTTTCACTCAAGAATGTGGAGTGGCTGCAATGGCCCTACTGGTCTCTAGTGTTCATCTTTTACCTGCTGACACGTAAGGCACTGCTCCATGAATCGGAAAATCTCCCTTGTCATATTATTCCACCAAAAAGGTTCCCACGAATCCCGATACATCTTAGGGCTTTTTGGATGCACTGTATAGAGAAAGCGATGAGCCTCTTCTAGAATTGCCCTTTCCATCTCAGCATCATTTGGTGCACAAAGCCTGGCATGAAATTTGAGAACCCTCTCATCTGAGATATTAAAATCTATTTTCGATCCCCTCTGTACCTTACCCTTAATTTTCACTACTTCCTCATCTGCCATCTATGCCGCTTTAATATGCTCTAATAGGGTTGGTTGGATTACCAAACTAGCAATGATCGCCTAGTGATTTCCTTCCACTATCGCCATACCAAATATTTCTAGATTCATTCTGATTTGATGTTGAGCTACTATCGCCAAGACTGACGCATTCCCTAACTTCTGACTCAAAGCATCAGCTACCACAATAGCTTTCCCTAGGTGGTAAATGATGGTACAGTCACAGTCTTTAATTAATTCAAGTTATCTCCTTTGTCTCATATTCAATTCCTTTTGGGTGAAGAGCATTTCAGGCTTTTGTGGTTTGTGAATATTTCACATCTTTTCCCATATAAATAATGCCTTCAAATTTTTAACGCAAAAACCACCGCTACTAACTCCAGATCGTGTGTCGGATAGTTTTGCTCGTACTCCTTGAGTTGCCAAGAAGCATACGCAATTACTTTCCCTCATTGCATTATCATGCACCCAAGCCCTTTCCTAGATGCATCACTATAAAAAAAAAAAAAAACCCCCTTCTCCTAAAGGAAAGGTCAATAACAGCGCAATGATGAGTCGCTGCTTTAATTCCTAGAAACTTTGCTCGCATTCATCTGTCCACTCATATCTTATATTCTTCCTGGTCAACTTTGTCAGAGGGCCTAACATCTTGGAAAAACCCTCTACGAATTGGAGGTAATATCTTGCCAATCCCAATAAACTCTTGACTGTGTGGACATTCTTCGGTCTTGCCTAGTCCACCACTGCCTCAATCTTACTCGAGTCCACAGAAATATCACCCTTGGATATCACATGCCCTAGGAATGCAACTTGCTCTAACTAAAACTCATACTTCTTGAATTTAGCATACAACCTTCTTTCTCTCAACACCTAGACTACCGTCCTCAAATGATCCTCATGCTCTTCATGACTCCTTGAATATACCAGAATATCATTAATAAACATCACTACGAACCGATCCAAATATTCATGAAATACTTTGTTCATCATGTCCATAAATGCAGCAAGGGCATTAGTCAATCCAAAGGGTATAACCAAAAATTCATAATGGCCATACCGAGTTTGGAACGCAATCTTAGGTACATCCTCTGTCTTAACTCTAACCTAATGGTACCTGGATCGAAGATCAATCTTAAAGAACACTTGCGTTCCCTAAAGTTGGTCAAACAGATCATCTATATGAGGAGGTGGATACTTGTTCTTAACTGTTACTTTATTTTTTTCCTAGTAGTCAATGCACATCCTCATTGACTTGTCCTTATTTTTAACAAACAACACCGGTGCACCCCATGGTGATATAATCAGCTTGATAAACCCCTTGTCTAACAACTCCTGTGACTATTCTTTTAATTCTTTCAACTCTACTGGATTCATTCTATACAGAGCCTTAGAAATCAGCGTCGTCCCCAGAGATAGGTCGATAGCAAACTTCACCTCACATTTGGGAGGTAACCCCGAAAAATCCTCCGAAAACATATCAGGAAATTCCCTTACTATCGAGATATCCTAAAATCTTAATTCTCTCTCTGGTGCTTCCTTTACACAAGTTAGGTACCCTAGACATCCATCTAAGAGTAGCCTTTTAGCTTGTATGGCTAATAAAATTGGTGGCAAAGCATGCACGTACATCCCCACGAATCTGTACTCCAGCTCCCCAAGGGGTATGAACACTACTTTTTTCTTATAACAATCAATACTGGCATAGCTGGATGCTAGCTAGTTCATCCCCAAAATTATACCAAAACTATGCATGCCAAAAACCATTAGATCGGCTGGCAATGTTCTCCCCCGTATACTAATTGGATAACCTTAATAATCGTCTAACATTACCATTGTCCCCTCATGTGTGGTCCACTGTAGATCACATCCAAGGGCTGATTTTCATCCCCATATTCTGATAAACTCTTGTGCTATAAAGGAATGTGTCGCCCTTGAATCAAACAAAACAACAGCTTTATTTGACAAAAATGAAATATTACCTATCACCATGTCATTTTCCTTTTCTACCTCTTGCAGCTTTAGAGAATAGACCCGTTCCGGGGTGGTGTTCCTCTGCTATCTACCTTGGGATGCTTGCCATCTCCTCGAAACTGGCTAATGGGGGTAGCATTGATTGGAAGTGCCTAACATTCCCATGCAAGGTGGTCGGGTCTGCCACACCGATAGCAGGTCAACATTTCCCTTCCGCATCTCCCCTCATGCCTCATGTTACACCTGGGGCATGGAGGGCATGACAGATCACCTAGTCCCACTCGATTCCTCATTGCTGGTCTCTAGTCCACATTGTTGTTGTTCTTCCTCCACAAACCCTAACTTGGACAGGCTTGAAAACCCAGAGGCATAGGCCTCTTCCTATGATTTTCCATCGTCACACTCCCCTGCATACTGGTCTCCATAACCATGGCTTTATTCACCAGCTCTAAGAAAACCTGAATTTGGAATGCCACTATTTGCTCGTAGATCCATTGTCTCAAACCTCCGTGCTTTCTTTGGCTCGTCTAGGACCATGTAGGGGGCAAAGCAAGACAACTCCACAAACATGGCCGCATACTGTTGTACGGTAAAGTGTCCCTGAGTCAGATTCATGAACTCCTCCGCCTTTTCATCCCTGGTGGAAGAGGGGAAGTATATGTTGAAGAAGATTTCTTTAAAATGGCCCCAGGCAGAGCTACAGGTCCTAGCCTCTGTTCCTCGACTAGCTTTATGGCTCACCGCCATCGTTTAGCCTCTCTGACTAACTTAAAAGTGGCGTACTGTACCCTCTGTTCCTCTATACAGCATAGAACAATCAATGTCTCCTCCATCTCTTGCACCCAGTCCTCCACATGGATCAGATCAGCTCTTCTCGTAAATGTCACGGGATTCATCCGGATAAACCACTTGATAGAGCAGCTTTGGTCTGCGGGTGGCCTATCCTGACTTCTGGAGTCCCACCTCATCTCTAGCCTAACCTATCAGGCTAAACCTCACAGCAATGTGGAGGTATCAATGTCATCCTCACTAGAAGCCCCTAAGCCACTATCCCCTCCAGCGTCCACGTTCTTATCTCGGTGATCTATCCTAAAAATGGGACAATAAATACTTTTCTTAGAACCCTACTGTCGTAACACAACCCGTACCATCAATTCACTAAAATCATAAAATTCACTACACTCTCATACTAAAATACTTAGACTTTCTCCACACAATAAACTAATAACCCTCCAAATTCCCAATATCAGGTTTCAATCTTACTACTCAGAAACAAAACTGCTGATGGTATGCCATAATTTTCCTGAAACTATCGTCTCAAGAAAATCACAGAAAATCGTCATGAAATTCTTTCCTCCAGGCTGTAAGAAAAAACCCAATACCCCTTTCCTATCCATTCCTTAACTCATTCCTACACTCTAGTAGTATATTTTACTATAGTCTAGAGAATCTAGCAATCTAGACTCTGATACCACAATTGTAACCCTCCAAAAACACATACATAAAATACTTAAAATCCCATCTCATATCCACATCATTCACAAACACATGCCCTTAAAACTAATTTGTAAAATTATCAAGGACCCAGTGGGGTCCAAAATATCACTGTCCATGATTTGATTAATAAACAACAAAAGCAAAGTATTTTTCTACAACTATAATTACCAGAGAGCTAAACCAACCTTGGCATCAACAAGTCCCAAAATAAACATGTGTCCACCCCAGAATGTCTACAAACATCTAACATAAACAAAACGATATCCTGCCCACACTCACCCTCAGTGATATCATCTAAGTCCTACCCTAAAGCTCCTAGGCTTTGCTCCCTAAAGGCCCTAAAAAGTTGATATTTCGATGGGGTTAGACACCTCTCAGTAAGACGAAATACATTATTATCAGTGTGTGGTAGATGAGTTTTATTATACAATCATTTATACATATTTCTTATATTGTCCCTAAATAAATATGTCATCGGTATAAACAATATGATGCAGTTCAGATAAATCTACTAATGTAGGTTTTACAACATATCACAGATAATTTAATTCACACTTCTATTGCACTTCTATATATACACAATTTTTCTGTACTGAACATACCTCCCCATTGACATCAGTATAGACTCCGCACAAGACTTCTACCTTGATTTATATGCCACGCAAGCCTTCTACACTGATTTATATGCCACACAGGCCTTCTAGTCCGATTTATACGCCACACACAAGCCTTCTACTCTGATTTATACGCCCCACAAACCTTCTACTTCAATTTATATGCCACACATGCCTTCTACTCAAATTTATATGTCACATAGGTCTTCTACTCCGATTTATATGCCACACAGGCCTTCTACACAAATTTATATTTAGTCACTTCATATTTCCCAATTCGATGCAAAGTCTAACTTACCATAAAACGAAAATTAACCTATCATCTACCTTTCATATCAAACCTATCATTTCATAATTAACGGAGTTAAACTGTTATATCCACATATCCATATCAAACCTATCATTCTAGAATTAACAAAATAAAACTATCATATTCACATACCCATATCGAATTGGTCGTTTCATAATTTCACAGTAATCCCGATATATATATCAGCATAGCAACACATACTCGCAATATGATACCGTAACAATTCAACAGATCCATTTAAAAAAAAAAAAACCTATTATTAATTTATCTCATGCTTCATGTTTTGCGTTAAATCATAATTAAATAATATGGCCGGGAAAAGTACTTTTTTAAAAAAAAAAAATCTGGTCTAATCATCTCCAAAATTTTATTTAATTTAAAAAATAAAATTTTTGAAAAGTGAAGACACCCAACCTACTCACTTGGTTTTTCTCAAATACATCTAATATTCAAAAACTACCATTTCTTACACCTGAATCATTCAGAAAAATCATATACGGCATATACGTATCATATACTCAAGTATAAGCGGTTTAAAATCTAGAAAAAGACTGACATAATCTATTCCCCTTACCTGATCCCAAGAGTAGTGTCTAAGACGCCCAAACCACGAAATCTACCTGATTAAAACGTTGGTGGCCGAAATGGGAATCTAGGGATATTTTTCGTTCTTCAATCGGCACAGATTTCACCGAGAAAATTGAGGAAAGAGAGAGAGACTGGTGAGAGAGCAAAGGGAGACGTGAAGAAGGGGGTTTCTCAGTAACTCAGGAAAGTTACTTTCCTGATTCTTTAGGAAAGTAACATATATATATATATATATATATATAATTATTTGATTAATAATTATTGTTAATTAATTAATTTTTATTTTTATTTTGTTTTTACTTTTTTTGAAGTCACTACAACAAAAGCCCAAATCTGCTTGCTAAAGGCACAATGTATGAAAATGTAATCAACTCCTTCGTTTTCCTTCTTACGTAAGATACACATAGAGACCATCCTCCAACCTCTTTTTGGCAAATTGTCAATTGTAAGAATTCTATTGTTAATTGCAAGTCAGCAAAAAATGCTTACCTTTGAAGGGATGAAAGAGTTCTTTACCCCTGACGTGTACGTATGTTGAATGTTAAATCCAAGAAATTCCTATTGTTAAGGAATCTCAATAAATCAACCACCTTAGCATCCTTTTGACTAGCCACGTGGAAAAAACTCGGAAAGAGTTCCCGAAGAGTGTCTTTTGCAGCCTATTTATCCAACCAAAATTTTGTTTTGCTCTCGTCTCCGACATTGATCTTCATGTGTTCCCAATTGATGGGTTGCAGTTTATTGAAATTTTTCCAAAGACCCCAGCTTGTGCTTTTGCCATTAGACTTTGGGTACTAATCTGAAATATCATACCTGTGCTTGATACTGATCACTACTTTCCAAAGAGCTTCGTCTTCCCTGCTTATACCTCCATATCCATTTCCCCATAAAAGCTTTGTTCATGATTTCTATTTTTTTTATTCCCAGACTGCGTTGCTTTTTTTATTAAGTAACTGAGCTCCATTTGGCGAGGGGATATTTGAAGCTTTCCTTTGTTCCCCTCCACAAGAAGTTTCTTTGAATCCTTTCTATAGTTTGAACCACTTTCTTTGGAATGGTAAACATAGACATATAGTGTTAGAATTTGAATAAAGGCATTTTTATATATTTATTATTCAACAATACAAGGGTGTATTTATATACATGAGTCAAGGAACAAGATCCTAAATTACTCCTAAATATCTGCTCTATAATAATTACACAATAAATGAAAAATGGAAAGTGTACATATTTCTATAATACTCTACTCCCCCTCAATTGGAGATGGATATTTGTACAACCCAACTTGCGTGAATAAGTCTAAGGAATTTTCCACGACCCAAAGCTTTTGGTGCGATATAGCAGCTGATTGTGGGTAGGAATAACTTAAGTGAAGAAAGAGGCCCAGTCCTGTACTTTTCACAACAATATGACAATTGAATTTCTATATGTTTTTGTTGGTCGTTCGTGGAAACAGGATTCTGGGCAATGTGAAGAGCCTCTTGTTGTCACAAGAAAGAAGCATAGGCTAGGAATGCGGTACACCACGATCATTTAAAAGAGTTTTGAGCCCATGTAAGTTCACAAGTAGTGGAAGCAAGCACCCGGTACTCTCAACTTCAGCGTAGGGGGGGGTTGTGTTTGGGGAAAGTCGAAAAAAACAACACAGGGGATGAGACATTTAGGTTGTTTCTTCTTAGTGCTCCAGGAAATTGGCTAGTGCCCACTGAATGAAAAACTAGTGGTGGAGTTGCGAGTGAAGGACACTAGCCCAATCCGATCAGAATAGGCGGCACTGAGATGTTGGAAATAGGAAAAAATCACCCTGGCCTGGAGATGCCTATGTATCGAAGAACGCATACAGTAGCATCATAATTGTTTTTCTGGGCTAGTGCCAATAAATTGACTGAGAATGTTTGACTGGAAATACCATGTCTAGACGGTACAGTGAGATATAATCAAATGTCCCATGTCATCGAAACGAGCTTAGATCGGAGGAGATCACCATCAGATTATTTGAGCTTGAATTTGTTCCATAGTAAAATTGGTTGACGAGCACCAAGATTACCGCTATCAGCGAGGATGTCATAGCATATTTTTTCGTTGATTAGAAACTATGCAGTGGGGAGAGCGGCACTTCACGGCCAAGGAAATATTTCAGTTTTCCGAGATCCTTTAGTTTGAATTTTTGAGAAAGCATGACTTTGAAAGTGCTAATATCGGAGAGATCATTGCCTGTCATGAGAAAGTCATCAACATAAATAAGTATGAAAGTAAAATACTGACCCCAAGAGCGGGTGATGAGAGAGTGATCAGCCTGAGATTGGGTGAAACCCTCAACAAATAAAACAGAAGATAATTTAGAGAACCAATTGCAAGAGGCTTGCTTAAGGTCATAAAGGGATTTCTAAAGACGACAGACTCGACTCTCCCCTTGTTTGTAATAACCTGGTGGAGGGGTCATATAAACCTCCTCATCGAGGTCACATGGCGAAGGCTGTGACGGTCCAATTGAAAGAGATTTCAACTCCAGAGCCAGCACTACAAGAACACCCTAACAGAACTCTTTTTAGCATAGAGTAAAAGTGTCATGATAATCCAAACCTTCTGCCTGAGTGTAGCCCTTGGCCACCAAGCGAGCCTTGTGTCGCTCTATGGATCCATCGACTCAAATTTTTGTTTTAAACACCCATTTACAGCTAATTGGTTTTTCCCTAGGTGGAAGGTGTTGAAGAACCCATGTATGATTGGTTTCTAAGGCTTGGAGTTCAGAAGTCATGGCATCACACCAATGTGGGTGTAGCATAGCTTGATAATATGATGTGGGTTCAGGATGTTAGGACATAATAGAAAGAAAAGCCAAATGTGGATTAGAAAAACGATGATAAGATAAAAAAAGAGGAGAGACAATGAACCATACTTGAGGAAGATCTTGAAACTTGTGAAGCCATGGAAAACTTTGGTAAAATATGGCAATAATAATCATCCAAGTAAGATGGATGAGTGACAGCTCGTTTGGGCCGTGAAGAGATAGGTGGAGGGGTAGTGGGGAAGGGGGTGAGGGTGAGGGTGTTGGGGAGGAGACCAAGGGAGAAGGAGGGATAGATGAGGGGCTAGGGTTAGGTGTAGTTGGTTGGGTAGGCAAAGTGTAGGAAGTGTGTATATCAGGAATAGGAAGGGGAACTATGGGAGAAGATGTAGGAGTTAGAGGTATGAGATGATAGGGAAAAACATTTTCTTCAAAAGTGGCATAATGGGAGATAATTTTTTTTTTTTTTTTTTCAAGATCATATACACAATAAGTCTTATAATGAGCAGGATAACCTAAGAAAATACATTGAAAAGCACAAGGAGAGAATTTATCGCGATGTTGGCGAGCGGTTTGGGCATAGCACAAGCACCCAAACTATAGAGACCCGAAGAATTATAGTAATTAAATAATAAAATGAAGGAGAGAAAAGGAATTTTAAAAAGGAGTTTCAGCAAGGTCTCATCAACGAGTGCAGAGTGCTCGTCGACGAATAGGCCTCTTGAGCTTATCAACGTGGACGTGTGTCTCGTCGACAAGACATTACCGAGAGGGCTAATTTCAAGGTCTGAAACTTATTGACAAGGTGCAAGTGTTCATCGACAAACTCCCTTCATGGACTCGTCGACGAGGTGACGTGTCTCATTGACGAATCCGTATTTTGTAAATATCCTAAGTTCAGGTTTCAGCGAAGAAATTTTGCATGCAAGGGTTTTCTCTCTCTCTTTAAAACGTCTCTCCCTCCTTCTCTCTTCATTTTCGGCTTCATCCTTCTCCAATTCGACGATTGGAAGCCGCCACGCTACTTCTAGGAAGATTCTCTTCAAATCTATTGAAGTAGTTCGTTGGTTAGGCCAGCTTAGGCACCATCCCAAAGTCTGGGTAAGTTGGTTATTTTAGGCTTTATAAGTTATTTGGTGTTTTTGGATTAAGAATATATTTTAAATAGTATAATACTGAAATTTTGTTAGGAAAAATGTAATTTCAGGGTGCTGTGCTGGGGAACACACGGGTGTAGGTTTGGTTTAAATTATGGGCTTCTCAGTAAGTCAGGTAAGGGGATGAATTAAATCATTATTTTTCATGAAATTATTATGAATTAAACAGCATTCATTTTCAGGAAAATATGTATGATATAAAATTATGTTTGGGAATACTGTTTTTGAATAGGGAAATGATTTTAACACATTTTATATGGAAATATGATTTGAGGATAAATTATGAGTTTATAAGGCTATGAACATTAGTGTGGCATGAGTATAATATTTCTATGAAATTTATGTTATATTGAAATATTATGATTTTTCCAAGATAAGCATGTTATAGCAGTTTTCAGGAAAACCATAAAAACAATACAAAAACTATGGTTTAAGAATATTATGATAACAAGTGCAAGATTTTCATGTACAAGTATGTCATGTTATGTCGGCGCTAGTATAATGATTTTTGCGTTATGATATAATAGCATAAAATGTCGTAATTATGCATGTTACGTCAAGTTTCAAGAAAATATTATCATGTTATATTTTACCCTGATATATGAAACTGTTATATTCAATATCATGAAATGTATTATATGTTATCACAACCCGGATAGCTTAGTTTAGTTTCACGAAACACGGTACCGTAGCTATATATTCACATTTACGTTTACATTTACGTTTACGTTTATGTTAGTGCTACCACACAGCTTATGTAGAGTGTGGGAGATGACAGTCGATGTGGCTTCATGGGAGTGTCGTAGTTCTCCTGGTAGTCCGGCACAGGTGGAATAGGCACATCATACTTACATTGTAACTAATATTGACTTAACATGGTCGGCCAGCCATTACTAGATCCAGTCTTCGGGCCGCACAACCCTATCATATAGGGGGTAGACATGACGATAACTAACTATCTATCTATCTTGGGTAATAATTTAAGTATGATATGTTTATATAAGATGATTTTCCAGTATGGGAATTTAGTATGTTAAACTATGTTATGTTAAATCATGTTTTATTCAAATATGATACAATTGTTTATAGATGTTATGAATTATGTACTGTTTATAAGTATATCACAAAAAATACTCATGTTGCCACACACTAATATTAATTTGTCTCCTTTACTAAGAGGTGTCTCACCCTAGCATTACAAACATTTCAGGAAATCCAGGTAGGAGGGCGAATAGAGCTTCACAGCAATAGAAGTGGACTGAGCTACCTTGTCTGTAGGGTAAGTGGGTGCGCTAGGGTCAGATGGATTTTTGGATTGAGACCCTAGGAATACTTTTTGGTCTTTTGTGGATGATTGTATATATATATATAACAAATTTAGTAGAACTCTGGTATGGTTTATGGTGTTTTATTGCATGTATGTGATTTTATGTTTCTCGCTGCTTAGGTATCAGAGTTGTATGACAGGTATATCCTTGGTACCCATGGGTCCAGGTTGATCATGACTTTGGTACTTTAGCAGGTTATTAGAATTATTATAAATGTTATTAGGTGGAAAAAAAATATATGGTAAAATAGACAAGTCGTTACACAAACACTCGCAAGTGTGTATACGATAGTGGTTTCTGAAAAAGAAGTTCATAAGGGGACTTATGATTGAGGCTGGGTGAAGGAGTGCGGTTAATTAAATAAGTGGCTGTGAAAATGCATTCACCCCAAAAAGAGATGGGAAGATTAGCTTGAAAACATAAACACCGAGCCACATTAAGAAGATGGCGATGTTTACGCTCAACAACACCATTCTATTGAGGGGTATCCACACATGTGCGCTTATGAAGAATGTCTTGATCATGAAAAAAAGTTTGAAGTGGATTGGATAGAAATTATTTACCATTATTAGTGCACACGTGTTTGCACACGTGTTTAATGGTGCAATTGAATTGATTTTTAATCATGGCGCAAAAATTTGTAAGGCAAGTAAAAGTATCATATTTCATGTGCATAAGATAAACCCATGAAGCACAGGAGTAGTCATCCACGATTGTTAAAAAATAATGTGCACCAGAAAGTGAGGTTGTAGTATAACCACTCCATATGTGACAATAAATGCAATTAAAACAAAATGTGCTCTTATTTGTATTCAAAGAAAAAAGTAAACAAGTGTGCTTTGCTCTAGCACAAGCATTGCAAGTCAAATGAGAACAAGAAATATTTAAAATTTTTAGAAGACATGAAATAGAAGGGTGACCAAGACGTTGATGCCAAAGGGTAGTGTCAGAAACACGCTAAGAGTGGAAAACTGAAGCGGAGAGAGGTTTATAGTGGTAAAGTCCATCTCGTACTTCACCCGTTCCAATCAGCCTCCTTGTTGATAGGTCCTGAAAAACACAAAAGGTAGGAAAGAAGAGAGCAACACAATTGAGATTAGTGGTGAGTTTGCTGATGGACAATAAATTAAATTTAAATGAAGGCACATAAAGAACATTAGAAAGAGAGAGATTAGGAGAAAAACGCATAGTGCCGATATGAGTTATAGGAACAATGTCACCATTAGGAAGCTTAATGGAGCATGGCTAATTAAGGAGTTGAATATTGTCAAGAGAAGACAAATTGAAAGTCATATGATCTAATGCACTTGAATCAACAATCCATTTAGTATTAGAAAAAAGAAGCAAAATGACAAGAGGCAAGGTTACTAGCAAAGTTGGCAGAGTTGGCGTTCAAGGGAAATAAAAGATCCAAAAGTTGATAGTATTGTTCGCTGGTGAGACCAGGGACAATAATCTCATAAGCAATTGAAGAACCTGTGACATTGTTTGCAACCATCGAAGAACTAGATTTTCTATCGGGTGTTCCATGAGATGGAGACTTGTTGTTGGGATAACCATGCAGCTTATAACATTGTGCTTTCCAATGACCATTATGACCATAGTGGTCACATTTCGGACAACCACGCCCTCACCCCTTGCTATCAGAAGAATGAAAAAAATTACGAGGAACCACCATGGCAGCAGATTCTATTGGAACACTAGAGATATAAAGAAGGCACTACTTCTCTTCTTGATGCAAAATTGAATAGATTTTGGTGACGGAAGGTAAAGGATCCATAGCCAAAATTTGGCTATGGATGGAAGCATATGAGTCATGTAGCCCCATCTTGGAAAACTCACTCAGTGTCTTGCATTCGAATTAATTTGGTTAAGACACCACAAGTGCACTGCTGTGCGGAGGCAAGCATGGCGAGTTTATCCCCATAACCTTTAAGTGTTGTAAAATACACAGAGATTGTCATGAAGCCTTGGGTAAGAGTAGCAATGTCACGCTTCATTTTGAAAATTCTAGGATTGTTGCTTTGAGAGAAAGGATTCTCAAGATCCAGCCATACATCATAGGGACATTCATGTTAGATCAAACTGTGAATAATGGATGGATCAATGAAGTTGAGGATCCATGATAAGACCATATCACTGCAACGTTCCCACAATTGAGTTTCTGCTGAGGAGGAAGTTGGTTTGGGAAGAGTAACATTAACAAAACCAAATTTTTTTTTGGCATTCAAGGCCATTTTCATAGCCCTTTTTCAGGTAGGATAATTGTCACCATTGAGAAGAGTGGAGACGAGGATGGCACCTGAGTGATCAGCAGAATGGAGAAAATATGGAGAAAACTCATCTAGGGATGGTGGATTGGAGAAAGAGACCTCCGCTGATATGATGTTAGACATAACGTCAGATTAGTTCAGATGAACCAAACCGCCGAATCGGGTCAGATCTAATCTCTGTGAGGAACGGTTGCTGCTGCTCTCGCCGAAGAAGACGACTGGGGACGATGAGCACTGCAAAGGCGGTAGTCAGAAGGAGAGAGAGATGATGCCCTAAAACTACCACCGAAAAATCAAGAACCTACTAAAATGACGCTAGAGATAGAGAGTATTGGAGATGCACTAACTGGGACTGAGAACTAGCACTGAACCAAAACGCGAACACTGGAGATGCACCAGCTGAAGGCTATTGCTAGAGAAGACTAGAGAACCAAATGGAGCTGCCAGAGAAGACGAACGGATAGCTACCGGAGAAGACGAACAGAGAAGCGGAGAGCTGCCAAAAGTGTAAGAACTACAAGACGACACTGGAACGGAGAAGAACCATAGAAGCCGGAGACGATGATAGAAAGGATGAGACTGAGATTATTGGAAGAGAGAGAAAAGACGTCGCCGGAAAACTGAGCATGAACTACAGCGGATGCCGAAGGTGATCACAGTGTCAGCGTGTTCGTTGATTCGGTGAAGACGATGACGATGACATCGTTAGAATCGACAGCCGAATGGAGTGAGGATGGAACCAAAGGGATGTCTGCCGCCGAACGGAAGCCTGTTGCATGTGCAACAACATGTTCCTGTTGCGTGCGTTCAGAAACAGTGGGCGATGGCAAGAAAAGTTAGGAAAAAAATTAGGTTTTGCGTGTGTTCAGAAACAGTGGGCGGTGGCAAGAAATATTAGGGAAAAAAATTAGGTTTTGAACTTGACTCTAATACCATGTTAGAATTTGAATAAAGGCATTTTTCTATATTTATTATTCAACAATACAAGGGTGTATTTATGTACATGAGTCAAGAAACAAGATCCTAAATTACTCCTAAATATCTGTTTTATAATAATTACACAATAAATGAAAAATGAAAAATTTAGATAATTCTCTAATATATAGTAAATGGGTTGATTTTATATTCAAATTGACAGTTAATTATTACATAAGCATGTTGTAGTTTGGCTACAAAAAATAGTGTTATATTCTTATTTTTACGATACATTGTATTCTCTAAACACCCAATTAAACAGCACTATATTTTCTAGTCATCATTCAATTGACTTTTGAAAATATATATATTATAGTTTTAATAAAATTATTTTAATACCACACCCCCCAAAAAAAAAAAGTGACAACAAGTTGCATATTACTATTGTCATTTGACCGACAACAATGATGCTGTTGATCGCTTGAACATTTTTTTAAACAAAAAAATCTTCAGATGTTTGAGAGAACCAATGTTTAGGTTGGTAAACAAGTGCGGTGACTTAGATTAAAAATAATAATAATAATAATAATAATAATAATAATAATAATAACCTCAAGTTCTTTTGGTTTTTCTGACCTTATTTTATATGAGTTGGTAAGTCAACATGTACGATCAAAGATATAATGAAAGAGGAAAATTGAAGAAAAAAATGAGACCATATATAAACTTATTCATAATATATATTAATTTAATTTTAAATTTAAATGTTTGTTGATTTTGATAAATATAAAATTATATTTAATTTTATTTAAATATAAACAAATTTAAATTTGAGTATATTCATCTCATAAATAAATAAAAAATCTGAGTATAGCCATTGCTTAGGTGTGTCACTCATAATATAATGGATTTTAGTTTCTTTGAGAATTCTTTTTCTAAAATACTTAAATTTCCTTGATATTCAAGCCTTCGTTGGGCCATTTTTTAAAAATAAAAAAATTATATATGATAAAGTTATCAATGCCGTGACGGAGTAAATTATCTTGAGCGACCTGATCGTATGGTCAAATTTCATATTTGAGCCCTTATTTTAGGAGTACTATTCGGTATGCGAAAAACTTACAAAATTTTTTGTTCTTTTTATTTTATTTTATTTTTCAAAATTATTTATGTCCTGAATGTTCATACATGGTACTTTTACAAAAAATTTAACTAATCATAAATTATCGACTTAAAGACAAAGTGAAATTAAGTATTTCATGACTCAATAGTACCACGATCATCGAAAATTTGAGTTAAAAATTCTAATGGTCAAATATAATATTAGCAAGAATTAGTCAATAAAACTTGAAGTAATTTTTTCGATCATACACACGCAAAAGTAGAAGGAAATTAATTATAAACGTTTGGCCATTTATGGTTCTTTGAATTACTAACATCACTATGCTGACTTGACCATGATAGCATAAACCCAATCCGTCATGGCCAATCAAGTAAATAACTTAGTTTCCTATACAAATATTGAAAAATTAGAAAATAATATAATATTTTTGTAATGATTTGAAAGATTAAAAACTAAAATTAAAATTATTTTTCTCATATATATTGAAATAATAATTTACTATTTAATAACAAGGCTAGTCATTTTAGAGTATACTTTAAACATTATTATTAATTGAATTTTCATATAAAAAAAAAATGTAGTATTTTATTTTATGTTATTTTATTTTTACTGATAATATTAATTTTTTGTACTTTTCATATGCATATGCACATATATGCACTCAAATATTTTATGACTATACATTTACATTGTTTGAGAGACAAAATTGTAATCTTAATTAATTGTGTTTACCTTTTTTCACTAGTGACAACATATAGTTCACTAGCTAATTTATTAGAATTAATTATGGGTAAAAAAAAAAAAAAGCTAACTATGTCTGAGTGTCATGTCATTCATGAAATTTTTTTTTTTTTTGGTAATCCGGCAACTTCAGTCATTAGCGTCACTTTAGACACTATTGTGCGGCACTAAGTCCGAAAGACAAAAACCGTCCATCCATTGACGTACTCATTTGTGAAAAATATTATGATAATTTTCTGGTTATGGATAGTAAAACGTGTTTCCCTTTTTAATGGAACAACAAGAAGCATGCATGCAGAACTATCCATTCCCTTTTCAGTCAATTATTATTTATGGATTTACGTAAACCACTCATATATTTTTTGCATAACTCAGAACTAGTTCACATGATGAGTCAGTGTATTTGGTTGTGCAGATAAGGGGAGCGGCGCCTAAAGTGTCGTTAAGCTACTGTAGCTTTTCTCATAAGAATTATAAGTGATTTTGTTTGGGTAAAGGAGAGGGGAAAAAAATAATGAAAATTTTATCTTTTATTAAACTATTTATTGAATATTATTTAAAATAAAAATATTTTAATATAATTAAAAAAATAAGAAAAAATAAATATTGATTATGTGTAGTATCAAATTTTTATTTATTGATTTGGTGTATTTTTATTTTTCTTTTCATTTTTGTAGGAAATAAACCAAGTTGCCTGTTATTTATTAGCGCAAAAGACATTCAACTTTCCTAAGTTTTGGCAAAAAAATATTAACCTCTCTTCAGATTTAAAAATTTTCAGGGATCTCCCCTAAAATTTTAAAAATTTTCAAAGACCACCCCTGAAATTTGTTAAAGGGATAGAAACCTCACTTTATAAAAGACAAATCTATTGAGGGGAAATTTTTATCTTTTTAGCAAATTTCTGGAGAACCTGAAAGGTAGTCAATGGGATTTGAATACTACTTCATGGCTATTGTGAAGGAATTACTCCTAATTATTCTCATAAAATATTTATCTTTATAAATTAATTTGTGAATCTCACAATTTTTGTGATGACTAAGTATGGAAAATTAAAATCTTTCGTATTATCTTTTCCTTTTCTCAATATTTTCCTATTTTCAAATAGACGGACATGGTAACTATTTTGCAAAGTTGTTGTTTATAGAAAATGTGTTTTTTCACAAACTTCATATGCATAGGAAACACTAACTAGACATAAACCACTTATTCTGCCCATACAATGAAGATACGCAATCTCTTGGGATTTTTTATTCATTTGTTAACAAAGTGATTGAATTGGAAAAACCTGAAAAAAAGTACTTCTTGTTATTTTTCTCATCTTGGAATTTTCACTTGGTTTTCTCAAAATAACATGTGGTTGCTCATTATATGGCTAAGATGGAGTATGCTAACGTAATTAGCAGCTAGTTAGTCCATTCTCAGAATCACATCAAACCCATGTGTAAACACCCTAATTTTTACTGGCCTTTCCTAAGAAGACCCAGTGTAATAAAAGTTAACTTCAAATCCTGAAAATTGGAGGATCCTTTTTGAAATGCCCGATCTTCTAAATTGGGTCCCGGTATATTAAATTGAGTCTCGATGTTTTTAATTAAGTCCTGAGTTTTCAAATCGAGTCTTGTTTTAGATTAGGGTCCTGTTGTAAAATCGAGCCCGGTATTTTCAAAAATAAGTCCCTTTTGGTTTTACAATTGAATCTTTCAATTTGAGCATTTTCAATCTTTAAATTGAGTTTTTTCCAAATTTTCAAATTTTTCAGAGTCGAGTCGTTTATTTTTGAATTTTTTATGAACATTTTTATTGAGTCGTCTTTCCGAATCCAGGTCCTTCCAATTTCCGGGAATTAAGTATTAAAACTGAGTTTTTCATTTGTGGAAAATAAAATGGGACAGCAAAACCAAATAATAATAATAATAATAATAATAATAATAATAATAATAATAATAATAATAATAAATGAAAAGGAGGAAAAGCACGTGAGAGAGAGAGAGATTCTCTCAAAACCGCCTAACAGTACACGGGAGAAAATATTCCCTGTAACCAATTCTTGGCGCCAAATACTGAAGAGGTCTCGAAGCCTATTAAAAAATCTATTCACACAGACAGAAGGTAGGAGCCTACACGTAGAGCCCATTACCATCCCCTCTCACCCTGCCCTCTCCTTGCTCACCAATTCTCTCCCTCATCACCACGCGCCAGCTCCTCACATCCCCCATGTAACGACCTGCTTAATTTCCATGTTTTTTTTTTTTTTTTATACTATGACGTTTAACATGCTCTGATATCATACTGGGTTAAACCCAATCATCAACCTATGCAGCGAGAAGCATAAATCAAATAAACATAACCATATATAATTGTATACAATACTAGAGTGCTAATTTGTTTCCCAAAATATACATACATAATTGTTCCCCAGAAATATCCTCAACTGGCAAGAACTATACAAAAATACTTCCAAAAATACTCACCCTAATATCAGGACCAAATTGAGGCCCCTCTATCTACAAGCCTAATCTGCTCGCCTACTTGGATCACCTGAAAAATGTTAAAGTAATTGGGATGAGCCAACACTCAGTAAGACGAAATATGCTATTACTCGTATGTGGCAGATGAGTTACAATATTATGAAAATCTATTTCTATACAATCATGTAAATGCAGTACAAGTAATAAAAACTACGACCATTTTCATGTTGATTAACATAGAAGTAATGTAGGTCACTATTTAAAATACTTCTAATGTACATAAGTATATTCTCTGTCTCTGTAAATCTGTATATACATAATAGTAACCGAAAACTTCCCCTGTGGATAACTGTGTGTCATGATTTAACCCCTCATGATAGGGTTGTACGGCCCATAGGCAGGATCTATACTGGCTGACCGACCAGGGTAAATCACTATACTCCCTCCATCTGATCTGCCCTCCTCAACCCATATCTGATGGGGAGTCTGTCCATGTCTAGGGCACTATACGATCGACCTACTACCACGTATTATCTAAATAGGTGGTTGCACTCATAACTGAAATATCTGTAGCTACGGTACCGTGCTCTGTAATTGTATGATCCAACAGGGTCTGATACTATATAATAGATTTCTATATAACACTAGTTGTTTACCATGATTCTATAGTAACTGTATAAACCATAATAATGAAATAAACTGTAACTGTATTATCTGTATCTCTGAACTGAACTGTAATCTGTAAGTCATGGTACTGGAAACTATATAATCATGATATTATAAATTGTATAATCATGGCAGTGTAATTACTATAAAACATAACCACTAGCTGTATATTATGTAAATCATATCCTGAAAATACTGTAAAACATGTTTCTTTACTATACCCATATTCTCAAGTTACACAGTAATTTAATACATAATTTTCATAATTAATAAACTGTAAAAAGTCCTACTGTGAATAATAATCTGGTAAAAATATACATTTCATATTGGAAATTATTTTAGAACAACCTAACATAGTATATTTCCCTTACCTGATTACTGAAAAGCCCCTATGGTATACTGGCCTAACACCCACAAGGGGTTCCTATACAACACCTTGAAAATAACATTTACCAAAACAGAATATCAATATTTATTCGTCTACATCATTTCCTATAATTGTCAGAAGGCCAAAAATTGACTAAAAGGCATTACCCTGAATTTGGGATGAAATCCAACTCGATCCCACCGCCGATCCACCCCAGCAAACTTAAAGAGAACTTTGCCAGGAACGTCGTGGTGGCTTCAAATCGTCGGATCCAGCGACTAGCGAGACCAAAATCGAAGAGAGAAGGGAGAGAGACCGTATAAGAGAGAGGGGAGAGAGAAAAGCACTGAAATTGAATAAAAATCCGAGTTTGCACTATTTATAGGGCCAAATTTGTCGACGAGACACATCACCTCGTCGACGATTCCTTCAGTAAATTCGTCAACGAACCTTACCCTTCGTCGACGAAATTCAGAGTAGCCCAAATCCTTCTTTCAGTATTTTCTCGTCGACGAGACGGGACCTCGTCGACGAGGTTTTGAAGACCTTCGTCGACGAATCCCTGTATTCGTCGACGAAGCTTGGAAATTCCTTGAAATTATATTCTCCAAAATGCAATGTCGTCGACGAAGTCTACTGCCTCCTTCTGTTACTGATTCCATTTCTCTCCCTCATTATTATTTAAATACTACGGGTCACTACACCCCAGCTGTAACGACCTGCTATTTAATTGGTTTTTTATATATATACTATGACATTCTACATGCTCTGATACCATACTGAGGTAAACCCAGTCATTAGCCTAAGCAGCGAGAAGCATAAATTAAATAAACATATATATAATGATATGCAATACCAGAGTGCTAACAGGTTTCCCAAAATATACATATATCACTGTTCCCAAAATATCCTCAACTGGTGAGGGCTATACAAAAACACTCCTAAAATATACTCATTGTCTACTGACAAGGCAGTATTGTGGCCCCTCTATCTGCAAATCTGGTCTACTCGCCTACCTAGATCACCTGAAAAATGATTCAACACTGGGAAGAGCCAACACTCAGTAAGATGAAATATGCTATTACTAGTGTGTGGCAAATGAGCTACAATATTATGAAAATCTATTTCTATATAATCATGTATAACTGAATATGTAAATACAGTACAAGTAATAAAATCCATCACCCTTTCCATGTTGCTTAACAAAACAGTATTGTGGGTTACTATTCAAAATAATTCTAGTGTACATAAGTATGTTCCTTGTTTCTGTAAATATGTATATACGTAACTGAAAACTTTCCCTGTAGATAACTGTGTGTCATGATTTAACCTCTCATGACAGGGTTGTGCGGCCCGTAGGCGGGATCTACACTGGCTGGCCGACCAGGGTAAATCACTATACACCATCGGTCTGATCTGCCCACCTCAACCTATATCTGATGGGGAGTCTCCACGTCAAGGGCCTAGGTGATCAACCTACTACCACGTATTATCTAAATAGGTGGTTGCACTCATAACATAAATATCTGTAGCAACGGTACCGTGACTTGCTATATGGTCCAACAGGGTCTGATACTATATAATACATCTCTATATACAACTATTTGATTTACCATGATTCTGAAATAACCGTAATAATCATGATACTGAATAAACTATAACTGTAATCCATATGTCATAGTACTAAAAACTGTATAATCATAACACTGAAAACTGCATAATCATAGTACTGAAATTCGTATAATCATGGTTCTGAGATTCGTATAATCATGGTACTAGAATTCGTATAATCATGGTACTGAAATTCGTAAAATCATGATACTAAAATTCGTAAAACATATCTCCGTACTATATCCATATTCTCAAGCCACACCATACTTTAATACATAATATTCATAATTTAATAAACTATATAATATTCTAAAATTACCTAGCATAACATATTTCCCTTACCTGATTACTAAAAAGCCCCTATGGTATATACTGGCCTAACACTCGCAGGGCCTCCTACATAACACCCTGAAAACAATGTTCGCCAGAACAAAATATCAGTATTTCTACACCTACATCATTTCCTATAACTATCAGAAGGCCAAAAATGGACTAAAATGTCTTACCCTGAATTTGGAATGAAATCCAACTTCATTTCACCAACGATCCGCTCCAGCAGACTTGTAGAGAACTTCGCCAGAAGCGTCATGGTGACTTCGAATCATCGATCTGAGAACTGGCGGAGCCGAAATCAAAGAGAGAAGGGAGAGAGATTGTAGGAGAGAGAGAGAGAGAGAGAGAGGAGAGAGAAGGAGCACTGAAATGTGAATAAAAATTTGAGTTTTCACTATTTATAAGGTCATATTCGTTAACGAGACACGTCACCTCGTCGACAAGTCCTTCAGTAAATTCGTCGACAAACCTTACCCTTCATCGATGAAATTCAGAGTAGTCCAAATCCTTCTCTCGGTATTTTCTCATCAATGAGACGGAACTTCGTCGACGAATCCCTGTATTCGTCGACGAAGCCTATTGCCTCCTTCTGTTCCTGTTTCCATTTCTCTCCCTCATTATTATTTAAATACTATTATTCTTCGGGTTACTACACCAGCTTTCGGAACATCCCAGCTCTCCCTCACCATTCCTTCGCCAACAACCTGCAGACTCACCCCCCCACCTCGCAGGCTCTCCCATCACACTCACCTCCACACTCTGTCGGCCATGAGCACACCAGCACCACCATCATCTCCCAGACAGCCCAGGAGTCGCCATCGCCCAACTTCCAGCAGCCTTCATCCATTTCTCTTCACTCAATAACCCAAACAACTTCCGTCAATAGACCTGCCCTTTCGTCCTCTCCACAGAATAGACATTGTCGGGCACTCTCTCTTCACCTCACTGGCACGTAAGCCCGTCAAGATTTCCCATCCTCTTTCCCGGATCCTCTCACTCTCACTCACAGCCAATTTTATCAGCTCCAGATCCTCCCAGTCTTCCACCTCTCAACTCCTAGTCGTTCACCATCACACCATACAAATCAGCTCCTCTCGTTCCCTTGTTCTCCTATCTCTTTGTTTCTCCACTATCTTTAGCGAATCACCATCGTTCACCGTCATCGTCCATGCCATCGACGGCCTCTCGGTCTCCTATCTGCCAAATCCTCCCAGCCACACTCTCTTCTCACCATACTCGAATAGCATCACCCATCGACGGTGTTTCGATCACGTTACCACCTATCATCACTTGCAATCACCCCTCAACCTCCAGAACCTCACGCCCATCCGCAACTCACAACCACCCAGCCGTAGCTCACCAACCACAGTACCGGCTCACGGCCATAACAGCCCGAACACCACATAACCACCGATAGCAGCAACCCTCCCGGCCTCTCACTCTCACTCACGACCAATACTTTCATATCCAAATCCTTCCAGCCTCACCACCTCCATGCACATAGCCACAACCAAAACCGGAGCAGAAGTCGTTGGCTTCGGCAGAGCAGAGCAGCAGTCGTCTTCATCGTCTTGCCTCGTAGTCACTCTCTTATGGCTCTCACTCTCCCACGGCGGCTAACCTTGCAGTTACCAGCCAACACACCTCTGGTCACCTTACTCCATCCAACCTCCTTGCTCTAGTGCACGCCTCACCGCCCATTAACATTAGTCTAACAAAGCAGTTCCCTTCTCCGATGCATCCTCAGCAAATGGCGGTTCGATGCTTCTTCGCACGTCCAGCAGTGCCTCCTTCAACATTATAAGTCTATGGATGTTAGCTTCTGAACTTTGGCTAATTCTACTCGCTCGGGTCTTTCATCGATTGGGATAGACACCAATCGAATTGCTTTGGTTATGAGTTATTATTTTTAATTCTCGGTTGGAGCTTGGAGCGTGTCATAGAATGGCTTGAAGGTAATGCTTGAATCTCTTTACTGCATCTATTTGTGTTGGATGGAATTTGGTTGAGCTATGTCATTAGAAGCTTCATGATGTGGTGGTGGTGGAGTACAACATAATGAGGTAAATCAGTTTTAATGGATTTCTTATAACATGTTTATTTTGGTAATCTGCTGAAAGTGTCAAGTCATTTGCTACGTATTTTGGTCATCTTTTGAATAGAGAATGGAACTCCCAAACTTTGTTTACACTCACCCACGCACCCCATGAATACACTAAAACCCCCACACCACGAACACACAATACACTCAAACACCCCTTTGCATACACAACACACACACATAAAAACACACACTCACCCATGGCTTGCAACTCCTTCTCTGGCCACTCTTCACACACAAAAACGCACACACATTCATCCTCACGACTGCGACCCCCCACCCTTGACCTCTCACTCTCTACACAATCATTCCTCCACCCTCACGGCCTCACATCTCAGGCAGCCATAGCCGCACAGCCTCACACCACCTCAGGCCACACATAGTAGAACACACACACGCACCAACACACACTGTTTCACTACACACACTAAAACACACACTATTTCACAAAAAACTCATGCACCTACACACACATTACACAAAAATAAAAATTACACGCCACACCCTTACACCTACCTGCACACACACTCTTACACCTACCTGCACACACACTGTTGCACTTACCTACACACACACTGACACACACACCACTAACCCACTAATTTTAAATCACCCACGCATACTAAAACTCACACGTACCATGCACCCATGCACACACACTTTTCATATTCCATGCACACATTTTTCACATTACATGCACACACATTTTTCACACACTCCATGCACACATTAAAACACGCGCTAACTTGTACACCCCATAGGCAACATGTGTTGACTTGGCCTTGACTGGGCCTAAAACGGGTCGACCCTTCTTGGATTGGTTCTTTCCCGAGCTGGTTGGGTCCTCTGAACCAGTATGAAACTGGTTTAGCCTTCCATTTTATTTCCCATATTTTTTTCAATTTTCACGGATTTTGCTTTAATTCCCTTTTTGTTATTTAATTACTTCAGGAAAAATATTGAAAAATCACCAAAAAATCAAAATTTTCAAAAATGTCTTGGCACTTGAAAAAATCACAAAAATCTAAAAAAGTCTTAGAAAAATCCAAAAACTTTTTTAGGTCTGTTTTCGTCCCGATGGAGTTTGAAAACCTCCAAGAATATTATTTTTCATATTTAGAAAATCCTACTGATTTCAAAACTCTGGGAGTGTATTTTTGTATCCTATTTTCTCGATTTTGCTTCCCGATGATTGCATCAAAGGGTATGGACACTTCTGAGTGTCGGATTGCCCCGGTTCTAAGGGAATACTTATATAGTATCTATTTTGTACATTTTCTTTGATTTCTGAAAGGGAGTAATTTTCAAAGGCTTATTAGATTTATTTTGGGATAATTTTTTATTAATCTGGTACTGTTCATAAGAACGGGCGTGTAGGGGGTGCCAATACCCTTCCCTCGTGTAACCGTACTCTCAAGCCCGATTCTGGCGACGCAGACTGATTCTACCCCTAACAGGATAGCAATCAAGTGTTCTAACCGCACTTCAAAAGGTTAGTGGCGACTCCATCACACATTGTTTTCCATGAAGAAATATTTTTCAAAATCACACATCCATTTTTCCCAGTTCGCAGCCGCAGCCATTTTTTGCCAAAGTGGTTCTTTGGACGGGTCCGGGACGTCACGATAGTTTGGCGACTCTGCTAGGGACTACTTGAGAGTCGAACCAGTGGTTAATGGAAAACTATCCCAAAATTCAAATTTGATAGGCCTTGGAGAGTACTCCTTTTCGTTTTTCCCCTTCATTTTTGTACAAATTGATAACTTGGTTGCATATATGTGAATAATGGTGTGTATAAGATTAATTGTAAATGCTTTGCTCACTTTGGTACTTGGATAAGAATTTGGTTAGTTCTAATTGCTTTATTTCCATAGCTAAGCATGCGATTAGTTGTGAATGTCTTGAATAAGCATGATGCTTTGTTTCCTTTGTTGTTTTGTTAAACATGTGATTAATTGTGAATATTTTATTTCCATTACTGTTTGAATGAGCATGAGTGATTAATTGTAAATACTTTGTTCCCATTTTTTCTTGAATAAACATGTGGATAAATGTGGGGTAGAGGGTATAGGCCGAAATTGTTAAACTCACACACCCTCACAGTTCTATACCCGGTCTTTCCCTTACTAGGATTAGAAAAGAGTGTAATAGTGTCAGTTCCCATGTGGCATAGCCTATGGGGACCCGCGAACCCCTCCGCTCAGTGCGAGCTTTGTCTGGACCTCTATGAGGGAGGATAAAGTTTCAATCTAGGAACCTGTTGTCAATAAGGATAAGAGTCTAACCACACATGATTGTTCATAATCCCTTGCCTAGGGTAGAGCCTCAGAGAACCCTACGTACATACCTTCTCCGAGGTCAGGACAGAAGCCACATCCTTTTCCACATGTTGTAATCCATGTCTGTTGTATATATGTTTTGAAAAATGCTTTGTGTTGTGTACATCCTACATCCATGTTAGGCATTGGTATCACTTGGCCAATGTTTCAAGAAAAGCCTAATTCATTTATAAAAAAGTCAAATTTTATCTCTTAAAGTACCCTACCCAGGGGAAAATGGATCATTCATGGGATCATTGAGGTTTTTCCTGGAACTCTAGTCGAATGATTTTTTAGGTTGCATTACATGCATATGCATGTTCTTCTCCAATGAGTCGGTAATCACATTCCGACTTCCTATCGGGCCAAATCAAAATTCATAATTACAAAATTGAGCCCACCTCTACTAACCCTTACAATACTAGGAGTAAAACAAAGATCATGGCAGAACAGTTGGAAGGCAAGGTCTTGGAAATAGAACAGTGGCAAGAAGAGCTTAACAACAAAATGAATAAACTTTTGGACCAAATGATGAACAAGGGTAAGACTGTGCAACCACAAAATGTTAAGGAGGAGTCCGACCCCGCGTACCCTCCAGGATTCACCCCGTTACACGGGCAAACCTCAACACAACCTCCGGTTGCTGCAGAAAATCTCCCGCCAAATAGTGCTTCATTCATTCTTACCGCACAAACACTAGGGGTCCCAGCAGTTGGAATACCCCTGATAATGATGACAGATGCGGAGGCAAAAAGAATCACAACTGAATGTCGCTCTGACGTACATAAAGAACGGTTAAGGGCCATCAAAGGGTCCAATTCATTTGGTCCCGTTGATCCGATAGACCTATGCTTTGTGCCGAAAGTCACTCTGCCACTGAAATTTAAGAGGCCAGACTTTGAGAACTACGATGGAAGCCAGTGTCCCCGAGCTCACCTACTAATGTACTATCAAGCGATGGCAGCATACTCAGATGATGAAAAACTAATGATGCACTGCTTTCAAAGCAGTTTGACCGAGTCTGCTATCGGTTGGTACAATCAGCAAGATAAGGCCCGAGTTCGCACTTGTAAGGACTTGGCCAACGCCTTTGTCACTCACTACCACCACGTGATAGAGATGGCACCTAACCGAATGATTCTGCAATAAATGGAGAAGAAATCCACTAAAACATTCAGAGAGTATGCTTATAAGTGGAGGGATATGGCGATCCAAGTGGATCCCCCGGTAAGTGACCGAGAGGTCATTTCTTTGTTTGTAAACACACTAAAAGATCCCTACCACATGCATCTTTAGGAAGCAAATCCCCATGATTTCATGGATATTGTGGCTGTGGGAGCAAGAATTGAGGCTGACATCAAGGCAGGTCTAGTCAAGGATGGTGGAAACGAAGCTAGTCAGGGAAAAAGATGGATAGATAGGAAGAAGGATGAAGAAGCTCATATGGTTCTAGGGCATTATTATCAGGGAGGTGGAAATCACTGGCCTAAGAAGAATTTCAGTTTCAAACCCGTCGTTAATCAGATTGCGCAAATAGGCATGAGGCCTCAAAAGGCTTCACCCGAGCCTAGGCCCACCCAGTCGATTAACCAAGCACAAGAAAGGGGTGTCCAAAGAAATGTCAGGAAGATAGACCTCATTCCGATGGCATATTCAGACGTATTCACTCAACTGGTGGAAAGAAACATGGTTACAACCATTCCGAGGATTCCTGTATCACCCCCTTTTTCCGCGTTGGTACAACCCGGATGTCCGATGCATTTATCATGCCAATACTCTTGGGCACTCCATTGAGCAATGCTGGGCATTCAAAAACAAGGTGCAGAAGTTGAGGGACCTGGGGTGGTTACATTTTGATGATAAGCAATCTGGAGTTCAGAGCGATCCTTTACCTAATCACGGGGAAGGCAGCAGCAAGTAAGGGTCTGAGAGCCACGAAAGGGAAAAGAAGCTCACTGATGATAGAGCAGATTGACATGTTTTTTGATCACTGGAATAGAAAACCTTTTGCTATTTGATTTACTTCATATCATGCTTTTGTTATTTTGGTTTTCCCTTGTAATCCTTTGACAATTCCGTTCAATGAAGTTATGCATTTTTGTCATAAGTTCAAGTGCCAAGATTTTTGTTTGCTCGTGTCTCATTCTAAGATTAGGAAAACAAAAATACCAGTATTCATGAGCAATGAAAATGATGAGAACTCAAAAAAAAAAGGGGATGAAAAGATGAAACAATCTCCCTCACCCCATGATCCACGCGTCAAAAAGCATGAAATAGTGTTGTTTGTTCCATAAGTTTATTATGTTCACCACTTGTATTTTGATCAAATGACAGATGGCTATTCTGGGCCAACCAGTTCTCCCACAAAGAAACCAAGCATTGATTAATCACTTGCTGCACCACTTGAGCCTGAACAACAAAACTTTTCTTCTAAAAAGTCATTTTCCTAAAAATTAAACCAGGTTCGGGATTTCAGGAGGCTAAAAAATTACATAAGGCAATAATTGACTACCCAAAATGATGGCAGACCATTTTTATACTACCTAGAATGAGAATTGAGAAATAGAAAACCCCATGCTAACCTTTTTGAGCTTGAAATATTCAATTCTTGATTTAACCCATCAAGGGATTACACCCCACACTGGAGCAATTTTGAAAAGTTTAGTCCCTATTGAGCTCCCAATGAACATAATGCTCAAAAATCCTCCATAAAAGGGAAATCAAAAGATAAGAAAATGCATAAAAGAAGAAAGAGGAAGAAACAATTAGGGAACATACATTATATGTGATCCTTAACCAATGATTACCCTTGATAATATCAACAAAATTTAAGCCTTATCATCAGTAACCTTTATCCCTAAGCCTACATTACGGTCCAAATGAAAGTCCTAACTAGATTGGTATGCATTTGTTGTCTCAAATGATTCATCAAACTCAATGTTAAGTCTGAACTACATAATAACCTGATCCCGAAAGGGTATGTAAGCAACTTGTTCAAAAGAACAGGTTCAGTCAATACCTTGCAAGTACCCCGCCACGAACTAAGGCAAAAGATATCATTTGGGGAAGGAAATTTTGAGCCTTAGTTTCCTTGTTTTTCTGAGAACCCGAATCCTGAGGCCTACGTTTCGTCCTAAGTCCTAAAGTCCATCTCGAGATCAAAATAGAGGTAAAAGCTTCATTAAGCTATGGACAACGACCAGAGCAGGGAAGTGTCAATGGTTCCCCATCAAAATACAAAAGGGGAATATTTCTTTCAACAAAAATGAGGCAATCAACAAAGGGAGAAAGCCTGTTATCCAGGTTGAAAGACCAGCATCAATGTCACATGGCTTTCGAATACTAGTTATCCATAGAAAGTGGCGTTTCTAGTGCATGTTATATCAGGGGATGGAATTTCAATGGATCCTAATAAGATAGAGGCAGTGGTAAATTAGGAAAGGTCGAGGAATGTTCAGGAGATTAGGAGTTTCTTGGAACTAGCAAGATATTACCGTCAGTTTGTGGAGGGATTCTTAGGACTATCAGGGCCTTTGACACAACTGACCAGGAAGAATGCCATATTTGCATAGGATGATGAATACGAGCAAAGCTTCTAGGAAGTAAAACAGTGGCTCTTCACTGCACCAGTACTGACGATTCCATCTGGAGGTGATGGATATGTAATTTACAGTGATGCGTCTTTGAAAGGGCTTGGCTGTGTGTTGATGTAGCATGGTAGGGTCGTAGCTTATGCCTCTCAACAATTGAAAGAATATGAAAAGAACTACCCTACCCACGATCTGGAATTGCCTACAATGGTACACACACTAAAGATTTGAAGGCATTACTTGTATGGTGAGAGATGCGAGATATTCTCTAATCATAAAAGTTTAAAGTACTTCTTTTCACAAAAAGAGTTGAACATGCATCAAAGGAGATGGTTTAGAGCTCATCAAGGATTATAATTGTACCATCATCTACCTCCCAGGTAAAGCAAATGTGGTGGCTGATGCACTGAGCCGTAAATCAGAGGGTACAACATAGTTGGCAACAGTAATTCAATACCCAATTCAGATGGACTTGGAAAGGCTCGGCGTAGAGTTAGTGGAGGATGGTCACCAGGCATTTATTGCCAGCCTGGTTGTACAGCCTATGCTATATGAAAAGATTAAAGATGCTTGGGGATATAATGCAGAATTAGCAGAGCTAATAGCTAAGGTGCAGGACGAACATGGAGAGGAGTTTAGCATTTCTAATGACGGAGCTTTGTGTTTTCATTCTAGATTGTGTGTGCCTGAAGGTGTGGATATCACAAGGATGATAATTGAGGAGGCTCATAGGTCCCTGTACACGGTACATCCCAGTAACACTAAAATGTATAGAGATCTGCAAAAGTATTTCTGATGGAGTGGCATAAAGAGGGAAATTGTTGAATTTGTACAGCAGTACTTGACATGTCAGTAGGTTAACGTTGAGCACCAGAGGTCGATAGGGCAGTTGCAGTAACTTTACATCCCTGAGTGGAAGTGGGACCACATATCCATGGATTTCGTCACTAGGCTACCACTGGCGCTACATGGTCAAAATGCCATCTAGGTAGTTGCTGATCGACTAATGAAAATAGTCCATTTTCTACCTATCAAAGTTAGCTACCCTATGAACATATTGGTAGAGATCTACATTCAGGAGATTATTCGACCCCACGGAGTGCCAGTATCTATAGTCTCGGACCGTGACCCACGTTTTACATCATGATTTTGGAAGAGCTTGCAGGAGGCTTTGGGGTCTCAATTAACATTTAGCACCGTCTTTCATCGTCAAACATATGGTCAGACAGAGAGGACCAGGTACTTGAAGATATGCTACAAGCGCGTGTATTGGATTTTGGGGGTAGCTAGACCTAGTATTTGCCGTTGGTTGAATTTTCCTACAATAACAGCTATTAGGCCAGCATCGGCATAGCACCTTATAAGGCGCTTTATAGTAGGAGGTGTCATTCTCCTCTCTACTAGGATGAGCTAGGTGAGAGGCGAGTTTTGGGGTTAGAAATAGTGCAACAGGCGTACGATAAAGTCTGGCTTATTCGAGATACAATCAATGCAGCTTAGAGTTAGCAGAAAAGTTACACAAATACTCGCCACCAAGAATTGGAATTTAAAGTAGGTGATCATGTGTTTTTGAAAATAGCACCATTGAAGGGATTCATTAGGTTTGGGAGGAAGGGTAAGTTGAGCCCTAGGTTTATTGGCCCATTTGAGATACTTGAAAAAGGTTGAGTCAATTGTCTATCGGCTAGCTTTACCACAAGTTTTGTTCTGAATACATGATGTATTTCATGTTTATATGTTAAGGAAATACTCTTATATCTCTCCCATGTCATCAGTTATACAGAATTAGAACTCAGTGATGCTCTAGCTTATGAGGAAATTCTAGTACAGATCTTAGACAGGAAGGAACAAGAATTACGCAGCAAGAAAATTCAGTTAGTAAAAGTCCTATGGAGAAATCATGCCATGGAAGAAGCTTCGTGGGAGCTTGAGGATTAAATTAGACAGAAATACCTCCACCTGTTTAGTGGGGTACAGTAGTGATCTGTATAGTTCAAATAATGATTGTTTTATTTTATTCAGTACAAAGTGACGAATGTATAATTGTAATTTAAAATATAAGATAGGTAGTGTTTTTGGTTTTGAGAGAATTTTCTTTTATAAGTATATTTGTAATCTCCCAGAACTGCTTATGTAACCACGGTATTCATCCACCATAAGTGAGGGTTAGTAATAAAATAAGTAGCCCATTTTATGCTAAGAATGGTGTTCAATATAGATAGTAAATTTCGAGGACAAAATTTTTATAAGGAGGGGAGAATGTAGAGACCCAAAGAATTATAGTAATTAAATAATAAAAGAAAGGGGAGAAAAGGAATTTTTTTAAAAAGGGGTTCAGCAGGGTCTCGTCGACGAGTGTAGAAGTGCTCGTCGACAAGTAGGGCTCTTAGGATCGTCAACGGGGACGCTTGACTCGTCAATGAGAATTTATCAAGTGGCCTATTTTGGGGGTCTAAAACTCATCAACGAGGATTAAGTGCTCGTCAACGAATCTCCCTGATGGACTCGTCGACGAGGTATTGTGGCTTGTCGACGAGGCCACGTGGACAACACTCTATATATAGCCTCAAAATGGATTTTCAACAAGGAATTTCATTTTTTTTTTTTTTATCATTTTCTCTCTCTCTCTCTCTACATGGTTCCTCTCACTTCTCTCTAGGTTTCTGGCTCCGTCTCTCCCCGGTTCGACGATCAGAAGCTACCACGGTGATCCTGGGGAAATTCTCTACAACATAACCAGAGCAAAATGTTGATTTGAGAAGTTTGGGAACCATCCCAAAATCAAGGTAAGTAGTTTATTTAGGTATTGTTAGTATTATCAAGTTTATTTGAGCCTAAATTTTGTATCATATAAAAATATACTGGAGTTTTGTGAAGTAAAATCAGGGTATTATATTTTCAGGAATAATGTGTTTTGAGACCCTACAGGCATGGGTTGAGGACTCCAGTGGGTGATGTTTCAGGAACCCAGGTAAAATGATTTATGGTCTATAGTCTAGAAATTGTGCATATGTGGTTTTGGGGAGAATATGTATGTGATAATTATCTAGGTGAATTCAGTTGTTTGATTGGGAAATTATACGTGTGTTATCTTAGGATGTTAAAAATATGAACGCCGCATGCGTGAGATTGTAAATAGCATTTAGTGCACAGATAGTCAGGTAAGGGAAATATGTTATGCTAGCAAAATTAAGAACTTTATAAGTATCAGTTTTAATATTTGAATATGAGTACAGGGTATGATTTTGAATATGTTAGAAAATAGATTTATACATATTTTATTATATGTGTTTTAATCAGCGTGTGGCATGAGTTTGTGATTATTCAGTACAAAATTTATATAGTTTTCAGAGTATCATGAAACATACATGTTTTGTAGAATTATGAATTTCCAATTTACATATAGATAGACATTTTTCAAAATATTCAAAAACATGATTTATAGTATTTTCAAAATACCATGACTTCAGAACCATAACACTCATGTATTCAGATAATCAGTTAGATATTCAGATATACAGATATTTAGATATTCAGTCAGTTATTCATATCAGTTTTACAGTGTTACGGTTATTTCAAAATCATGGCAAATCAGTAAGATAATTATAAATATCAGTATTACATAGTATCCAACCCTAATGAACTATTCAAACAATATCAGTCAGCAGAGCACAGTACCGTAGCTATTTTAAGTTCAGAGTGGAACCACATAACTCAAATAGTATGTAGATTTTCAAAAGTCGATCGTACCTATGTTGTGGATAGGCTTCTCGTCAGTTAGGGTTAAGGAAGCCGATCTGATTTTCGAAATTCAGTTGACTTATCCTGGTCGGTCAGCCAATGACAGGTCCCGCTTCCAGGCTGCACAACCCTGTCATAAGGGGTTAAATCATGACATTCAGTTATCCATCCAAGGAATTTTCTCAGTTATTATATATCTAGCTAGATTTACAGATACCGTAGATATACCTATGAATATTAGAAGTATTATGAATAGAATATACAGAAAAATAGTTTATGTTAAGCAACTTAGGTATGAGTTATACAGTGTTTTATTTATACATGTTTTCCTCAGACACAGTTATTTGCAGTACTTTTAAATTAGATTTTACAATTATGTAAACCCATTTGCCACACACTAGTAATAGTATATTTCATCTTACTGAGCATTGTCTCATCTTAGTGATTTAACATTTTTTAGGTGATCCAGTTAGACGAGCAAATCAGGCTCACAGATAGAGTGAACTACAGTACTACCCTATCTGTAGGGTAAGTATTTTTGGGAAGTCACTTTTTGAGTAGTCCCTAGGTCCAGGTTAGGGAAATTTGGGAATGGTTGTGTATGCATATTCTGTAAAATTCTGACACTCTGGTATTGTATATATTAACGTGGTTGTATGTATTCTGCATTCCACTACATAGGTAGTTTATTGAATTCAAGATTCCATGGTCTCTATCTGGTCCGTGATGATGGCTTGGTTTATAATAGAAGGTGTCAGAGTAGTGAAATTTACGATTTATATATGTGGGGAAAAAAACAAATGGCATGAAAAATCAGGTTGTTACACACCTCCTGCCCGAAACCCTAACCCTAACATGATATCCGAAACCCTAACAAATTTGGAACTTTATAAACCCTAATCCTAAACAGATTCACACGTTAACTCATGAGACCCAAGCATGGTAAATCATAGAATGCACAACATTCAGGTCATTTAGCAACCAATCTTCGAAAACAACACTAAAGGAAAAAGAGAATGGGAAAGAAACACTTATCTTATTCGCCTTCATTGGACCTGTCTCAAGTATCAAGTTGAGCCTACCCCTAGATTTTGCATTCAGTTTCACTCCCGTGAGCATCCCTGAATATTCAAATCAACCAGGAACATAGGCTTCATAGAGAAAGTGAGAAGACGAAGGCACTCGCAGATTCGTGAGAACTGAGGAGGGATTAAGGTTTAAACCTTATGAGTAAGAGAGAAAGGAGTTTAAGAAGGAAAGATAGGAGGAGTGGTAGAGGGATTTGGGGTTTCAAATATAGAAAAGGGAGTGGTAGGTTAGAAATCTAGGGCTTGAGAGGAAAGACAGGATGTGAGATGGGGATGCATAAACATAGATAGGAAGAGAAAATGAGCTTCGAACCGAAAGCTAGAGTTTTGGTTCGCATTTTTGGCTCGAAGAAGAGAGGAGCTTCAGGTGTAGGCTAGGGTTTCATTAAAGGTCAGAGAAGAAGGACAAAGGATCTAGGGTCTTCGAGCTAAACTCACAAGGTTGTAGAAGCTACGGTTTGATTTTAGTGTTTGCAGAAAGAGAGGAAGGCTACAAAGAGAAAAAAGGAGAAACTAAGAAAGGCTGAGAGAGTTGCAGGATGAGGAAACCCTAAGGTTTCATTTCAAAAGGGGAGAGAAAGAGGAACAGATAAGGAGGGAGCGAGAGCTACAAAAATGGAAGGACAAAAATGTAAATAAAGGAAAATTTTTGGGCCCTCGGATTGCAACATGTGTCACACTCCTGGCCGTGCGATTAGAAAGCCACCTAACCCCCCTCCATCACCGTGCGATGTGTGCTTCTCCTTAGCGAGCTAGATCTTTGCCCGTTGGCAATCCATGCACGCACAAGTCTTAGCCGTTGGATCTCTGCCCCGCATCAAGGGCTAGGATTGCTTCATGTCAAGAGCAATAACTATGGCACATCCTTCCATATACTTGTGTCTTTCCCCTTCACCCGACACGTGGCCATACCGTCCCCCCACAGTTAATATAACAAGCTGCTCCATATCTCGCCGTCTGATCGCTGCCATCAGTGAGCGCTCAGGATGCTGCCACGTCCCCCATCCTATCCCTCTGCAATCAACCTGTTGAACACAGCCACGTGGCATGCTGACCCTGACCCGGCCTTAAATTGGTTTTCTCCTAGACTTGTCAAAGTTTGACTGGCCTTTTCCCCCTGAACCAGTTTCCACCGGTTCTTCCTATTTTATCTATTTTCATTTTTTAATAATTCCAAAAATTCAACAAAAATCATATAAAAATACAAAAAAATAATGCAAAAAAATCCACAAAAATATTGTGAGAGTTAAAAATTGTTTTGCACTTGGAAAATCTCAGGAAAAAAAAAAACAATAAAAGTTTAGAAAATTTACAAAAAAAAAAAGAGTCTCAAACATGATTTTGAAATTAAAAATTTGTTTTTACCCTTCGAAAAATTTAGAGAAATGTTTTGAAGTAAAATTCTTGTTTTGCACTTTAGAAAATTTAGAAAAGGCCTGAAAGCAATTAGAATACTTCCAAAAAATATTTTTGAGTTAGTTTTTCCTTCATTCTCTAAAACTATTCTTTGCACCATCATGTTTAAATTGTTTTGAAATTTGAAAAAATATGGGAAGAAAAATATAGAGAAAATTAGGTGAAAACCCCAAAAATATTTTTTTTCTTGATATTCTCTGTTTTCCTTAATTATCTTTTTGTTATTTGAAATTTTGAGAAAAATATTGGAAAAAACACCAAAATCAGGAAAATTGCAAACAGTCACAAAATGAGTTTGTGGTTCGAAAAATGTTTTTGCACTTATAAAAATCACAAAAAATCAAAAAAAAATCATGGGAAATCAATAAAAAAATATTTTTGAGGTCCATAAAATTGTCTTCATCCCGAATGAAGTCCCAAACCTCCTAGGATACTATTTTTCATACTTAGATGGTTCTATAAAAATTTCAAATACCCGAGAGTGTATTTTTCAGACTATTTTCTCGATTATCTGATCCCGATGATTTAAAAGGGAGGTATGAGCTCTTCAGAGTACAGTATGCCTCGGTTCTAAGGGAATACTTATATAATATTTTATTTTATGCATTTTTTCATAATTTTTAAAAGGGAGTAATTTCAAAGGCTTATTAAATTTAATTTCTGGGATAATTTTCGATTAATTAGGTACCGTTCGTAAGAATAGTTGTGTAGGGGGTGCTAATACATTCCCCTCGTGTAACTGAACTCTTGAACCCGACTCTGGTAACGCAGACCAATTCTACCCTTAATTGGGTAGCAATCAAGTGTTCTAACCACACTCCAAAAGGTTAGTGATGACTCCATTACACCATTGTTTTTCATGAAAAATATATTTTTAAAACCACCACACATCTTATGTTTCCGCATTGTGTTCGGGAACGTCGCGACAGGGATTCCAAACCTAACAACTATAAACGTCTAGTTTTCAAAGTATTAAATTATTTTCTAAGCCCAACGGCCATAAAATGGCTAGTACTCCAAATGACCTTTAGATGCAAGGCTAAAGACTTGTTCAAGTATTGATTTTAGGAATTTACATTCAGTAAATATCATTTCCAAGAATACTACATTTTAGTTCATCATTTTTGTGCTCAATATCTCTCTTGCTCTCTAATCTTGTTGTGATTCATCACTTTGAGAGATTAGTGTGAGGTTTTCATTATATCAAATATCAGCTCATTCAAGGAGCATTGTTTTTGTAAATCATATTCATCTTGTAAGGGTTCTTTGTGAACCACGTGTTAAAGGGATTTGTTCCCTTGTAAAGTCTTTGTGTAAGCAAAAGGGATTTGTTCCCATGTGAAAGCTCTGTGTGAACATTAAGGGATTTGTTCCCTTAAAAAGGCTCTATGTAAGCGTAAAGAAATTTGTTCCCTCAAGGTGTAAAGGCTTCTCTGTCCTTGAAGGAGATCGTGCTAGTGGATTGAGATTCCTTGAGTGTGTCTTATCAAGGCGTGATGAATCACTTTAATATTGTTTGTTGAGTTTTTCTTCCCTACTCTTTAATTTACATCTTGTGCATGATTTAAATTTTTAAATTTTTTTCTCGGGGGGAACGCCTAGGAGGCTTGTGCATGAAATCAAGAGGAAAGGGAATGAACCATGTTAATCTTGTGCATGAATTAAGCCTCGGAAAAATCTCTCATTAAAAAATCACGCAACATTATTTCAGGTCTAGTCATCATTCGGATCAAATACAACTAGGCTCCACAAAACCTAACAAAATAAATAGTCATTAATTGAAAAATACTAAAAATAACGAGTATAACTAGTTATTGAAAATGTGACAGTTAAAAAGTCTAACCCTAGTAATCTCTCGTGGAAAATAATTGTTTTGGGTATTCAAAGGAATGCCAAATAAGTTGAGGGTTTAATCGACAATTAAGGATTGGAAAGTCCTTTTGTTCTTAATTTTTTACCAACAAATCCAAAATAATGTAAGCCCACATGAAAGATCATATATCCCACTTCAATTCTCTTGCTGATGACTTCATCCATGAAATGCATTTGCATTAGGTCAAAACTATTACACAACACAAAACTATTCCCTAATAATGCCTTATTAGGTTCCCACCTATCTCAATACTTTGCAAGCCATTCACCAACTACAGCAGTAGGAACCAACCCCTATTAATGCATGCTAGAATATGCCCTCTAATCTATTGCCCTGCGCTTTCCTTTCTCCTTCCTTATTAATATATATATATATATATTTCAGTTCTTCCACACTCTATAATGTATATATGCTGCCACTGGTAAACCATTAGTGGACCTTCATTTAGGCATCTCTTTCCTTTTTTCATGGTTCCAACTCCTGTTTTGTACTATATGCATTAATGCTTAGTCTTAAAATTAGGTCCCATAACTAGTAAACATGTAAAGATTTGATCTTAAACTACAAGTAGTTGAATAACTTATGAGTTACAACCTAATAATATTTTCAACCTTATAATTTGTCCATCAAGTGAAGCTTTTTTATGTGCACATTGAATCTTATGTTTGCCAAGACACCTTTTTAATACAAATTAACCTTAAGAAGGTTAGCATTTTTTTTTTATTACCCTAGATCAGGGTCCATATCTAACCTTAAATCTTTCCTATTAAAGGTATGAACAATGTTGTATATTTTGCATGGACTTTTTTTTTAAAAAAAAGGAGGACGGCACTTCCATTTATTTATTAATATACCCTCACTTTTAGCGTAGAAATATCGTGGTTACAAGACAAGCATTGAGATTACATTTAGAAAAAAAAAAATTAAAGGTCTCCCAAAAACAACACCAACATCCAACCAAAACAGGATTACAAATCCAAACAAATCTAAATAAGAACCTACTAACCAATAAAACACCCCACGCATCAAACCAAACAAAAGAAAAAAAAACAAACTTATACCAATATCAAAAGGAAACCAACTAAACATATCGTCGTACCCATCTTATCGAGTATTTTGCATGGACTTGTGACTATATATATATATCACGAGTCATGGGTCCGAATCGTGACAACATCAGAATAGGTGCAACAAGTCTCACTCTATCTCACCCTCTTTGGTTTTGTAACATTAAAATTTTTTTATAAACTAAAAAAGGATCTATTCATTTAGATTCAATTTCTTGGAAGAATAAACCTGTAACAACTTACTTGTCTTATCATTTAATAAACATATTAAATAAAATAGTCAACCCGAATCAGTGGGTAACGGGGACATCTGTCATATGCAGTGGAACCTATGCAGCAATAAATGTAAATCACAACTCATAACCACAAAATACATAATACCGAAGTCAAGTATATCTCAAAATATTGTGTTTATATACAACCTCCCAAAAATACAAAAACGTCTCTAGGATCCCACAACCAAAAACTTCTGATCCTAGTTCAAACTTACCCTCCTAACGGGGTAACTCAATAAACTCAACGGCGGCCACGCTCCGTCGGTATTTCTGGGTTTCCTGAAAATCATTTAATATTCGAGGGTGAGACACTTTTCAGTAAGAGAAAATAAACTAAATATAGTTGTGTAACAACATGAACATTTAATGCAATTATATATATACAGTACATTTCATATATCTGTAAACATTCATCATAACATATTGAATAATCATATACTTTCGTATTTTCTAATAAATCATTTCGTTCATAAAATGTATGTTATACCTAATAATACTGAAAACATACCCAAGATGAATAGCTAGCTGATGTCATGTATTACCCCCCATGACGGGTTGTGCAGCCCGAAGGCGGGACCCGACAATGGCTAACTAACCACTGCCGAGTCAAAAATGTCTGTAAGTACGATGGACCCGCCACACCCTGGTCCAGACTGTTAGGTGGACGTCTACAACTCTACATTGAAAGTCACATCGACTATCCATCTCTCACCCCCTCGTGGGGTGGTTAGCACCAATCTGAACATAGATATCTGGTCTATATAGCTATGGTACCGTGCTCCTGAACTGAATCAAACTAACATCCGGGTTCTGATAACATATAATACATGATAATATAGCGTTTAACGTAAAGGAATTGGTAGCATTTTCTATAATTTCATAAATACAGTCTTGCGCCAAACATTTCATACATACGGTCTCGCGTCGATCATTTCATAAATACGGCCTCGCGCTGAACATTTCATAAAAACGGCCTCACACCAAACATTTCATAAAAACAGTCTCGCGCTGAACATTTCATAAAAATGGCCTCACGCCGAACATTTCATAAAAACCATTCCGAATAAATCAATCAATTATCATATATTTTCAAAATCATAATGTACTGCATTATATCATAATCCCTAAAAACATGTTTTACTCGTAAAATTGCTATAACATAATACTTGTCATGTAAAATAATGTTCATGCCACACAATGTTGAGTAAAATCATACATTTCATTCTAAAATTACATTTCCTGTATAACAGCAATATTTTCCCAAATATGCATTTTCTCAATAATATTCAAATATATTACATGCTTTCCTGAAAATCAATTTGCTGATAAATAATAGTAATTTTGCATGGAAAATTAACTGCTTTAGTTTATTTCCTTACCTGACACTGAAAAAAACCCCCCTTAAAAACGCTTGTCCTACACCCGCAGGATTCCCTGTTCAACACCCTGAATTCAACAACTCTCAGTACTAAATTTTAATATTTTCACATGAATATCATTTCCTATAACTATGAAAAAACCAAATTTCGAATAAAAAGTCTTACCTTGATTCAGGGATGAATTTCAACTTGCTTCCACCAACGATTCGCTCTGGCAGATTTGGAGAGAACTTCCCAAGGAGCGTCGTGGTGGCCACAGAACGTCGATCTGGCGAACGACGGAGCCAAAATCGAAGAGAGTGGAGAGAGAAACTGTAGAGGAGAGAGAGTGTGTGATTTTTCCCAATTTTCTACATTTAAACCCGAATTTCACACAATTTATACTAGTAGCTTCGTCGACGAGTCACGTCACCTCATTGACGAGGTCAATAGGAAATTCGTTGACAAGTTCACTCCTTCGTCGATGAAATTCAGAGTCACCCGAAATATCCTCTCGGTATCTTCTCATCGACGAAACATATCCTCGTCGACGAGACCCTATGTTATCCTCGTCGACGAATCCTATGTATTCGTCGACGAGTCCTTGATTGAATTCCTCAGTTATTACTTCCAAAGTGCAATGTCGTCGACGTTCGTCGACGAAGTCTACTGCTTCCTTCTGTTTCTGTTTCCATTTCCCTCTCTTTTTATTATTTAAATACCATTATTTTTCGAGTCATTACAAAATCTATGTTTAATAAATAATAATAAATAAATAAATAACCCCAAATGTTTTAGGAACATGCTCCTCATGGCATGCTTCAATGCTCACCTTTAGGGGTGACCAAAATTCTCATGAGCCAAATGAAATGCCAAACTGTAGGCGTAGGCAGGTGATGTGGGGGACAACAGGTTGGGTTGGCTCTTTGCCATGGCTTTTCAGATTTGATCGGATGATGATGAGATGGCCATATTTGAGTCGGTGGGTCGGTTCTTGTTTGTACCTTTCACCCCTCCGAAGACTTAAAAAAAAAACACGAGAGAGAGAGAGAGAGAGAGAGAGGGATGGAACAAAAAAGGGGTTAGAAAAGAGAAGGCAGAGAAAATTAAGGGGGGTGGTGGGAGTGAGTGCCCACTTAATTATTTTGACAATCTTTTAAACAAGCAAGGTCACTGCAAGTGGTGGGGTGAAGCTGCGTGGCGCTGTCTCTGTGTGTCTGTGTGTGTGGAACTTTGAATGGGAAAATGATAAAAACAAAGAAAGCAGATAGCCCTTTAATTGCATGACTTCCAAACAGAACCAAATATGTCAATATAAAAATCAAAATCAAAATCAAAAGGAGGAGAAAGAGTCAACAATAAAGCCTTTTGTCAATTTCATTTTTTGTTTTTTTTAAATCTTGAAAGAGATAATCAACGAAGGAGACGCCATCCTCATCATCATCACGCTGAACATCTCTTGCTTGTACTGCCCATTACGGCATCACTCGAGTCTTCAGTCACATAAAATATTTTTGCATCATTATTATTGTCATCAATATTTGTTGCAGCAATTCAGTCGCTGCACTGTTTCATGATTGAGTTTTTCTATCTCTCGAGTCATAATTACCTCATATATATTTGGAAATGTACCATTTGGGTTTAAGATTATGATTATTTGGTGTTATGATTTAATTAGACGAAACCTAAAATATGAATTTGTTCACATTTACACTAATTTAAATATGAGATTAATTTATATTTTGAATTTTTAAATGTAAAGTTAGGATTTTATAGTGCTTTAAAACAATTAATTGAACGTTACTGATTAAATTATAGGGCATTGAAAGTCGTACTTAGACTCTTAATTAAGACAATTTTTTTAAGCATGCTTTGACCTGACCCGTTTTTTTTTTCTTACCAAATGGTAGAAAATAACAATTATTTTTTACGTTAAAAGATACTTGTGATTAATTTTATTCATTTTTCTTTTCCCTTACCTACACCTTTATCATTTTCTTTCTTCTTATTAATTTGTAATAAACGGTTGCTCGATCAATATCTAAGGTAATATTTAGTTTGACTTTGGAAAGTCATTTTTGGCTCCTTTTACTTTCTAAAGCAAATTTTTAATATGCTCTCATAGATAAATTAATAAATAATACTTTTTAAGGTCAAGTCATTGCTTTACACCTATGCGAAAACTATTTGTACGCATTATACTTACATTTATAGCATAATAATTTTTTTTTAATAAAAATTATTACAACCTAATGTTACAATCTTAAATCTTAATATACAATTACAATTTAAAGTTTATACCTTTTATTTGAGGCCGACCTTGTTAGAGTTTCGTAAATATGTTTTGGATTGATTTGAAGACCTTTTAATCTTATGCACAGAGCAAGAATAGTCTCTCGTTTATTTCTAAACTCATTATATATTTTTCCAATATTCGAATATGAGATGTCTCTAATATAATGGTCCTATACATATTCTAATCATGTAGGAACCCGAACTCATAAATAAGAAAAATAAATTAGAAAGGGATAAAAAGGGAACCAAAGAGATACCGACGAACCAAAGAAAATATTCAGAGCGCCATCGACGAAGAGATACCGAGCGAACCAAAGAAAATATTCGGATGGGGTTCGTCAATGAAGGTATAGCTTCATCCACGAACTGAGTGGCTGGCTCGTCGAAGAAGGCGCCACCTCGTCGACGAATTTGACTCGGTCAAAGGCTCTATAAATATCATTTTTGGTTGTTTAAGGGTTAAGAAAACTCAAAAGCTCTCTCTCTCTCTCTCTCTACAATTCTTCGTCGTTCATCGTCTGTTTCGACAATGGGAGGTTATGGTGTGGATCAGAAGGAGAAACTCTACCGTTATAGCAGATCAAATCGTCGTTTTGAAGATTTTTGGGATTGACCCTAAAATCGAGGTAAGGATCTAAATTTGTTTTCGCTTCGGTAGATCTGTAGTAGATTGAGTAATATTGAAGTATTGTTTTCAGTTTTTAGGTTTTGAGGATCCCATGTCATAGTTTTGAATCAATAAGCTCGTGTTCCAGTTTTCCGAATGAAGGTAAGGGGACTTGTTTACATCAGTATTTTTAGAAAAAGAAACCACAGGATATGTAGCTTATGTTTATATGTACTTATGGACAGCTTATTTGCAAAGTTTTATTGGGTATAAATGTCGATTCTTACGATTTTTACGATTTTACGGTTTTGACAAAAATGAGGTTTTTGGCATATGATCTCCAAATTTTTTAAAATTACTTTATTTACACTAAAACTAAAGTAGGAGATGCTTGAAACTCTTAATAGCAGTAAAAATGATATTTTACGAACCAGTTTATATGAAGTGTTTATATATGATCAAATAAGTGTGATGTATGATATGAATTGAATCTATACTGATATGAGATGCATGTATATGAACTATGGGACTAAGGTTCCAAATGGTTATCAGAAATTGTAGAAAACAGGTGCCGGTTAGATACCATGCCAAGTATGAGAAAATGGTAAAATCGAGAGGTTATGAACCGGTTTTTACTACAGTATGAATGAAAGTATGCATGAATGAAATTGTAAAAATACTGGAATTGCACAGGTTATTATGTTTTAATGTAAATTGTATATATGATATTGGGACAGCAGCTTGTCTCAATAGTATATGAAACCTTAAAAAGTTTATATTATATAGGTTCGATATCGTTGTCAAAATAGAGGTACAATGCAACCACACGTAGTTATTGTTCAATGTGGGTACCTAGTAGTAGGCTTGGTAAGAAGGATCACTGCTCAAAAGGGATCAGGATGGTGATGGCCAAGTTGGACTGCAGTATGTTATGATACCTGACGATGTCTATACGTGCAGGGCTCGATCAGTGTTTTCTTATCGCACAACCCTTGCCACGTGGGGTTACTGGCATAGTTATGATAGTTTCGAGCTGGACAGTGTTCTAAATATGCGTATACATGATTTAAAAGTTTTACTGAGTAAAGTCACAGGTCTAAGTACCGGACGGAGGGATTGTACGGTGTATGGGCATGTACCCTATCCTAACCTCAGGAACTCTCACTTGTAATGATGTTGGGTTATATATTATCAGGGATTTATATATGTACTATATATACATTACGGTATTAAGAATGTGCAATTTACGTAATTGTTTTCAAATAAGAATATAAATTTGTACAGTCACACACTAATGTAATATCTTCTTCCTTACTGAGAAGTGTCTCACCCAAATCTTACAACCTTGTTTTCAAGAGTTACAGGATATCAGTCCTAGTCGTCTAGAGGGGCTGCGGAGAGTAGGGTCTTGTTAGTTAGCATAAGTTTTTGTATGAGTACTGGGTTGTTAGCCTGATTGGTTTTTTTTTTTTTGGGAATGTAATGTAGTTTATGTTTGACGTATGGTTGACTATATGTAAGGAACATTTAGATACTCTGGTATGTGTATGAGAATCCATATGAATGATTTATGTTTTCTGCAAGATATATGAGTACAGATCATTATTGAAGACTCGTATGTCCCTGTTTAGGGCGGGTGGTTATGTATGTTATTAGGATTTGTATAAGATATGTATGTATAGTAGCACTCTGGGGCCATATTAAAGGTCAGGGTGTTACAAATCATATGTTTTCTTGAACACTAATAAATTTCTTAAGTATGACGATACATAAGGTGGATCTTTATTAATTAGCTATGAATGGGTTGAAAAAGATAGTATGAATGTTGACTTAAAAATATTCCAAAGATTAGGGGTGGCAAATTGGGTTAATGGGCCGAGTTCGGATGGGTCATAAACGGATAGGGACTAAACGGGCTCGGGTTCGAGTTCGCATTGATCTACTTATTGACAGGTGACTAATAAATAAACCTAAATCTGCCTAATTAATAAACGAGTCATAAATGGATTACCCGTCCAGTTTCGATCCGTTTTATGATACATGAAAAATTGGTGTAAATTGACTCAACATTGAATCTTAAATACCCTAGATTAATTTTCTTGAACACTGATAAATTTCTTAAGTACGACAATAAATAAGGTGGATCTTTAATCAGCTATGAATGGGTTGAAAAAAAAAATGCTGACGTAAAAATATTCCAAAGATTAGGGGTAGCAAAATGAGTTAACGTGCCGGGTTCGGACGGGACATAACGGATAGGGATTAAATGAGTTTGGATTTTGGCTGACCCATTTATTAACGAGTGACTAATAGGTAAACATAAACTCACCCATTTAATAAACGAGTCATAAACAGATCACCCGTTCGGTTTTAACTCATATTGATATCCTCAAATACATGAAAAATGGGTGTAAATTGACTAAACATTGAATCTTAAATGCCCTAAATTAATTTCAAAAAGGAGAATCACATGATTGGTGGGTTGTCATCAAGTGGGCTAAAAACTTAAATAGGTGCATAGGGGGGATAATTATTACATGCCTAACCAAACCCAACCCAACCCAACCCTCCCACTGTCGCCCAAACTATTATGGCTTCATGCCCATTATAAGCCGCTTAGGCATAGCATCCATGACTTTTCCTCTCTACGTTATTTCCAGCTGAGAATTGATAAGAGATGTTTTTTTCTTTTCATTTTTCCTAAAAGGAGGAGCAACTATGTGCATCTGCTTTCATTGTTGAAAGATACGCGCGACAGTGGAATCCTCTTCCTTGTTAATGCTTGTGTCAGTTAAGGAGCCACTTTCGGCTTCATCAATATCGACCAAAAGCTTACCCTAAATTTGGACGAAGGATTTTAACAAAGAAAAAGAAAATAGGACCGTAAACTTATTTTTTATTATTATTTTTTATATTAAATTGTATTAAAAATATAATTTATTTTATATGACTCATAATTAAGAAAAATTAAATATTAATGATGTGTAAAATTAAAATTTGTTCATAAAATTGGTATATTTTTTTGTTTTCTCTTTTACTTTTCTCGATAAGCAAATATAAAAATAAGGATATTTTGATATTTTTCTTTCATTTTTCTAATATTTTTAGAATTCCAAACAAAGCTTAGAACTCATCCCGCACCCCCACCAATTTTACCTTTCAAAGAAGAAAAAAAAGAAACAAGAAAATTTGAAGAGGAAGAATAATGCATAAAGTAGGAGATTTAGGTTTTAAATTTGAATTTGTATGAATTTGGATGACACGTAATATAATTTTATATTGTATTTTGTTTAAACTTCTAAATGCAAGGTAAATAACAAGCAGTCGGACTCACGAGAGATATAAGAGATATGAGATGACTAAGGAAGGTTGTAAAAAGAAAATGTTGGGGAATCAATTTTCCTAATTGTTAAGCTATTTTTCATTTTATTCTTGTATGAAGTATTCTTGTATGAACCTCAAACATATATTTGTTTTCTTAATTAATTTCTTAATTAAAAAATTGATCAAAAATCATTAACCAAACAGCGTTCTTATATCTCTCTCTCTCTCTCTCTCTCTCTCTCTCTCTCTCTCTCTCATATCATTATTAAAATATTTCTACACAACTTGTTGACACCCTAATTTTTATCAGGCCTTCTTAGAAAGACCTAGTGATTGAAATTGACTTTAAATCTGATTAAAGCTCCGATTGTTCCAATTTTGAGTCATTTTCAAAATTATCGTCCCCCTTGAAAAATCAATTTTCTCAAAATATTCTTGCCATTTCAGCTGAGTCCCGTTCAAAGTCCTACTCATTTTAAAATAATCTTGTCATAGATGAGTCATGTTGAATCCTTTTATTGTAATAAATTCCCTAATCACAAAACTCCATCGCTTTTTTTCAGGGTTGTCAGATAAGTCATGCTTTAAATAAAGCCCTCCTGGTTTCAAGACCAATTCCTTGGATAAGGTTTAATTTTAAGTATCTCAGTTGAGTGTCGAAAACAATCAGGCCTTTTTATTTTCATTTTTTAGCCCCTTAAATCATGTTAGTGGCAAAATCAATCTCTTTCAATTTTAGGTCTCACAATGACAAAATAATCCTCTCATTGAAGGTTGTTTTCAAAACTTAAAATTGAGTTCTAAATGTTTAATTTGTGAAATCTGTTCTTTCAATCTTTTAATCAAATTTTTAATTGAGTAAGTCCTTTTATTTTTAAACCGGGGTTTTCTTTTGGTGTTAAGGTCATGATGTAATAATAGGTTCTTTTGAGTCAAAATTGGTCAACCAATTTTAGAGTCAAAATTGAAAAGTCACGTGCACTTTATTAAGGGGGTGGGGGAACACATGCAGTAAATGTACAAGCAGGAGTATTATGACATACATACAAGAAAATGCAAGTGTACGAAATTAATGTTGCAAGAGAGAGTTCCCGGGATACATGTGGAACACATTAGCCAAAAAAAGAAAGATAAAAACAAAAAATAAATACAAAATAAAAATCCAAATGGAAGATGTCTTGCCCTCCACTCGTGGGCTGCCACCAGGAACCATCCCAGAAGCCCACAAATCCTGGATGGACACCTGGATCTTCACCTACGCACAGAATGGGAAAATTGGCACCGTTAGTTAGTAGAAGAAGGAAAATAATAATAAAGGAAATCACTGAAAGGAATCATTCCCTGACACAGTTCGTTAGAGGGGAAATTTGTTAGAAAAATTGGCGCTAAGAGGCCACCCAGCTCCCTATAAATAATGAGGGGCTCTCACACTACAAGGGCACCCCTCAGTTAGTAAAGAAGCCCTAGTGAAATTGAGAGAACTTAAGAAAAATTTGGAAGAGAGGGGATGTTCTGCTAGTTCAAAAGAGAGAGTGAGGAGGTCTGCCAGTTTGAAGAAGGAGGAAAGCTTATTAAAATACTGCAGAATTTGAGAGTAAGAAGAGAGAATTAGAAAAGTTGAGAGTATTATAGCAGAAGAATTCTGCAGAAACTCGAAGGGAAAAGAGCCCTACAGGAGCAGCATACGAAAGCAGCATTCAGAAGAAAAAGGATAGCAGAGGGACAATAACAATCAGACACTAGACAGGCATAGGGCTTGGAAAAGAAGAACGGAGGAGCCAAGGCCATAGGTAAATCTAACTCCCTCCCTATTCCAATTTAGAACTGTTATGTGGTGTGTGCAAGTCCCCATGATTAAGTCTCAGGTTTGCATATGAGCCTGAGTCGAAGCCTAACAGAGCGCAGACTTGAGCCCTGATCAAAACCCGAGGCCCCATTCTGAAATCTGAGCCTAAAGCCCATTTTAGAGATAAACCCATAGCCCGTGGTGGTAGCACTGAACCTCAAGCCCATTTTCAAACACTTAACCCACGAGGTCCAAGCCTTGTCTTAAAACCGACCCAAGGCCCAATCTTCTTTTAAAAATAAGCCCATTTTCAGAAATTACCCTACCCCGTTTTCAAAATAACCCCCAAGCCCATTTAGCCAAACAAATATCCCGGCCCGTTTTCAAAATAACCCACGGGCCCATAAAAACCTCCTAACCTATTCAGACTAAGCCTTCACTCAAGCCCAAATCCAAAGCCCATTTTTTAAATCACTCAGCCCACTTCTCAAGTGCTCCCAAGCCCTTCTAAAAACCTAGGCCAGGCTCACTGAGCCCACTAGGTCATGCGCGTGTGCACCTACACATACCTCACCTCACTCGGCCTCACCAGTGTCACATGACTCGCTGAGTTGACTTGCATGAGTCAACTCGGGCACTGCTCACTGGGTGGAGACGAGACCATTCGTCTTCCACGCGGACCCTAAAGGAAAAACCCTAATCCTAAGATCGCCAACACATAACAGCATTCAGAATCATCTTAAACCAAGATCCCAACATTCAGTCCACAACCACAAGCATCGAATATCGAACAAAAAGGGAAAGAAGAGTACTCATCTTGTAAGGTTTTGAAACACTCAAACGAATATGAAAATCTGAAGAAGCTTTCCTCGATGGCCCGCGAATCTCCCCGAGTGTTTGGTTACCCCCCCCCCCACCATGAACTTCAGCCTCGCGAAAGAGGAAGGTAAGCCGTGAACTGCACATCGGGCTCGATTATTGTTTAGCGAAGTGGGACCTTCAAATCCTAGGAAACAAGTCCCCAGGTCCAGTTTGAGGTGGAATTAAAGAGAAGGATAGGGAGATAGCTTTGTAAGAGAGTTGCAGGAATCGAGAGAAATTCTGAAGCTTCCAGGGTGAACGAGCTATAGAGAGATTAAGAAAGGAGAGAGTAGCAGAACACGAAAACCCTAGAGTTTCGTTTTGGGGAACTTAGGGTTTGTAGGGGACAAAGGAGGAAGAAGAAGAGAGGGGGAGTGTGCGTTTGAAAAGAAGAAAAATGAGGTAGAAGGCAAATTTTTAGGTTTAAGTATTTTTGACTTCGAGATCACAAGATTCAGTCACATGGCCTATCCGAGTCTGTTCGATCGAAGAGCGTACATGGCCCCCTTCGGCGCCATCCGATGCCTCATCTCAGCCGTTCGATCCATGCTCCAAGAGACGGCCAAGATCATGTCCCGCCAAAGACCCTCTGAAGCACCTCTCCAAAATCCAACGCGTAGCGAAACCAGCCTACAACATTTAATGCCCATGTCAACTTCCCTTGTAAAGCTTACGCGCTCCCGTTGTACACTCCAGTCTTGCTTCATCCGAGCCGTTCGGAGTCTACGGCGTCAATGGCCACGATTAAGTGACGTCGGAATCTGTCAGGAGCATTTGTACGTAGCCCCGCCACATGTCAACGCGTGGCAACTGTTGCTGCCTCGCCATTAATGCTCGATGACCCGAGCGTCTGCCTGACTCCATGTGCTATCAACTCGTGGCGGCCACATATTAGTAGCCCATCCACGCCAGCCCAATCACCAACAGCCACATCTCGGGGGTCTTGACCCAGACCTTAAACCGGGTTGATCCGAGGTTAACCAGTTCAGATCTCTGAACCGGCGGGTCGTTCAATCGGTATGAGATCTGTTTAGCTTCAAATAAAATCATAATAAGTCCAAATAAAGTACAATAAAATCCATAAACTTTTGAAAAAAAAAATTTTCATAAAAACACACAAAAATTCTAGAAAAAACCCCAAAATTTTTCCAAGCTTCAACTTTCATGGTTTTCAGTCCAAGTTTTATTTTGTACTATTTTGAAGTTTAGAAAAATATTGGAAAATCCTCAAAATGGTCTTGATCAAGACCTTAAACTAGTTTCTCCCCGGACCGGTCGATGTTTGACCGGTTCGTCATTCCCCGAATCGGTTCCCGCCGGTTTTCCCCATTCCACTTGATTGTTTGTTTAATTATTTAGAAAATCCACAAATTGGTTTCGACCAAGACCTTAAACTGATTTTCCCCCGAACCGGTCAATGCTTGACCGGTTCGTCACCCCCCCCCCCCCCCAAAACTAGTTCACGCTGGTTTTCTCCATTTGTTATTATATTCAGAAAATTCACAAAAAATCACAAAATTCCCAGAAAATCTGAAAAAATATTTCATATCTTGATTTTCATGGTTTTCATTTGTGTTCTTTTAAAGTTCAGGAAAAATCTCAAAATATCTCAAAAATCACCAAAAATTGTTTTCACACTTTAGAAAAATCACAAAAATGATTGTTAGGCACAGAAAATCATTTTCATCCCAAACAAATTTCAAAAAACCTCCCGGAATAATATTTTCCTTCGTAGAAAAACTTACAGATTTCAAAACTCCGGGAGCGTATTTTGTATCCTATTTTCTTGATTTTCCATCCCGATGATTGCAACAAAGAGCAAGAGCTCTTCGGAGTATTGGATTGCCCTCGGTCCCGAGGGAATACTTATATGGTATTTTCATTCTTTGATTTTTGGAAAGGAGTAAATTTTAAAGGCTTATTACATTTATTTTGGGATATTTTTTTATTAATCTGGTACCGTTCGTAAGAACGGGCGTGTAGGGTGTGCTAATGCTTTCCCCTCGCGTAACCATACTCCCGAGCCCTACTCTGGTAACGCAGGTCAATTCTACCCCTAACAGGGTGGCAATCAAGTGTTCTAACCGCACTTCAAAAGATTAGTGGCGACTCTATCTCACACTATTTTTCACGAAATATCTTTTTCAAAATTACACATCCATTTTTCCCTTGTTCGCAGCCGAACCCACACATTTTTGTGCCAGAGAGAGTTGGTTCTCTCTGGACCGGGTCCAGGACGTCGCGACACAACTTACAAATTTCAATCTTCAAACATGTTTTTTTTTCTATGAAATCAAGGTAAAAACATGTTCTTCTATTTCTAACACACACTATGACATGAATTAACTTAGGAACTATGAAGATTGAACATAAACATGCAAGGAAACATTAACATACTTCAACATATTAAAATCCACAAAACAAGTAGAAATGAATAAAGTGGAGGGTTAGACACTGACCTTATTGAAGAATAATCTTTTATGAACCAAGTGAAGGATACCATCACTTCAATTCACTCCCCAAACCCCCAAACTAGAGGAAGAGATTTGTGATTTCCTTTGTTTTCTTCTTTCAACAAAAGTTTCCTTTTGATGTCACAAAGATTTGTGACATGTGGCATCACTGAGGTACTTGGCAACCCCAAAATTTCCAACCAATTATTAAAGAACAACTCAAAATTTTAATTTTTTTCTAGGCTAGTCAACTACCTGAAAGAGCTTATTGACCGCCTATGGGTGGCACCAAACAACAATTACTGAGGAAAGGTCGGTGAACTGCCTAAAAGGGCTGGTCAACTACCTATGTGAAAATTTCCATTTGTCTTTATTTTCCTTTAATTTTGGATATCTTCATTTAAGTAACATTTGTTTTATCAAAAAAAAAAAAGACTAACTAAGCCCTTAGAAGAACATCATTTTGGCTTCTCTAAATCGGGTGCATGCATGCACATACTTAGGGCGATTGCATTCATGTGCCCTCTTTCTTTCTTTCTTTCTTTTTTTTACTTTGACTATTTTTGAATGATGTCATTTTGGTAGGCTCATGCACTCATGCTTCCCATGCACAAGCACGCAAGCACATGCGCCCATAATATTTTCATAAAAAAAAAATTATTGTTATTATTTTTCTTTTTTATTCAAAAATTTTAATTCCCTTTTTTCTTTAGAAAATCTTTTAATATTTATTTTTTATTGTTTTTTTCCTTATAAAATGAGGTGCCAACATGACACGTATAGGGACAAAAGACTATAAGCAAAAGAAAGATTAGAAAGATTCCACAAAAGGAGCAACAGTGTCCTTTTAAAATTTTCTAGGGTGAGATGAACTTTTGCATATGAGCAAAATTTTAGATAAGTATGATGGGATTCAATATTAAAATGTTAGCAATTTAAACAAGTGTTGATTGCATGTAATTTTAATTCAACTTAAAATTATATATATATATATATATATATATATATATATGGTTAATTAGGGCTCCCTTGGGGTTGCCCAGTTGGTAAGGCTTTGGCTTGGTTTGCCGTATGGTAGAGTATTTGAGTCTACTGCCCCTAATTAGATCAGACTCATGATTTGTTTAGATTGCTGTTTGTGGGGCCGGTCAGCATCCCATGGGTTTGGTACCGCGCCAAGGTGTCCAATGCGACTCATCAGTGGCTAGAGTTCCCACGTCGTCAAATATATATACATACACTACAAAAAAAAATAAATAATAAGGTTATTAGTATTATTAGTGACAATTTAGTCATTATTAGTGACGGTTTCAAATTAGTCACTAAAACGGCAGTGGCAAATAATTATTAGTGACGAATTTTAAAATCGTCACTAATAATGGAGTATTAGTGATGGTTTTATTATGTCACTAAAAATCTAAGACCGTCACTATAAATTCTACATTTTCTTAATTGAAAATTGTCACTAATAGTACCACTTTTAGTGATGGTACACTATTAGTGACGGATCAGAACCGTCACTAATAATACATTTCTTTTTTAGGAAATAAAGGTAAAGACTTGTAGTGACGGTTTTCATAAACCGTCCCTAAAAGTAGACTATTAGTGACGGTTGGTGAATACCGTCACTAATACTAGACTATTAATGATGATTTAATGAAACGGTCACTAATAGTCTTGACCTTTATTTCCTAAAAAATGAATTATTAGTACGGTTTTTTAAAATCATCACTAATACTCGAAAAAATGTTACGAATATTTTCTCGCAATAGTTTGAATGGGAAAACTAGAAAACGTCACTAATACTACACTTTTAGTGACGAAATTAAAAGCGTCACTAAAAACCAATTTTTTTGTAGTGATATGGTTGATTAGGTATCATACATAGTACAGATATATAAAGACATTAGTATCTTCCTCTCTCACAAGTATACTACTCTCCAAAACCTTACTCTAGTGATGATACCATAACTATCAATCACTTGACTATGAATTTAATTTATAGATCAATTAGTTGCTAGTAATTAGTTAGAAGATCTCTCAAGTGAGAATAACAAGCTAATTAAAGATGACTCTATTAAATCATATTAATTCATTTTCACCCTACATACGTTTTTCATTTGGAGTTTATCGCTCAAGTCAAGACGGTCTGGGACCATCTCTGATAGAGGGCAAGTTTTGATAAGCATTGTCACAAACAGATTCGAGACGTGAAAACATCCTCTTGTAAAATTGTAAGGTAACGTTGCGTACTATAGATCCATTGTGGTCTGCCCCTTCTTCGGGCCCCGCATACGCGGGAGCTTTATGCACCGAATTGTCATTTTACTTGATTTTATATTTGTACTAAATACTATCTATCTTGTAAATGTAAAAGCTGAAAATGTATACGTATATATGTTTCTCTTTGGAGAACAAGATCTTAATTAATTTTTACGAAGGAATAAAATAATATAATAAATATTATAAACTTGGAGCCCCTAAGATTCGCGCATGGAACCTTCTAATAACTTCAACGCATGCATGCATAATGAGCCACGTCGAGATCACAAACTTCAACCCTATAAATTAATTAAATCAAAGCATGAACCAAGTTATATATAGTCATGAGTTAAATTAATATTATGAATCCTAAGTGGATGGATGGATCAAATTGCAAACAGCAATAACGCGGTTACAGCTGCAACCATATATATATATATACACACAGTAATACAGTACATTGAAATGCAGTAAGCAATTCTTCGTCAAGTCCTCACCGTCATAATTAAGTAGATATTCAGCTGCTGGAGATTAAATAATTAATTAACATTGATAAATCAAAAGCTAGCATAGTCTAATGTCTAATGCGTATGTTGAAATGTTAAAACCCTAGCCAGCCAGCTAGCTAGCTAGCATAGTCTCCACTCATCAACATGCATGCATGCCTATATATATATAGTTTTCAAGTCACCCCACAATCACATTTTGCAGAGACAAAACGGAGACAAAGAAAAAACACCAAATGCAGATGGGTTCACATGCTTCGCCCCTAAATTCTAATCCTCTAGTAGTAATAAGATGAATGGGTATTTTATGAATTATGGATTATGATATGAATATAGATAGTATTCATTACAACCTTTCTTCAGTAGCTACAAATATTATAAATTTATTTTTAATTCAATCAAACTCCTCCATTGTATTTATCAAACTCACAAAGATAGTATTTAAAAGCATAGATTTTCGATCTTAAATTTAAATTTGGATGGATTTAGAGTAATTTTAATATAATTTTATATTACATTTTATTTAAATTTAAAATAACTTCAAATCTAAAATCAATATAAATATAAAAAAAAAATGATTACAACTTGCATGATCTCGTATAAAAATAAAAACCATCTTCCAAACAATACCTTAAGTTTCATATCTCACATGTACTACTTTACTACTCATTAACTTAATTGTGGCCACCAAGTGGGTCGAAATAATAGAATTTGTTTGGCCCACAGTCCATCTTGCAAACAGTCGCACCGGTACAAAAACAAATTCATTAATACTCTAAAGTCGAGCACATTTAATGCACGCACACCAAAAATTTAAATCTGCTACACAGTTCACCATTAAATCAAAATAGCTAGTAGTTAGCCCTGGGCAATGGCTAAGGTGGCAAGGGTGGGGTGCAATGGGCCATTTGCTGGTTTAAGTCTCAAATTCGATTCCTGCCCCAGCGAAAAAATCCCGTATTTATCCTTGTGCAGTGAGAGAGGCCTTATTGCGTGGGCATGGGAATAGTCTAAATAACCTGTATCGCCATCGGAGTATGTCCGGTCAATGGGAGTGTTAGCTGTAGTGTCAACTGGATGTGTCCGGAAAGTTAAGACACCCGACGTAATAAAATAAAATAAAAAAACGACTTTGGCCTTGGGTTATAATTTTTAGAAATTAATTATTTTTAATTAATTCTTGGATAGGAATGTGCGTGCAATAGAATTAAGTGGTTGTTTTCGAGTTTGTGGATTAATGTAAAGCCGAATCAAACCAAGCTTGCCTTAGAAAAACCAGCCTTGAGCGGGGCGAACCAGTTAGTTCGACAGTGGTGCTGAAAACTGAACCGGTCAAAATTTTACCATTTTCTGGTTTCTGGTTTTTGTCTGGTTTAGCCATACTCGGCAGCGGCCAGCGGCCAGCGGGGAGCAGTGGAGGGGCTGTGTTGCAGAGAATGATGAAAAACCATCCGGTGAACTGAGGAAACAGGCTCAAACAGCTGCATGTCTAAGGCTCCGCAGAGAATGACGGGGCTGGGCCTGGGCCTGGGCCGCAAATGCTTGGGAGCTGGGCCTGGACATAATTTTTACCAGTTTTTATATGAAAGTTAGAAAATTAATAGATGAATGATCAATACATGAATTTCTTAAAGTTCTATTTTAGATCTTAAAATTTTCTTTCCAATTCAAATGTAGCTTAGTGGTAGAACAGTTACCTTACAAAGAGAAGTAGAAGAACACAGAAATGAAGGAGCTTGAAAAATTAGAGGAAGGATTTTAAGGGAAAGTTGAAAGGCATGATGTTATGGAAATATGAAGCGTTCAAATTTGAAAAATGGGACATAAGAGAATTTTGAATGAATGCATTAGGAAGGATGATTAGAATTTTAAATTTTGTCGCATAAGGACCGTCAAATTCTTTCCTTTCTGCTTTTAGAAGTAGTTTAATTTGATTTTGGGTCGGTTTGATTTCCTAACCATCAAATCTAATGTATATTCAGTTCCCCAAAGTTGAACGGGATCAGTCAATTACGTCGATTTAATCTGACTTTTGCATAGGCCTTGATTATCAAAAAGGGATAATCTGTTTTTGTTTCAAATCCTCAAAACTCATTACAAAATTTATATATTCAAAACATTGATATTAATGTTAAATGCTTTAAATTAAGAAAATATATATTTAATAAATATTATATAAAAATTGTTGATTTTATTCTAATTAAGTATACTAAAAATTTAATATATTACTTTTTAACATTTTAAAATATTAACTAATGTTTTAATAGTTTCGTATTTATGATGCTAGAAGTTATACTTAACTTTACCTATATAAAACGTGATGCAACTTTATTTTAAGATACATTTTTCGTCTTCAAAACAACTCTATATTTTATACATTCTTTAGATTTATATTTTATTGAATAAGTAAATCACAATACATCTCCTAAAGTTTTAGCGTTTGTGAGTGCACACAAAACCAAATCAGTTGAGTACAATCCTCGTAGTTGAGCACAAAGTGACTATATGCATCGAAAAAAGTTCGTTGTATGTGCAAAATCGACTTTAAGAATAGTGATTCTAATAAGTATTTTTAGTTTTATTTAATATTAATTTTATTAGTAAATATTTTTTTCCTTCTATTATATTTCCAACAAGCTTAAAGTCGAGTTCTATTTTCCATTTTTATAAGGCAAAAAAAATAAACTGCATATATTGAAATTTTTCAAAAAAAAAATTGATTTCATTAAAATTGGTTGTTAACTATTATTGCTTAAATTATTTGGAACTCTTATAATAATTGTGAATTATTTTCATTCCTCATTATTAATATTATTTGGTAATTTTTCCCAAATTAGATTTCTAGTTGTCTAGTCAAATTATTTTCATTCATCATTATTAATATTATTTCTAGTCAAAGATGAGTGCATGTTTGAGTATTGTTTATTTCAGATTAATTTATTTGTTTCTTAAATTTCTTAATTCTGGTATAACCGTGTCAGAATTATATTATTTGCATAGCAATATTTTACTGAACTTATTTAAATATTGTCAAATTTAAAAAATATATTGAAGTGTGAAAGTTACAATACATAATTGCTAGAAAATTTGTTTGAAATTTATTATATTTGAGACAACTATAAAAGTTGCGGCTTGAACAATTGTATTAGAAGGTTTTCGTTCCCTAATTGTGACAGTGGCTTGTTTACTTAAATGAAAGACGTATGTATGTGCATATATTATACTACGCTATTATTTCCACTCATTTTCAGTAGATAATATTTTAATATTTTATTCTATCTATATTTCCTCAATTATGCGATTACATGATTTTTGTAAGGCGCATAAATTTATTATCTTTAATTGTTGGGATTAATGTGTTTTGATATTTCATTCATATGTACAATATTAGACAATGATGCATAAATATGCAATTAAATTAATATGTTTAATAATTATTATTAATATTTTTGCAAAGCGAGATAGGTGCAAATGAGGCATGATATTTGCATGAGATTAGTAGTGTGGTGATAGAATTATCTAAACTTATGAGCCTTAACTTTCATAGAAAAATCGAGTCAACTGAGTAATCCTAGTGGTCGAGCATGCAATGATCATATGCATCAATAAAAGTTTTTCGTACGCACAAAATCGACTTTAAGGATAGTGGTCCTTCCACCCCTCAACGTCTTCTAATTATATTTATTTTTATTTAATACTAATTTTATTAATAAATATTTTTTCTTCTATTATGTTTCCAACACAAAATTTAAAACTCTAACTACTAAAATGTACTCTTAGAAACACACATATAACCTAACATGATAAATTTTTGTAGGGTCATTTCATTGAATGGATTGGTTAGAGTTATATATAGTAGGGACTTTATTTATATATACTCAAAATTTTGCAGGGTTGTTTCATTGAATTTGCACAATTTTATTTTTTTTGCTTTGGAATATAATGAAAACATATTAAAAATTATATAGACATGTAATTATATATTAGAAAGAAGTCACTTATACGAAAGTGATATCACTTAGATGGAATAAGAAAGAAATAGATGCTTTGAGGGTAAATGTTAAAAATAGTTATTGCATCTATCTTCTATGTTTTAGATTTATTAAAAGTTTTGTGATACTACTGGTTTTATAATAATGATTCAACTTTTAATATAAGCTATCAACTTCTTTTATTATAATTACTGTATTATTAAGAATGGAAATTTCATAGAAGTATAAAGTTTGTAATGTGTGTCCTAAAATTCATGACACTCTCAACCAACGGGAGAGGGGGAGCGGAGTATGCAAATTTTAGTTGTAGCTAGACAATATAATCCCACTATAGGCGTTTGAATATGTTACAAGTCCAGTCCGAATCGAGTTAACAACAAATGAAGTTAGCCCTAGGGGTGTCCAATCGCTGGTTCGGCCAATTAATCGAATTAACCAAAAAAATTCATCATAACCAAACCAATCCAACTACCCTTCTTACTTGAACCTTACTCGACCGAACCAAATTTTTGGCTAATTCGGTTAACTAAATTTAACCGAATCAAATTATAATTAATTATTAGAAAAAAATATGATTGTATGCTTTCAATATTTAATTTATATTTACTTATTAATTATACAATAATTATGGAACCTTAACTACAAATTATATAATTTATATTTAATTATAAATTAATTATATAATTCGGTTTAATCAGTTAACCAAAAAGTAATTTTTCCATAATCGAATCGAAAACCAAATAATTGATTTTACAGAAATATAGAACCAAACCGAACCGAATTAAAAATTAACCAAACCGACCAAATTTGGTCGGTTATTTTGGTTAATTTAGTTTTCACTGAATTATACACACTCCTAGTTAGCCCCCAACGGTAGTTTTTTTTAAATATTTGAAAAAAAAATTATATGGTTTAAAATTATAATCCATATGGCGAAATATGGATAAATATTATAGCATTAAAACACTAATACATGCACAAAAATTTTTGCCATGCTTGTACAAGTTTTATTCCTTTTAATTTGTGGAAAGGGACTTCAATTTAATAAGAAATAAATAGCTTTCCATAATTATTTGCAAAATATTTAATTGCAAGTAATTTTTTTTGTTCTCAAAATCCACCTATTATTAAAAATAAACTAAACAACATAAGCTGGATTACTCTCCTAGGGTAAGGGACTTAGGAAGGAAATTAAGGAAGAAAAATTTTAGTAATTACACTATGAAGTCAAATTGTGTGGATTCTAATTCTTTTTTTCGATAAAGATAATCTAATAGCTTATAAGAATGGGAGAACAATTGAAACAGCAAAGAAAGGGAAATTAAAAATATAGCAGGACTGAAAAACTAACAAGTAAATAGATATCCTAGTCGTGGTGGCTATCACGCCCTGAACTCGGAAATGGGACCCGAGGGTGAAAATATAATCTAACCAGTCCCTATATCATACAAATCATCACAGATACAGTACAAAGGATGAGGGTCCAACTCCGTGGGGTTTCCAGGCACCCTAGACACACCTAATCATAATCATATACGCAGCAGGAAAAAGTCATTCTATATCAACATATGTAGTACCATACCAGAGTCTATACAAGAGTAGAACATGGCTCTAACAAAATGTACAAATTAGGTGCCCAAATACAACTCAAAATGGCAACCCAACAAAACTACAGTCCTAACACTTACCCAAGCGCTAACTGTTAGCTTTACCGTGATCCCAAGAGGGGGGGTGAATTGGTATTTTTAAATTTTATTTTCTAGGTATTCCTCCTAGTAGCAGTATGTTCACAAGCCTAGGGTCAATCTAGTGCAAATAGTGTAAATGTACTGGAATTTAAATAAAGCAATTTAAACAATCATATAAGCACCAGAAAGCAGTAAAGAAAAGATGACACGCAGATATGTTATCGAGGTTCGGCCAACTGCCTACGTCCCCGCCTTGGCTAACCAGCACAAGGATTATCACAATACCTTGCTCACTTAAACGGGTGGAGCGACACCTATACAAACCAGGTCAAATTACCACAGGGCTGACCTCAACCTTTACACCAATCCTTACCGGGCTGGATTACCGCCCCCTCAAGCCACGCCTGGAATCTCTCAGATATACAATCAAAGGTACAATACAATTGTGCTTTCAAGTAAAGCAGATTTGTACCACAAATGCGCACAAACACAAACACCACAAATGATTTAAAATCTAAGCTCTGTGTGGTCTAAATATGTCAACTCTCAACTATGTTTTCTATCAGTGTAGCATGTAAGTGAGAGTGTCAATAATAATCTATGTACTTTAAAATATTCAATCAAGCGTATTCACACAGAGTATCAAACAAGCCTCAACATAATCAATCAATAGAATGTGTCAATCATACGAATATGTATATGCTTGAATGGCAAAATAGATAATCTTTGTTTTCGGTAAATGATATATTACTTGTATAAATAATACCACAAAGATTAGTGTAACAAGCACAAATATCTTTTCACAAATTGTTCAATAAATTCCACAAGATATTTGAGTAAGCTTGAAATATGTTTTTGCAAGTCAAAACAAATACACACTTCCAAAGAAGTTTACCACAAGTTTTCTTAGAATAGGCTTATTAGCAAAGCCTCTTAAGAAAACTTAGGTTATGCTCTCGAGAGAAAAGTCAATTTAAACACTCTAAACAATGAGAGCAAAACCTATTTGAATATACACTCAAAGCACTTACAAATGATTTTTTTTTTTTAACTTGAAGAAGTGAGCTAAAGTGCTTTTGGGAAAGATTTGAGCAAAAGGAATCACAAGGAGGTATTTTTGCTTGAGAGAGATTTTCCTAATCCTTTTTGCTAATCCGTCCTTAATCCACCAAATGAAGGAGTATATATAGACATGCTGAAAATTTTGACCGTTGGGGACTTATTTGGGATTTTTGGAAAAGTTTAATGACACTTAAGAAAATTTAACCCTGCTTTAAAAAACTTAACCTCGGTAAAAAAAAAGAGCAACCCGAGAGGTCCGGTCAACCAAAAGTGGTTCGGTCGACCAGGACTTAAGTAACTCGGTCGACCGAGGGCATTTTGAACTGAGTGGTCGGTCGACCTGGAAAAGGCAATTTTTCAAATCTCCGAGGTTCGGTCTACCGAGACCTTTTTGAACTGTGTGGCTCAGTCGACCGGACCGTTGGGAATCCTCCCAAAAACCCTTCGGTCAACCAGGTAGTTACAGTACAATTTTGATCGGTCGACCGGGGGGTCAAAATGTTGACTCCCAAGGTGTTCGGTCGACCGAGGTCAAATGACCTGTAAGGGGTCGGTCGACCGGGCCTGGGTCAAAAAGTTGACCCGGACCGGTTTCGGTCGACCGGGCCAATTTGAACTGAATTGGCCGGTCGACCGAAAGTGCACCAAGTGTGCATTTCGGTCCCGAATTGACCCGAAAGGGTTTATTTCAAGTGCCTAATAAACATATGTGCATATGTGTGTGTCCTAAGGTCACTTGGGGTCCAGTTTTGGAAACACCGAAAAAGTTCGGTGTCGGTCGACCGAAGGTGTACCCTAAGGTCTTTCTACAGTACTCTTTCATTCATGGTTTGGTTTGAGCTTACAAAATAAATCATGCATGTGATGTGTGTGCTTATTACAAACCAAAAGCCCTAATTACTATTACAGACAAATTTCACTTAGAGATATTACAATTTGAAATATGAAATTGTCTTCAAGCTTCCACATGCCCTTGAATATATGCTAGTATAAACCTGCACATGAACTCGGTATTTATTAAATACAATTGTATTTGTCATTATCAAAACCAGGGTGTGACCTATAAGGTCAACACTAACACAGTACACCAGCCACTACGCTCCCTACACTAGGACGCTAGTTCTGGTTACCCGAAGGACCTGTAAAAATGTACGTACAGTAGGGGTCAGACACCTCTTAGTAAGGAAGAACACAGGTTATATCGGTGTGTGGCATTTGAGTGTTATCATGATACAACATACACGCAGTTAAATGCATTCCAGTACTAATTTACACAGTGCATACACGCACACATACGACGGCCATTTATACGCAGCCCCATCACAATACATACACATGATCAGTAATCCTCAACGTCGTCACACTCTTCGGCCTGAAGCTGGCCCTCGACATACGGCGTTGGCCCGTAGCCAACCCACGAACATGGCGCCACTAGCACATGGCTAGCCCCCGACTCCCATAGCATCGTACCGGCGCTAAACTGGTGGATCCACACCCTTCGGCCAGATCTGCCAGAATAGGCTCACGCCCTCGAATATAGAGTCGGACACTCTTGCCTACATGGCAGGTGATAACACGCCATTGGATATAGAGTCGGACACTCTTAGTACCTAGGACAATTTCGGAACCGCGTTCCTACTAGCATTTCAACATATCATACACACATGCACGCTCATATAACCAAACAAACCATACTCATTTGGTAATCTAAATCATGGTTTTCCAAACAAATACAGTTTAAACAAAGTCAAGGCACGACCATCCCAATATCACGGTATAAATCACACATATACTCGGTTTTCAACAAAACCCAGGATTCAGCCCGTCGCCCCCTTTTTCCCAAAACTGTAATAATGAAAAACCCATAGTTTTCCCCGTTAGATCCCCCCAAATGAGTAGCCAAAACACACACAGGACCGTGGACCACAGTTCCACCGAGTCCGATTTCAAAAATAACCAATATAAACATAGTTTCCCTTACCTTAACCCCGTAAGCAAATCCTGAACTCCAAGGTCCCTAAACAGTGAACCGAGTTCCAAAACCTACAAATCACAATACAGAATATGTTCACAAGACCGTTACCTACAAATCTACCTGATCAGAATTGAAAACCGAGCCTTATCTCGATTTTACGTCGAAACCCAAAAATCTCCGAAACGAGATTCTGATTCGTAGAAGTTGTAGAGAATCCTTCCACGATCCTCGTGGTAGCTTCCGTTTTCTCATTCTGTCAACGATCAGCGAAGAATTCTAGAGAGAAGGAGTAAGGAGAGGTTTAGAAAGAGAGAGATATTTAAGATTTCTTAATGAGGAAGCAAAGGAAATTTCCTTTTATAGCCCTTTGACCCAACAATTTCCAATTTTGCCCCTCTCTTAATATTTAAACCCATTTTTCATATTTCGGGTTCTTACAATCTCCCATCCTTACAAAAATTTCGTCCTCGAAATTTGCCATCTCTCATTCCCAGATTCATACATACAATCAAATACATAGACACAACTTAAGAGTGAACTGGCGATCATCACAGTGCAGTCCCATCATACACATACACATAGACACAACTCAAGAGCGAACTGGCAATCACCACAACGCAATCCCATCTTACACATATACATATATACCCTCACTTATGGCAGAGGAATACCGTGATTACATATACAACAGTCACAGGAGTTCACAATACTCACACTCCCGATGACTAACCACCTGTCCAAACCCACAGTAGGATCATGTACAAGTGCTCAAAATAACTATGGATACTTCCGGCGTATTTCTGTTTCCAGTTCCTAAGAAGCTTCCTCAACCTCGTGGTTTCGCCACAATACCTTCACTAACGGTATCTCTCTGGTATAAAGCTTCCGAATTTTACGGTCCAGAACCTGAACAGGTATCTCCTTATACGCTAAAGTATCCCCAATTTCCAACTCACCATAACTAATTACATGTGAAGGATCCAACACGTACCTCCTCAACATGGAGACGTGAAACACATCATGGACCCTTGAAAGTGCTGGAGGTAATGCAACTTTGTAGGCTATCGGACCCACTCACTCAAGTACCTCGAATAGTCCAATATACCTCAGGCTCAGCTTGCCCTTCCTGCCGAATCTCATCACTCCTTTCATTAGAGCAATACGCAGAAAACTCTAACTCATGGCGGTGAACATCTGCATAACTCTTCTGCCGACTCTGAGCCGATTTAATCCTCTCCCGAATCAAACCCACCTTCTCAGATGCCTGCTGCACAAGTTCAGGTCCTAACACCTGACGTTCACCAACCTCATCCCAACACAAAGGAGATTGACACCTCCGACCATACAAAGCCTCGAACGGTGCCATCCCGATACTAGATTGGAAGCTGTTGTTATAAGCAAACTCCACAAGTGGCATAAACTGTATCCAGCTACCACCGAAGTCTAACACACAAGCTCGCAACATATCTTCCAATATTTGTATCGTCCTCTTCGACTGTCCATCAATCTGGGGGTAGAATGCTGTACTGAAAGTAAACTTCGTCCCCAATGCCTCTTACAAGCTCATCCAGAATCGAGAAGTAAACCTCGAGTCCTAATCTGATACTATGGACACCGGTATCCCGTGCATTCTCACAATCTCATGCACATACAAATCTGCTAGCCTACTCAAAGGATAGCTAACTTTCATTGGTATGAAATGAGCAGATTTCGTCGATCTATCCATGATCACCCAAATAGCATTCTGCCCGTGAAGCACTAGTGGCAAAGGCTGCAACGGCCCTGCTAGCCTCTGATGTTCAACTTTCACCTGCTGACACGTCAGACACTGCTCCACAAACTAAGCAGTTTGCCTTTTCATACCAGACCACTAGAAGGTCTTACGCAAGTCCCAATACATCTTTGTACTACCAGGATGTACCGTATACATAAAACGATACGCTTCCTCTAGAATCGTCCTTCTTATCTCATCATCGTTCGGAACACATAGTCTGATCCCAAACCTCAACACACCTCCTTCAAAGATGCTAAACTCTGTAGCTAATCCCTACTGTACCTTTTCCATAGCCTCTGCCAACTCTGCATCACTAGCCTGCGCGACTTTTATATGCTCAAATAGGGTCGGTTGAACCACCAAACCAACAAAATAAGCCTAATGATCACCAACCACCAACTCTATATCTGAGCTCTCTAAAACCCGTTTGATGTGACACTGAGTTACAACCGCAGATACATTTATAGGTCCTGACTTTCAACTCAACGCATCAGCCACCACATTTGCCTTCCCTGAGTGATAACTGATCATGTAATCGTAGTCCTTGATCAACTCTAGCCACCGCCTCTGTAATAACCCAAGAAAAAAAATGAATAATAATAATAATAGTTAGTATTAAAAAAGAAAGTGTTTCTCTATTAGGATCCTTGATTCCATGTTTGATGCCTAAGAAAGACCTTATTTAAGCGAGTGCTCAGAGACCATTGCGGCTCAGTCGCTCCGCTCCCTGGAGGTCGGCCTGGTCAAAATGTAATTTCATAGGATAAACAGGGTAGACACTGTTTATATACGTTAATAAGTACATAAAATAATGTTTTGACTGACATAATTTGTAGAAATATATGATAAAATAATAATAATGTAAGTATCATATGCGGGGCCCACAAGACTGTGTGGGGCCCACATGAGTCCCGAAGCCGTATGGAGGTTTACACGAGTCTCAAAGCTATTTAGGATGTATAAAATCGTATAAGAATTATTCGAGTTACGTAGGATCCATTCGGGTCTCGAAGTTGTGTGGGGCCCACAAGACCGTGTGGGGCCCACATGAGTTTTCAAAATTCAAATTTAATTCTTATTCAAAAATAAATAATAAAATAAATAAATACTAAAAATGGTTCAAAATTAATAACAATGATAATAATAATGATAATAATGATTAAGAAAAATAATAAAATAATAAAATAATTAATTAACTAATTGATTAATTAATTAGGTAAGTGATTAATTAAAAATTTATTTAATGGGAATGGTGGCAAGCACTCCCACATGGCCTCCATCCCCATCCCATACTCAACCCATACCTTGCCCATTCCTTGCCCATTCTTTAATTTTTAAAAAATTATAATTTCACCCATCTCCCCACACTTTTATAAATTTTATTTCTTCCCCAAAATTTTCCTATAAATAGGGAGCTCTCAACCTTCATTTTTCACAACAATTTTCCAAGAAAGAGAAGGATTAGTGAGTGAAAGAATTTGTGGTGGAGAGAGAATTTTGAGTAAGTTCTCACTCACCCACTCTTTCCGATCTCATTGCTTAAAGATAGTTTTTGTGTTCGTAGCACACGGTAAAAGAAGAAGGTAAGTAAATTTTGATTATGTTAGTTTTTTTTTTATTTAAAATTTATACCCGAGTTTATTTTATAAGTAAATTTCAATTATGTTAATTAGTTCTACAAAATTTCCATGAATTTATTTTTACGCTTATTTAATTATACCAGTTCTATCTTTAATATACTTGCATCTATTTTTGGGTTAAGGAATGTTCTAATCCCCTCGGGTAAATTTTCAGCATTTCTTTCTATTCAAAAATAAAATTATATATATTTTTAACACAAAAATTGTGTGGCATGAGTTTATTTCTACATTACAATTTTATGTAAATATGAGAAAAGATGAGATTTTTACGATATTATTTTAAATTGCATAAATTATAATAAGATGATTTTAAAACCCCTTATGGCAACGAAAGTTCAAAGTTACAGATACTCGGTACCGCAGCTTAAAGTTTATACGGATCAGAGTGCACCCACACTGTTTATAAAGTGATTATTTATGTTAGTGGATTTCTCCTGAGTGCACACCTGGTTCCGGACCAGGACTTAATAAGGAAAATCTCACTTAAAGTTTATGTACGTTGATTTAGTTTGGTCAGCCAGCCAGCTAAGTCCAGTCTTCGAACCGCACAACCCAGTCATAGGGGTAAACATGACTTACGGCAAACAGGCCTAAGGGTGAATTTTTTTTTATAATATATGTTTATACATATTTAATTACATGTACAAAGTTACTGATGATTTGAAGGAAAAATGTAAGTTTACGTGAAAAGGATCATTCTGGTGCTTAAATGACGATCTAAGGAAAACGTATAAGGAAAAGTATATGTATGTTTATCATTAAATATTTTTACAGTTTTAAAGTTAAGAGTTTAATTTAGCAGTTATAGTATATGATTATAAAAATTTACTGTTGAAATTGATGACAAAAGTTTTATGCAGAAATTTTTAAATTTATACTTATTCTAAAAGCAGTCTTGAAGTTATAGTATTAAATATTGTTTTACGAAATTCTTTAAAAACTCATTTTGGCCACACACTAATAATAATCTTATTTACTTACTGAGCGTCGTCTCACTCCAATCATATTTTTTATTTCAAATAACTCAGAAGAACATGTTGGAAATCAGGCTTAGCAAGCATACGAGTGGGGATAGAAAATTAAAGATTGATTAGAAATATTAGTATGGTTTCAGATATTTATGTTTGTGTAATTTTTCTTCTTTTGAAATAAATGATTGTAATATGGATAATTAGTACTCTGGTTTAATAAAAGTTGAGTTTATTTGCTTCCGCTGTAAATCAGTAGTAAAAAGTTAATATCCCAGGCCCCTCGGAGTCGGGGTGTTACATTACCTGTATGCTCGGCAACCGCTGGAGTAAGAGAGTATACTCTGGCCGAAGCTGTATTCGTCTAAGCGGTTCCCCGAGGTATCTGATTACTCCCTCGGTCCCCACTAACTGCAGGCACGTCTCGCCTCGGTGCTCGACAATCACGAGACATGTGGCCTGGCTGGCCACAGTTGTAGCAACTACCCCCAAATGACCGGCACTCTCCCTCGTGCCACCTGTGACATCTGGTACAACGACCACCGGTCTGGCTCATCTGAGAATCCTGGCGCTCGGTATTCTGGTGGTAACCCGAGCCTTTGCTCCTCTTCTTCCATGATCCCTGACGAGATCTTATCTGAGAATTAGAAGGTACCGTCCTCTTCCTCGATTCTTGATCCACCTCGTCCTTTCAGATACCAGTCTCGATCACCGTGGCTTTATCCACCAACACTGAGAACTCATGGATCTGAAGCATGCCCACTATTCTACGGATATCCTTCCTCAAACCCTTCTCGAACCTCCGAGTCTTCTTATACTCGCTCGAGATCATACATGGTGCAAAGTGGGACAGCTCTATGTATCGAGCCGTATACCCCAGCACCGTCAAACTCCCCTGAGTCAGCGCAGAAAACTCATCTGCCTTTGCATCTCGTACGAAAGCCGGGAAGTATCTATCAAAGAACACCTCTTTGAATCGGCTCCACATCATCTCCTCGGAGCCACTTCCCAGATTATTATCCTTGGGCTCCATTCTGCAACACAATAGGAATCTATCAGTATCCCTATAACACATACAGTTAACACAATGATCTACACTAATCGTGTTAACTACTTCCTGCCAAGTCTAGGTCTGTCCTATCACACCGACATGAAAATCATCAATGATCTGCCCTACTTTTACAAGAATCGTCATCTTAGGAAAAACATGGAATACCATCGACAAATCTTGGTCTAGCAACCAAACAACCCTCAACCAACTCTATCTATATCCACATCCTATACTCTAGTATGTACTCATAACTAAGCCTAACCAAGTCTACAAGATTTAGTAACCTGGTTAGCTCTGATACCAAGCTATCACGCCCCGAACCCGGAAATGGGACCCGATGGTGAAGATATAATCTAACCTATGTCTGTATCATAAAAATCATCACATATACAGTACAAAGGATGAGGGTCCAACCCCGTGGGGTTTCCAGGCAACCTAAACACATCCAATCATAATCATATACGCAGCGGGAAAAAGTCATTCTATATCAACATATGCAGTACCATACCAAATTCTATACAATAGCAGAACATGGCTCTAACAAAATATACAAACTGGGTGCCCAAATACAACTCAAAATGGCAACCCAACAAAACTACAGTCCTAGCACTTACCCAAGCGCTAACGCAGTACACCGGTCACTACGCTCCCTACGCCAGGACGTTAGTTTTGGTTACCCGAAGGACCTGTAAAAATGTACGTATAGTAAGGGTGAGACACCTCTTAGTAAGGAAGAACACAGGTTATATGGCATTTGAGTGTTATTATAATACAACATACATGCAGTTAAATGCATTCCAGTATTAATTTACAAAGTGCATACACGCACATATACGACGACCATTTATACGCAGCCCCGTCACAATACATACACATGATCAGTAATCCTCAGTGTCATCACACTCTTCAGCTTGAAGCCAGCCCGCGACATACGGCGTTGGCCCGTAGCCAACCCGCGAACACGACGCCACCAGCACATGGCTAGTCCCCAACTCCCATGGCATCGTACCGGCGCTAAACTGGTGGTTCCACACCCTTTGCCCTAATCTACCGGAATAGGCTTACGCCGTCGGATATAGAGTCGAACACTCTTGCCTACATGGCAGGTGATAACACGCCCTTGGATATAGAGCCAGACACTCTCAGTACCTAGGACAATTTCGGAACCGCGTTCTTACTAGCATTTCAACATATCACACACACATGCACGCTCATATAACCAAACAAACCACACTCATTTGGTAATCTAAATCATGGTTTTCCAAATAAATACAGTTTAAACAAAGTCAAGGCACGACCATCCCAATATCACGGTATAAATCACTCATATACTCGGTTTTCAACAAAACCTGGGATTCAACCCATCGCCCCCTTTTTCCCAAAACTGTAATAATGAAAAACTCATAGTTTTCCCCGTTAGATCCCCCAAATGAGTAGCCAAAACACACACAGGACGTGGACCACAGTTCCACCAAATCTGATTTAAAAAATAACCAATATAAACATAGTTCCCTTTACTAACCCCGTAAGCAAATCCTGAACTCCAAGGTCCCTAAACAGCGAACCGAGTTCCAAAACCTACAAATCACAGTATAAAATATATTCACAAGACAATTACCTACAAATCTACCAGATCAGAATTGAAAACCGAGTCTTACCTCGATTTTATGCCGAAACCCAAAAATCTCCGAAACGAGATTCCGATCCATAGAAGTTGTAGAGAATCCTTCCATGATCCTCATGGTAGCTTTCGTTTTCCGATTCCGTCAACGATCAGCGAAGAATTCTAGAGAGGAGTAGGGAGAGGTTTAGAGAGAGAGAGAGAGAGAGAGAGAGAGAGAGAGAGAGAGAGAGATTTGAGATTTCTTAATGAGGAAGCAAAGGAAATTTCCTTTTATAACCCTTTGACCCGGCAATTTCTAATTTTGCCCCTCTCTTAATATTTAAACCCATTTTTCATATTTTAGATTCTTACAGTGGCGCACATTCATTGAATCTTAAGGACTCTCTCCACACACATGCACATACTTTAATAAAACAAAAAGTATCTTGTTAATGCAACATGATAGTCATTGAGGATAACGAACATTCTCGTTGATTCCCTTTCTAGCAATTTATGGTTCAAATCTAAAAGAATATCTAAGTACCTAACTACCTCTAAATTGTTCAAATTTCCAACTCTTTTTTCATCTACTAGTTATGTTTCAACTTTCTCCTCCTTCCTTTATCACGGTTGACTATTGATGGTGGCTAACCAACACCTAGTATCATTTGCCAATGCTATTGCCCGTAATCACCCACCACTAGCGCCCCCCCCCCCCTGGTGCCACCGTCACCACCATCACCACCATCATTGCCAAATATTGAAAGTCGACGACCTAAAAACTTACGGAAGAAAAAAATTGAATTATTCAAACACATTATCTCTTTTTATTTTCAAAAAATTAAACTCGATTTTAATTATTCACACATAATTTTAAAAATATAAATATACATAACATAACTTACTATTCTAATTATAAGTATTTCAAAAAACTAATCTCGAGACTCATACAGCTTTTTAAACCTCTAAATAAAATTATTTGTTATCAAATTTCACTTGAAATCAATATCTTTTGTCCTAATTTTTTTAAACTTAAAATAAAATACTATTCTATTTGGGCAGCATTTCACAATAGCCAAAAACAGACTTTTAAAATAATGTATTTTGGTAAAGGTCAAGGTCAAACAAACAAAAATAAAAAATAAAAAAAGAGGGACAACTACTATTGAACCTAAAATAAATTAGAAAACAAAGTGAAGTGAAGAAGCGAACAGGTCCTCTGAGTCGTCCACGTGCTCCAAAGAGTCTATCCGCTAGACGGCAGAAGAGCTCAGTCCATATCTGACTCCTGAGTCCAGATTACCAAATTGACCATGAGTTCCTCGTGATTGTGGTGTCTCGCGGTGACGACTGCGTCTCCTGCCGCCGTGATCGATGCTTTGTCTCTCTCTGGTCTTCCTCTTCTGTCTCCCCTGCCTGTCGTCGGTTCGCAGATTCCCTTTGGTCGGTAAGATGACTCACATTTTCGTTACTTTGTTTGATGCTTTTAATTTTCAGGGACAGTTTTTGTTATTGTTTTAATAATCTTTAATGAACTCGATCTGATGAACCCAAGATAAATCCCTAGATCCTGCACGTCTAGGTCCTGTAAAACCCTAATTTTGTTTTTTGAGAACTGGGAATTATTTTGTTGCAGCGACTAAATTGCAAATACTGTTGGAAGGAATTGTGGGTTTTTGTGATTTTGGGTTTGACTTGTGGTCTTTTTGGAGCGAATTTCATCGTTTGGGGGTAGGTTGGATCGAGCCCTGTTGTTGGGGGTATTGATCGTTGGGTTAGAGTGCTGCTAGATGGCTTCTGCTTCATTCCTGTCCGAGGATCAGACGGACGAAGACTTTTTTGATAAATTGGTAGATGATGAGTTTGATGGCAGTGGATCTGGCCCCAGTTTTGTAAACGGTGACAACACAGGGGAGGTGGTGGATGCGTTTTCAAACCTAAGTGTCAGTGAAGTAGGTCCTGCTGTAGAAGATTCTGGTGGCAGCAGCGATACTGATTTCGAGGTTGATGGTGAAAAGAGTTTAAGAGATGGGGTTGTGCCAGCACATTCAGCTGCTCACGAGGATGTTGGAGTTGCAAAAGAAAACATTTCGTTGATGCCCAATAGTATTACTGAGTCTAGTGTTGCTGCACCGGAGACCCAATACGTGTTGGATAGTGCAAGTAGTAAGAATGCTGTATCAAGGGATGCAAGTGTGAAGGAAATCCAGTGGAGCTCATTTGACTCGGAATCACATCTGCACAATGGATTTGGGTCATGTTCAGATTTTTTTAATGAATTGGGTAATAGTTCTGGAGAACCATTTGCAAAGGCAGCAGAAACTGCTGCAGCTGAATCCAGTAATATGGCTGGTGTTTTGGATAATTCAACTGGCCATTTGGGTTCTTCCAGTTCAGTCCCTGCTGCACATGAATCCTGTAATATGGCTGGTGCTTTGGATAATTCAGCTGGTGATTTAGGTTCAGATAGTTCACTACTGCATCAAGAGGGCCAAAACAGTGTTGTGGGTACTGAACATACTGTAGATGGGCAGGATTTGAGTAGCAGTCAATATTGGGAAAGCCTCTATCCTGGGTGGAGGTTTGACCCTAATATCGGAGAATGGCATCAGGTGGATGGTTCAGGTACAATCTCAAATGTGAATTCAAATGTGAGTTATCAGGATAATTTTGATGCTAACGCTCCCTCAGCTGGTGATGGGGTTGATTTTGACCAGAGATCAGATGCCTATCATTTCCTGCAGACAGCACAGGTTGGTGTGGGAAGTGTAGCCAATGACTGCACAGCTAGTAATGTCTCTAACATTAATCAAGTTTCGCAAGGGAATGCAGAATACCCAGCACACATGGTGTTTGATCCACAGTACCCTGGTTGGTACTATGACACAATTGCTCAAGAATGGCGGTTGTTGGAGTCTTACACTTCAGATGTAAATCTCCCTGCAAATGTTGATCAAATCCAGCAAATTCAAATTAGGAATGATTCAACGGGTGATTTTTCCCCCCAAAATCATAATTCTTGTGGTAATCATGAGCAACTTGAAGACTATGGGTCACAAGGCCTGAACAGTAAAGACCGAGTCATGAATGGGGCTGGTTCTGTTAGTAATTATGATCAACAACGAATGAATGTGTGGCAGCCTGAGTCAGTTTCTAAGAGTGAGGGTGTAGCTTCTACTCAAAGCTGCCAGTTAGGGAACTTTTATGATTCAACTGGTCATGTGAACAATTCTGCTGATCAGCTAATGGGTTTCAACTCCTCTGGAGTTTCCGCTCAGGAACATATAAATCAAAGTTTTAGTGGCACAAATGGTGTTTCTGGGTTTCCAAGCTTTATTCCCATTGAAAATTTCTCCCAGCATAATAATCAACTGAAAATGGGACTAGGCCAGCAGATACATTCCTCATCCACTTATTTTGATACTCAGAATTCATCAAATTTTTCACAGCAGCCTCTTCAGAGTGGCATTCATTTCTCATCTGCTGTTGATGTGGGAAGATCATCTGCAGGGCGTCCTCCACATGCACTGGTAGCGTTTGGATTTGGTGGAAAACTCATTGTCATGAAAAACAGCAGTTCTTTTCAAGCAAACTCAGCATATGAAAACCAGGTTAGGCCCTGGTTTGTTTTGGATTCAATTTCCTCAAGTTGTCTATTTTTCAAGATGTACATACAGTATGTTTGTGGTGTTGCTGTTAAATTCCTTTAGTTAATCTTTGTTTCATGTGAAGGAATCGGTGGTTAATGTTCTCAACTTGATGGAAATTGCTATGGACAAGACTGTTGCTTCAAACATCGGAGTGGGTGCATGTGATTATTTGAATTTGCTATGCCAGCAAACTTTCCCTGGTCCATTGGTTGGTGGGACCAGTGGAGGTAGAGAATTGAATAAATGGATGGATGACAAGATTGCAAACTGTGAATCTTCGGACAGGTTGCTGTTTTGTTTACTGAAAATAGCATGTCAACATTATGGAAAACTTCGATCTCCCTTTGGCACTGATCAAGCACTGAAGGTAAAGGACACTTGTATATGTTAATAATTTTTTTTGCAAGTATCTTGTTGTCAATAATATGATAATCATGTTGACAACAAAATTGCTGATTATTTTTTATGCTTTTTCTTGAAATGTCTATAATTCTCGCAATATCTGTAATAAAAACCTATTCTATTGCAATGCTGCTGCATTCTCTTCATGCTCTTATAATCTTTTATTTACTGTTTTATGTGACTATGTAGGCATGATAATCTTTCCGAATAGCTGTTCTATTGCAATTGCTGCATTTCCTTCAAGCTTTTGTAATGTTTTGTTTACTGTTTTATGTGGTTATGTAGCTCTTGTAATCTTTCCTATGACCTCTTCAAGAGTCCCCTATTCTTCTTCTTTGTGATTTTTTCAACGTTATGTACTTGATTAGTGTTGGACTTCTTTTGGGTTTCTTATTTTTATCAGGAAAGCAATTGTCCAGAATCCGCTCTAGCTAAGCTTTTTGCATCTGCGAAAAGAAATGTGCAATTGGGTGAGTATGGCACTATTACTCGCTGCTTGCGGAACTTGCCTTCTGAAGGACAGATTCAGGTGTCCATATCTCTACTTTATGGAATCTTCCATTTTTTTTTTTTTCCTTGGCAATATATTTTATTTTCTGGGACTTTGAAAATGCCTTTTGCTGTAAATTCCAAATTTTTTTTGCTTTAGGCTACTGCTCTTGAGGTACAGAAGTTTCTTGTTTCTGGCAAAATGGTAGAAGCTTTGCATTGTGCACAGGAAGGTCAGTTATGGGGACCAGCACTTGTTCTTGCCAGTCGACTTGGTGATCAGGTTCGTACCAGTTACCTCCACATCTTTCCTTTTCTTCCCAGTAGTTTTGGGAATCAGGGTGCATAATGCAGTTATCCTTGCTAGAGCTCCGTAAGGGGCTACCTGGAATGAGATGGTTCATAGTTTGTCTGAAGGTTATCAATCAGGATTTAAGAAAATTATCATGCTTAAATTCTAGTTGAAGCTCATGTTCTGTTGTTTGTTTTTGGATGCATGCAGTTTTATAGCGACACCTTGAAGCAAATGGCACTACATCAGTTAGTAGCAGGATCACCATTGCGGACATTGTGCCTGCTAATTGCAGGGCAGCCTGCACAAGTGTTTTCTGATACTACAACTAGTTACACTGTACCTGGTGCTGCAAATGTATTTCAGCGGCCTATTCAGGTGATGTATTGTCATGAAATACTATCTGCTGGAAAAGCTGAAAAGATTATTGCCTATATTTGTCATTACTGTTAACTTCCATTTGCCTGTGCTATATTGCGATTGTGATCTCGCTGTCTGATACATACATATCTTACCTCATTAGCAACTGTGCCAACCAGTCACCCATATAGTTGTTCTATTTCGAAACCCTAAGCACTAAACCCTCGACCCTGACCTGAACCCTAAATTTTTTCTGTAATCTGTTTTTAAATGCTCTAGCTATTTAAATGGAAAAAAAACATGTGTTCTCAGAGGATTCAAGTAATTTGCAGGTAAGTAGTACTTGATTGCTGGTTGCATGAAGTTTCACCAAGATCTAAGAAGTGAGGACATGAATGTGCTCTACATACCCCAGTGCCCCAGTGTAGTGTGGAGCTGGTGTCGGAGTCAAGTTGAAAAGCTAAGGACCCCTAGTTTTGCTAAAGATTTGTATGGAATATATCTAATACCGTCAATGTTGACATCTGTACTCTGTAGAGCACATATTGAGTTGGGTATCATGTATTGGGGGTTTGGTTCCACTTCAATTCTGCTCAAACCCGTCAAATTCATTAAATAGATGGTCAACCAGCAGCCATGCTTCAAAACTTGTTAATTTAAATAAAATATTCATAAAATTTTAAAATTGGAAAGATACTTTTATAAACTCGCAAAGGAGGGTTATTAGTAGCCTCCTGTGATCCATAGGAATACAATGACTTCTGTTTGTGTGTTTTTTCATGAGATGGAGCAGTTAGGCAATAAAAGGATAGGTTATATTGCTGTAAGCTCTAACTGACGCGCGTCTCATTTTCCCTTGCCAGCTTCCATTTCTGAAGTTTGGTCCTAAAACATGTATTATATGCAGTTATGTGGTTTACATCCAGATTTTGTTTGCTGTAACATTATGTGGCTGCAGGAAGATGTGGAGGTATTGGTTGTAAATTGCAGTTGAGCAATATGAAAACTACAATGCAGTTATATTCTATATGTTAATCCTGTAATGGGCATGGGCAATGCATGATGCACCCATATGACCGGACAATGTCACTACACTGGTTTGCAACAGCTTTTTCGGAATCAAACCTATGACTTTATTTTGATGGGCTTGGCATGGATATCATTAGGTTTCAATGTCAATGGCAAATTGATATTTCCATAATTACCTATGACAATATCAATATTGGGTTTTCTTTATTATTTATTCTGTGGTTTGTGATGAAACATTGTATTTAATCATGCTAACTTATATGTTCTTGCTGTGAATGACCTGGAGAGGTTTAGTAAAGGAAGAGAAGAAGACCAAATATAGAAAAAAATTTATACTTGCTACCTGAAAATAAAGACAATATGTCCATTACGAAGACCATCCCATCTTGGATGATCAAGCACTGTTCATTAAGTGGCCCCGCTGGAATTCTTGTGGCAGGTTGTGCTCTACTGGAGGTCATTTTAACCTGCTTTCATGGGTGTTTCTAAAATCCATGGTGGTGTCACTTTTAAGTTGGAGGATTTCTATGGCTATTAAATGAAAGTGGAGAAAACAGGTATCTGTGGTGTGTTTGGAAAAGAAAAAATCAGAGCGCGTTGCTTTCCAAAACGCAAACATTTTCTCCCTTCCAAACTTTGTTGTTTTATGCCTTCAGCAGTAGTGAAATTTTTTTTTATATATTTTAAAATGGTCTGTCCTTTTTCTTTTTTGGATTTTCTGGATAACATATGTGCTGGTTAGTTTGATAATTTATTTCTATAAGTTTGATAATTTACTTCTATACACATTACACTTATTCTTTTTGACACCTTTTTTTAATGAAATTTATGTTTACATATCCAAAGAAAGGCCATGCAAATGTGATTTAAGAGCATCCAATACGCTGTTAGACACTGCTTGGGTTTAAGATATTAATGTAGTTTTCAAATGGTCTAAAATAGTGTCATTTTAATTATAATTTGTTTTATTTGTGTCATAATGGTCTTTTAATTGAGGTTTGAGGTCCATTTGTTGTTGGGTTATGCTGAACAAACCAAAATAGGGAAGAACTATATTTTTCTATGAGGACAAATTACATGATGTAACATCAACTTTTAATTAGGTAAACAGGGCCATAAAAGCAAATCTCCTTTGCTAGATCAGAAGTTCACCTTATCATGTGTATCAACCAGATTTGGGTCCCACTCACTCAAAAATAGCCCCCATTGAAAGCAAAGTTTAAAGTTTTTTAGATCAATAGGATTCCAACTTTGACCGACATAACTGGAGCCAATTTGATTAGGCAGGCAATCCATGGTTTGAGTTTGGATCCAACAGTGGACTCTCTTGTGATCTCATGTGGTCCCTGCGAAAGTGACGCTTACATCATGTAATTTGAACCCTCTTCTATTTCAAGTATAGATTCCAGTTGAAACCTATTCATGATGGCCATGAGAGATTATGTAGAATTTTTCTCCTATTAGTTCCCAAACTATGTATGGGAAATTTGAGAAAAAAAAATCTGTATTTACTGCTTTGGGTGGTCATCAAGCATGTGGTTTCTTACTTCTCAACCTGAATGTAGTGCTTATGGTGTGCATTTGTTCTTGGGGCTTGGCTAGGCTAAGCACCCTTAGCCTATGATCAATGGAACACATGCATGGGATTAAGCTGTTGAGAGGTAAGCCCATATACATGGCATAACCACTCCCAACTCCCCGGTGGGTGGGCCAGCAGTGGTTGAGTAAAAAAGTACTGGATTGCCTTTCATTTTTTTCTCTCCTTTTTTATTCTGGGTTATGTTGTTCTTTTCATCAAGGGTATTTGATCTTTTGAATGATTAGCCTATCCTTTATAGTTGAAAATCCAAACATGGGACAAGATAACTATCATGCTCAGTCTATGGATGCAAACGAGCCAAGCTCATAATGAACTTTAACATACTTGCTCAAGCTTGTTTATTATGAATGAACGAGCTCATGAACCCTTACCAAGCTGAGCTGCCAGGATGCTCACTAATGATTAGGTTCTTTTGAAACTTCTTGTTTTGAGAGAAGAAAGATTTTGTTAGGCAAAAAGGTGAAAAGTAGCTCTTACTAATAGTCCATTTAAAATTTTTTTGTTCCTTCTAGTTAGCCTATTGACCTTAAGCATTAGCCTTGTCACTAAATTAATGTTACGAATTTTAAACTCACTAGATCCTATCAAGCCTAATTTGGCCCGATTTTAATTCAAGCATATTAAACAAGCCTAAACCGAGCTTGTAATCAAGCCGCTTACGAGCTGATACGAGCCAAGCTGAATTGAACAAGTCTGAATGAGCTTTTTCTGAGCCAAGCTTCCAAGCTGCTCATGATCGCCTTGGTTTGTTTGCAGCCCTAAGTCAGTTCAGTCCCATAAACCTTAGCCACCAAGACAGTACATTAATAAGGTCTAACTGTTTGAGTTCTCAAGTTCAGATTTTTAATTCTTTGTGGAAAAAAATTATATACGAGGACTTAACATTCTTGTAAAATTTCCTTGGGTATACCTATTTGTTGAGCAAATTCTTTTTTTGATTTTATTTGTTTAATCCTGCAGCAGGTTGGAGCTAACTGTATGCTAGAAGAATGGGAAGAGAATCTAGCAGTAATTACCGCAAACAGAACAAGCGATGATGAGCTTGTTATTATTCATCTTGGAGATTGCCTGTGGAAAGAAAGTGGTGATGTATGGTGGATATAGTTTTTTGATAGATTAGAAACATTTAAATGTCCTCTGGCCTCTTTCTTTTTTGTTTTTGTTTTTTGAAAAAAAACTATTGTACAGGTCTCTGCTGCCCACATCTGTTACTTAGTTGCAGAAGCAAACTTTGAGTCATATTCAGACAGTGCAAGGCTGTGTCTTATTGGTGCAGATCATTGGAAATGTCCCCGAACATATGCTAGCCCTGAGGCTATTCAGGTGTTCTGCAGTTGTCTTTTGTGAGCTTTTCTAATTTATTTGTGAATATTTTACTTGACCTAGTTGTTTGTGAATATTTGGGTGACCTTATCGACTGCTATGGATTAGTCTGTGACTGTTCATTTTTTACATGTCTACATTGAATAATGTGACTGAACTAGCATTCTGAATGCCTGGACAGCGGACTGAATTATACGAATACTCAAAGGTTATTGGGAATTCGCAGTTTATCCTTCTACCCTTTCAGCCATACAAGCTTATATATGCACACATGTTGGCTGAAGTGGGAAAAGTTTCAGATTCTTTGAAGTGAGTATCATCGACTTCTCGTCAGTGATTGTTTTTACTGTTCTGCCTCTAGTTTCCTTAATACATTATATTTGCTTAGGTACTGTCAAGCGATTTTGAAGTCACCTAAGACCGGTCGAGCACAAGAAGTTGAGACATGGAAAACTCTAGCATCATCTCTTGAGGAGCGTATAAGGTTCCATCTTCAGGTATTTCTTAAACATTTGGTTGGTCAACATCTAGCTATTTATCTTGATTTCTTATGAAGGCACCATTTTCAGGGCGGTTATTCTGCTAATTTGGCTCCAACCAAGCTGGTGGGTAAATTGCTCACGCTTTTTGATGCTACTGCTCATCGTGTGGTTGGAGGCCTACCACCAACTGTACCTTCAACATCACATGGCAATGAACATATTCACCAACCAGCAACATCACACAGCAACATGCAGCATAATGAACATATTCACCAAATAGAAACATCACATAGCAACATACAGCATATTGAACATATGTACCAACCAGGAAGCACAATAGTGTATAACAGTCACTCAACAATGGCCATGTCTTCATTAATTCCTTCAGTATCGATGGAACCCATAAGTGAGTGGACAGGCGAAACAAATCAGCTGACGGTGCCTAATAGAAGCGTTTCAGAACCTGACTTTGGTAAAAGCCCTGCAAAGGTAGAATATTCGCTGTTTAACAGAGATACTCACTTTTATTAATTTCTGTTTTGATGCGTGATTGATTATCAGGAAAATGTGATCATTATTCTACCTGCTTCTGCTACACTATTTTGTTTTGAAGCAGCAAGAACAGTTTTGGATAATGGGCTGCCAATGCATAGGGCAAGTTCAGTGGTTCAAGAGGCGGGTTTTATTTTGCTAGTCTATCTGGTCTGATTTAGGTCTGATGGCTAGGGAAAAATATTATTGATTTTAAGTAAAATTTTACAAAGAAGAAACTGGTTGTTGTATTCCATTTACATGACTTCTATGATTATTATAGAAAAAACCCCAACCAAAAGTTTCATGGTATTTGTCATTCAGGATGCAGATTGTTTTTTTTGTTCTTTTTCTTTTAATTTTTTTTGGGGTCCATTCAATAATCATCTAGCACAGATTCAATAACTATCCATTCATGTTGTAGTTTCAAACCTAAAATTGTGAAATGATGACAAACAACATTTTGGTGGTAGTTCTTCCAAGCTGTCCAGGAGCATAATCTTTATACTGGAGAAAGCCTCTTTGGCTTTTCTGACATGCACACACCTGTACTCATTTTTTTAATAATCAATTAGGACTTGTGAAATATGGAAAATTCTATTCATCACTAGAAAATTGACAAGAAATTTTCCAAGTGATGTGGAATCCTTTGATTTGTTGAAATTGATTGAGTGAAAATGTCAATTAATCCATCACTACTGAAAATTTTTGTGATGAATAGCAGAACTTGCATGAAATTCCAATGCTATAAATATAATTGTACACTTAGGTTTACCAGTGCTTTCTTAAGTCTCAGATGGGCTAATGCGGAAAGCATATGCCTCTCTGGGTCCTGCATTATAAGATACCTGACCTGTAGATGGTTTAAGCCTCTAAAGCCAAGTCTTTTGGTTATTTTTATGGGTCTTGCCTCTATGCCTCAACTGCAATGTGGTCTATATGTTCAAATCTTAGATGCCGTATAAGTGTAGTACTATGCGTGTGCAATGAACTGCTCTCTCCCCCACCACCACCACACAAAAAAAGGGGGTGAGGGGAGAGAGTCATGACCTTATATCAAATTCTTATGGTTGCTTGCTGAACCCCAAAACAAAATAGTCAGGTTGTTTTGTTCTGTTTATCAGATTGATGCATCCAAGGAAGCAAACACACCTGATACCCGTGATAAAGGGGCAGTGTCGACTGGTCTATCGCGTTTTGGTCATTTTGGCTCACAACTGTTCCAAAAGACTGTGGGGTTGGTTGTAAGATCCCGACCAGATCGGCAGGTAGTCTTTAGAATTTGTTAACAGATGCTCTGATTGGTCTCGACATGGATCACCTCTGTGCATTTAATACTGAACGACCTTATTTATTTATTTTTTCCTATGTTGCTGAAGGCTAAATTGGGTGAGAAGAATAAATTCTATTATGATGAAAAGCTTAAGCGGTGGGTTGAGGAAGGTGCTGAACCTCCTGTAGAGGAATCAGCCTTAGCACCACCGCCAACTGCTGCTGCTTTGCAGAATGGAATGCCAAATCATTATATCAAAGATGCGCCCGAAAATGAGAGCTTACAACCCAGTGGTGGGCCACAATTGAAAAGCTCAATCTCTTCTGACAGGATCTCAGGGATCCCTCCCGTTGCTCCTGGCTCAAACCAATTTTCTGCTCGTGGAAGGATAGGCGTTCGCTCAAGGTATAAGCACTAAATACATTGCCTTTTATCTATTTGTGCGTGCATGGGCACATGTTTGTGTTACATAGCCACCAAAGTGCTTTTGATTCCTTTTTTGCACCTTATAACATGGTGAAAGCCTCCAGCGATGCATTTCAGATGTGATGGTATAGAGCCACAATAAAATGCTTGTGGCTTTTGATTTCCTTTTTAAATTTTAACCCATTTTTGTAATTGTTAAAACTTGATATACATTGTTGGCCCACAACCTAACAGCTTAAGCTTTTAGGTAGAGCGGTAATCTAACATGGTATCAGAGATTGGGTACTAGGAGGTCTTGGGTTCTAGTCTTGTTGCCTGTGTTTATTGTGTAATATTTAAAAAATATCATATTCCCTATAATGGATGATATTATCGTGTCTTTATCTCTCCACGTGCTGTCGGGTTGCATGTGCAAGGTAGTGTTAAAGCTTGATATACATTGTTGGCTGACGATAGTTTCAGCTTTTAGGTAAAGTGGTAATCTAATAATAATTTAAATTTCTTCAGGTATGTCGACACGTTCAACAAGGGTGGCGGAACCCCTACAACCTTGTTCCCGTCACCATCCATTCCAGCTGCAAAATCTGGGGGTGGTATCAATGCGAAGTTTTTCATCCCCACTCCAGCAGCCTCTGGCGAAGAAGCAGTACAAGCAACTGGAGAAAACACTCAGAAAGCTGTTTTGACCAGTGAGAATTCCCCTACATCTGCCGGATTTGACTCACTTTCATCAACTTCAACATTTACAGTTTCCTCGGCGGCAACATTTACTCCATTGACAATGCAGCGATTTCCTAGCATGGATAACATTGCACACAAGAGAACAGGAGTGATGGGAAACAGTAGTAGCTCCCATCCCCCCAATTCCCGACGAGCAGCATCATGGAGTGGAGGTCTTAGCAATGCATCCAATCCCTCAAATATGGCTAAAATACAACCTTTGGGAGAGCCATTAGGTGTGGGGCGGCTGTCATTTGTGCCAAGCGATCCTTCAACACAGTTCCCAATGAACAGTAGCAATTTTGGTGATGAGCTGCATGAAGTTGAGTTATGAGGCATCAGGAGTAAGTTGTATATCTCCAATTTTACTTCTCCTGATGATCATTGTCTCAATTGGTTATTTTTATAAACTCTACAAAAAGAACTGATATTGACCGATGATGCTGGCTGCCGGTTGGATAAAGATTTTGGCAAAATACCTTGACAGGCTTCAGAGATTTATACACCCTGTGACCAGAATTTGGTCTGGATGCCCATGGTGCAGCCAGATCTCCTTTGCGATGAGGGAGCAGGTTTTGGAATTGTACATATTAATTTGTTGATTTATTAGATACAGGTCGCCTTGAAGAAGAGAGAAGCAGACGTAAGTAGAGCATCCCTTCCATGAGTACTCAAGGTGAAAGTTGCGATTTGAAAGTGAAAGAATAATGTGTTCATCTTTGATTAGTTACAGATAAATCAAGATAGTTGTTTAAATACAGAGGAATTTTGGAATGAGAGGCTGAAGATCTGCTTCAAAACTGCCCTTTTTTTTTTTTGTTAAATCCTAGCCAAGGAAAATCAAAGTATACAATCCAAAGTAGAACCACTGTCTACTCACATCCACATGGTTGCAGGGCATGTGCCATGGTAGGAATGTCAATGAGATTAATTTTAGAGCCACTGTTTATCCAAAATCTCGTTTTAAAATGCTAGATGAGTAGGGTTCCTCTTCCATGTTTTTAGCTTTTGTTTTCACTGTTCTTTTGTTTGTTTGTTTGCTTGCTTTTATTTTAGACATGATGGCCTACCATAGGGGCAGCCAAGATGCCCCATTTTTGGCTGTTTGTTTTATACCAAATGCCCTTGAAATTGGACTATTCTCTTTCCTATAATGGCTAGTTTCCTAGTTTGGATCAAGGATTTTGCTTGGAAAAAGGAAAGGAAAAAAAAATAAGGAAATTGTTTTTTTATTATATTTTCTCTTTATATCAAATATTATTTATAAAGTAAAAAATTGTTTTAATATGATTAAAAATTAAAAAAAATAAAATGTTAAAAATGTGAGATTAAAATTTTGTTCATTGGCTTGGTATGTTTTTTATAATTTTTTTTTTTTGTTCTTTTTTTTTTTTTTCTAATATTTTTAAAGTTCTAAATACGTCATAAGCATTAGGTGAACAAGATGTTATTGAAAAACTTGACTGGATTAGCCTCCCACCACGCCCGCTGCAGCTGCCATCAGATCTGGAGCCCCCCATCACCTCCCACCACAGCATAGGGTAGGGGTGAGCAAAATTCAATGAAAATGAAATTATTCAAAATAATTGATCCAATGCGGTTTGTTCAGTTTGATTTGGTTTAGTTTGATTTTAGGGGAAATTCAATTTTTAGTTTTTGGTTCTGTTTGGGATAAATTTAATTCTAGTTAACTGAATTAATCTACTAATAATAATAATAATAATTATTATTATTATTATTATAAATTATTATTAACTCTAACCGGCCATGGGATTTTAGGGCTCCAACTCTAGCCCCCACTCCACTCTCCAGCCTCGACCCTGAGGGCTGTTCGATTTGATGATTTAAACCAATCACACCTCACACATTGTAATCGACTCCAACACCCCACTCTCCACTCTAGCCATCACTTACCCCACTCTCCACTCTAGCCATCACTCCATGCACGTCTCCACCCTCCAGCCTCGACCTTGAGTGTCGCTAGATCTGCTGATCTAGACCAGTCGCACATCACATGTTGTAGCCTGCAATCCCTCACTAGACCTAGACCAGTCACACACTGCACTTTGGCGACTCCTTCGCAGCCTCACCCTTGCTGTGGCCTCGCCCTCCCCATCGCCTCTCCCTCGCCATGGTCAGTTAAATTCCATTTGATCAGGAAATGGTTGGTTAATAAGACTAATTTGGTTAGTTCGGTTGTGGAAAATTCTTAATCGAAAATTTTGGTTAATTCGGTTAATCGACCGAATTCCGGAAACTATCCCTTAGTGTCACGGGCCAACTATTTTCACACCTTTGTGAAAAGGGTCATACGGTGCAAGCTAAAGCACTCTTGCTTAACTAGTCAACCTATCGTTTACCAATATTCATCCACGAAACACTTTCATTAACATTCAATCAAATGACAGCGGAAACAGTAAGCAATCATGAAAGCAGTGGCAAACAAGCAGTAAACATTGAATCTACACAATTCATTAACAACACTTCAGTCAATAATGTGTGTTTAGGGAGGGTGACAAGTAGGCTAAACACGTTGACAATAGCTAGTGAGTTTTACAATGACTGATGAATACTCACCCTCCCCTAAAGAGGTTTTTATGTAATTATCATCCTGACACTAGGAAACATCAAAGTGATCAAGAAGTTATACCGTCTTTATTTGACATACAAAGACACTACTAGTTGAAAATAACTCTACACTAGTATTTACATAATGAAAACTCATCCCAAGTACATGAGACAAGCAATCACAAGCAAGCATAATGCCCTGAACAAGCTTAGCTCGTGACACTCCCCCACTTATGCAGTTGACATCCTCATAGACTTTGGTGGTAGGTACACTTCAAGTTTGTCCACGAACGGTTGAATATCTTCCGTAGAAATCCAACTCATTTGTTTATTACCATGGCCTTTCCACTTCACTAGAAACTCTTGTCACTTCTTCCTTGAGGATATGAACTTTCTATCTGTAAAGATCTCTTCAACTTCATGTCTGCCAGGTGGCACTATCTTTAACTCTGCTCTATTTGACTAACTTCTACTCAAATCATCGGTGTCGGCATTGAACGACTTTAGGCAGTTGACATGAAAAACATGATGCACTTTCATCTTGTTGAAGTGTTGCGGTCTTCTCCCCTAATCTGCTCACTTCTTCATATGCTTATAAGCTTTCTCTAAATAGGCTCGGGCAAACTCTGCATTCTGTCTCCATTCTCTGGAGAAGATGTACGCCCTGGAAATCTTTCCTCTGTACAGCTCATCATTGTGTGAGGAAACAGTGGTTGCTGGCCTGTAACAAGCTCAAAAGGGCTTTTGTTGGTTGTTGAGCTCCTTTGAGCATTGCCACAAAACGGAGCCACATCAAGTAGTTGCACCCCAGTCTGGTTGCCGTTGACGAAATGGCACAATTACTCTTCCAGTAGCTCTCTGAATCTCTCCATCTATCTATCTGTCTATCGGTAAGAACTCGAAGAGATGTCAAGATGTGACTTGAAGATCTTGAAAAATTTATCAAGAAGTTGTCAGTGAACATTAAGCCTCAGTCACAAACATAACTTGGGGAACACCCCAATGTTTCACAACAGTCACAAGGAACAATTGTGGCGTCTCCTTTGTTGAACAGTGCTTTGGTGCAGCCATGAACGTACCAGGCTTCCTCTACTCTCCCTTGTCTTGTTGGCAAGTGAGACAAGTTCAGGTATAATGAATCACATCATCACGCATGTGTGGCCAATAATACCTCTGCTTCAATAATTCTGTCATTAGATTCATTCTCCACGAATATCCCTCGATGAACTTCCTGTAATAACTAGTAAGGCCAAGAAAGGAATTCAACTTCTTCACTATCGTAGCGATCTTCCATTCTTGAATCATCATTACCTTCTCCATACCCTTTCGGATACGACCTTGTTCAACCATATGACCAAGGAATTTGTTGCTCTATTGAGCGAAATAGTACTTCTCTTTCTTCACGTACAGAGTCTTTCCCCTCAGCTTGCCGAACACCTTCCGTAGATGCTCTTCATGTTTCCTCTTAAACAACACCGATGCTTCTAATGATGCTTTGGAAGGGCAAACACATCCCGCTTTCAACTCATCAAGTTGTTTCCCTAACTCTATTGATTCTAGAGGCACCATCCGACATAGCCCTTTTACAGGTGGTTCCACTCCTGGCAACAACTTGATCCCATGCTCCACAGTCTGTCATGAAGGCAAATTGTGAGGCAGCTTATCCAGTAACACCTCCTTGTACTTATCAAACACCGCTTGGATGGTCGTCGGCACCAGCTCTTGGCCTACTTGTTCATCTACCATCACCGTGGCTAGATGTGTCTGCTCACCCTTTCTCAATCCCTCATTGAGTTGTATGGCTGAAAGGGACTTCCCGTCATCTTCTTTCGTTGCAACGACTTGCACCATGCACAAGTAATCTCCCATCGGACATAATGAACTAGCCAAAGGTATCAGCACTACCTTCATCCCCCTTAGTAACTCCATTCCTAGAATGACTAGAAAGTCATCCAATGGCACCGCTATGAAATTCGCATGACCTTCCCAATGTCCAAGATTTATAGTAACTTGCTTGGCTATTCCCGGAGTAGGTTGGGCTACAGAATTAACTGCTTTCATGCGTCTTGTATCCTTCTCTAAGAATAAGTTGAGTCTCCATGCTTCTAGTTGCGAAACAAAATTATGAGTAGCCCTTGTATACCATAGCGCATGTACTCTTCCCATTGATCTTCAAGTCCACAAACATTAACCTTTTTGCTCATGTAACTTTCAGTGTTTTCGCTTGTTTTTCCAATGTGTTCACCTGCCGCATTGCACCTACCCTCGAGGCATCATCCTCTTCCTCCTCGCTTTGCACCACTTGTCCCGAAGTGGAAGCTTGTAAGACATTGAGTAATCCTTTGTGTTGACACTCACTCACTCTATGAGGTCCTCCACACAAGTACCACGAAATTTTACTCTTCCCCTTTACATTGGGTATGTTGAACCCCCAAGACGACGAAGCTTCCTTTGAAGTTGATGTTTTATAGTTGGCTCCCCCACTCCTGGGTTTCGCTTTCTTAAAATACTTTCCACTGTTTCCCTCTCCGCCAAACCCTTTGAACGAAGTAGTATTATTACCATAGTAGTCAGTAAAGCATTCTGCAACAGCTTGTGTAGTAGACAAGTCTTGAACTCTTTACTTATGAAGTTCAATTCTTGCCCACGGTTTTATCCCTTCTAGAAAATAGAACAACTTATCCTTCTTCGACATATCTCGAATATCCAACATCAAAGTAGAAAATTGTTTCACATATTCCTTGATTGACCTAGTATGCTTGAGGTCTCTTAGCTTTTTCCTAGCATTATACTCAACATTTTCAGGAAAGAATTAGGCCTTGAGCTCTCTCTTCAAGTTTGCCCAACTATCCACTACACAGCGTCCAGTTTCAATTTCATTGTACTTGGCATGCCACCATAGTTTGGCATCACCAACTAAGTACATGGTTACAATATCCACTTTCACCTGTTCTGAGACCATCCTTACAGTGTGAAAATACTGCTCCACATCAAACAAGAAGTTCTTTAACTCCTTGGCATCACGGGCACCCCCATACGTCCTGGGTTCTAGTACCTTGGTCTTGATAACTCCTGGAATGTTGGAGTTCCCCATTGCAAGAACCATCAGATTCATCTTTACATATTGATCAGTTATCCGAGATTGTAAAGTTTCCACTATATGACAAAAGTCCTCTGACATCTTACCTAACAAACTTGCTTGATGCTTTTGTGATCCCATCACTTTATCAACAAGTTCCCTCATCTGGGCTACCTCCGTGGCCATAATGTTGGTTGTTGCCTCAGCCTGTGCTTCCAGCATGTTGATCCTTTCAGCATTGTTTGGTGTCATGGTCACTCACCAAAGCTTTCTAAATCCCACAACGAAGGCAATCAAATTCACATAGCAAATAACCTTTGCTCTGATACCAAGTGTCACAGGCCAACTATTTTCACACCTTTGTGAAAAGGGTCGTGCAACGCTAGGTAAAGCACTCTTGATTAACTAGCCAACCTATCATTTACCAATATTCATCCACGAAACACTTTCTTTAGCATTCAATCAAATGACAGCGGAAACAATAAGCAATCATGAAAGTAAAGGCAAATAGGCAATAAACATTGAGTCTACGCAATTCATTAACAACACCTCTGTTGACAATGTGTGTTTAGCGAGGGAGACAAGTAGGCTAAACACATTGACAATAACTAGTGAGTTTTACAATGACTGATGAACACTCACCCTCCCCTAAAGAAGTTTTTATGTAATTATTATCCTGACACTAGGAAACATCAAAGTGACCGAGGAGTCATAATGCCTTATTTGGCATACAAAGGCACTACTGGCAAAAAATAACCCAACATTAGTATTTACATTATGAAAACTCATCCCAAGTATACGAGACAAACAGTCACAGGCAAGCATAATGCCCTGAACAAGCTTAGCTCATGACACCTAGCCTTGGCCACCACGCTCATGTCATGCCACTGCCTCCCACCACGGCCTTACTCGTCATTGCTTGTCGTAACACTCCTACCACCACCTTTGCCATCGCTTCCCATCATGCTACCACCATGGCCTTCATCTGGCCTCCTCCATGAACTTGACACTTTAGATTAGCCACTGTCCATAGAAGATGGTTTTGATACATTAGATATGGTACAAACCCAAGAGAGTGGAATATATGTATATATGGTTAACGGGTGTGATCAAATTCCAAATTGATTCACAAATTTGGGAGTTTAATCCAATATTCATAATTTGGGAGTTTAATCCAATATTCAGACACTAATGCATAATTTTGCTTAACATTTGCTTGGCTAGTATTTTTACTTGTAGGAAACTCTTTTCGTCCTTTTATCTTTTAATTTTTTGAAATTATTATAAATTAAACATTGGTTCTATTTTTTCACAAGTTATCAACATTTCTGTTGAAATTTTAAAAATAATAAATTTTATTTTTTTAAAAAAAATTAATGAATTTAGAGAAACAAAAAAATAGGTAATTATTAATTATTTTAATATTTTAAAATAAAAATTAATTATTATTATTATTATTATTATTATTATTATTATTAAACACCTTGTCTTTTCTTTCTTATCCCATACCCATTTCCCCTTTCTCCATGCAAGCAAACCCTTTCCCCAAGTACACCTTTAACTTTTAATATATTATTTAAGCTCTCTCTCCTCTTATATTGTTTGGTTGCATTAAATGAGATCACTTCCCATGCAAGCCCCTCTCTCTCTGTAGAAACTCGAATCCGAAAAATAAAGAAATAAATAAGAAAAAAAGGAAAGGGAATTTCAGTAGGCTTCGTCGACGAATCCCTTATTTTCGTCGACGAATGCCCTTCTGTAGTTTGTTGACAAAATTCAGAGCATCATTGATGAAGAGATCCCGAACGACTGAAATTTCAGGCTTAGGGTTTGTCGACGAAGCCCTTCTTTCGTTGACAAACGTTCTTCTGCAGTTCGTCAACGAAGACGCCATTTCGTCGACGAAGGTGACCGGGTCGACGGCTTATAAATAGGATTTTTGGTTGCTTAATCATTAAGAAACATAATTCTTCTCTCTCTCTCTCTCTCTCTCTCTCTCTCTATGATTTCTCGCCGTTTGTTGTCAGATTCAATGATTGGAAGTTACCATGAGTGTAGTGACCCAAAGAATAATAGTATTTAAATAATAATGAGGGAGATAAATGGAAACAGAAACAGAAGGAGCCAATAGGCTTCGTTGACGAAGGTCTTCAGGACCTCGTCGGCGAGAAAATACCTAGCGAAGGATTTTGGGTAACTCTGAATTTCGTCGACGAAGGGTAAGGTTCGTTGACGAAGGGTAAGGTTCGTCGACAAATTTACTGAAGGACTCGTCTACGAATTTGACCCTATAAGTAGTGAAAACAGGGATTTTTATCATATTTTTAGTGCTCTTTCTCTCTCCTCTCTCTTTTCTACGGTCTCTCTCCCTTCTCTCTTCAATTTTGGCCCCACCAATTACCGGATTGACGATCTGAAGTCACCACAATGCTCTTGGCGAAGTTCTCTACAAGTCTACCGGAGCGGATAATTAGTGAAACGAAGTTGGATTTCATCCTAAATTCAGGGTAAGACCTTTTAGTTCATTTTTGGCCTTTTGACAGTTATAGGAAAATGATGTAGGCGAAGAAATACTGATATTTTGTTCTTGGAAATGTTGTTTTCAAGGTGTTATGTAGGAGGTCCTGCAGGTGTTAGGCCAGTATACCATAGGGGCTTTTCAGTAGTTAGGTAAGGGAAATATGCTATGCTAGGTAATTTTAAAATATTATACAATTTATTAAATTATGAACATTATATATTAAAGTATGATGTGGCTTGAGAATATGAATATAGTATGGAGATATGTTTTATGAATTTTTGTATCATGATTTTACAAATTTTAGTACCATGATTATACGAATCTCAGTACCATGATTATACGAATTCCAATACTATGATTATGCAGTTTTCAGTGTTATGATTATACAGTTCTCAGTACTATGACGTATGGATTACCGTTATAGTTTATTCAGTATCATTATTACAGTTATTTCAGAATCATGGTAAATCAGATAGTTGTATATAGAAATATATTATATAGTATCAGACTCTATTGGACCACACAACAGAGCATGGTACTGTTGCTACAGATATTTATGTTATGAGTGCAACCACCTATTTAGATAATACATGGTAGTAGGTCGATCACCTAGGCCCTTGACGTGGACAGGCTCCCCATCAGATATGGGTTGAGGTGGGCAGATCAGACCGATGGAGTATAGTGATTTACCCTGGTCGGCCAGCTAGTGTAGATCTTGCCTACGGGCCGTACAATCCTGTCATGAGGGGTTAAATCATGACACACAGTTATCCACGGGGAAACTTTTCAGTTACTATTACGTATGTACAGATTTATAGAAATAGGGAACATACTTATGTATAATAGAAGTATTTTGAATAGTAACCTACAATACTATTATGTTAAGCAACATGGAAAGAGGGTGAATTTTATTACTTATACTGTATTTACATATTCAGCTATACATGCTTATATGAAAACGGATTTTCATAATAATGTAGCTCATTTGTCATACACTAGTAATAACATATTTCGTCTTACTGAGCATTAGCCCATCCTAGTGTTGAATCATTTTTCAGGTGATCCAAGTAGGCGAGTAGACCAGGCTCACAAATAGAGGGATCACTACACTGCCCTGTCAGTGGAGAGTGAGTATATTTTTGGGAGTGTTTTTATATAGCCCTCACCAGTTGAGGATATTTTGGGAATAGTGATATATGTATATTTTGAGGATACGTTCTAGCACTCTGGTATTGTATATAAATGTATATAGATATGTTTATTTGATTTTTGCTTCTCGCTGCTTAGGTTGATGATTAGGTTTATCCCAGTATGGTATCAGAGCATGTAGAATATCACAGTATATAAAAAACAAAAAATAAAAACCATTTATATAGCAGGTCATTACAACGAGGATCTAGGGGAGATTCTCTACAAGTCTAGCGGAGCGGATTTTTTATCTGAGCTTTTTAGGCATTACTCCAAAATCAGGTTAAGTAGGGTATTTTAAGGCTTTATAGTTGTTTTAGAGTATAAAAGGAGCTAGGAAATTCTAAATGAGGAATATTCTGAGGTTTGTGTTGATTTATCTAGGGGAAATGTAGTTTTAGGATTTTGAACTGCAAACGCCGTAGGGCATGAATTTTGGAATTTTCAGTGGGCTTTCTAGTAAGCCAGGTAAGAGGATTATATTATATTAGCTTTTTGTGAAATATGATCTGATTAAAATGCAGTATATGTTTTTGGGGAAAATTATTGTGGTTAGTTGATCATCTCCTATTTTCTATTAAATATGTATTTTGAGTTAAATAAAACCTTGAAGATGTTCAAATTCTGTTTTCAGCAATTTATGTTTTTCCCCGTTAGGTTATTTTATTTATGGTTAAACAAATGAAAATTATGTGGCATGAGAACGATTTTAAATGACATATGTGAATAGAGTGTTTTAATTGATTTTTACACTGTATACGATATAACGGCCAGGGGTTGAGTTTTGATATAACGGCCGGGAGCCGAGTTTTGATATAACGGCAGGGGCCGAGTTTTGATATAACGGCCAGGGGCCGAGTTTGGATATAACGGCTAAGGGCCAAGTTTTGATATGACGGACGAGGGCCGAGTTTTGATATAACGGCGGGGGGCTGAGTTTGATATGATAGTGGGGGGGCCGTATTTTTGGTAAATTATAGTTTTATATGAAATGAGTTATAATACAGTTTTTATTATATAAACTGTCATATATGATTCTAGAACCCTGTGGATTTGCAATTTGTGATAATGTGAGCATGGTACTATAGCTACATGTGGTAGTGAGTGCAATCACACGGGCATGGAGGTGTGATAAGTCGATTGGAGACTTGGGCCACAGTACTACTTCGAGGTTTATGCCGAGGGGCCCCATCCATGGTATACTGGGTGACCATAGGTAGGCACAATCATACTTGTGATGATAGTTTGACTTAGCTGCGGAACCGTCAGCTGCGAGTTGAGTCCAGCCTTTGGACTGCACAACTCGTCATGGGGGGAAGCATGTTGTATGAGTATGTGATAGCGTGACGCCACTACTTTTGTAGTCCAGGTTGTGTCTTTTATGCATATATGGCCATATTTACTATAAATGAGCTATATTGAGCCGACCATTATTACTGGTACATTATGTATCTTCTGATATATAGTTATAGTACAGTATTCTTTAAAGATGCCTTTTTTTTTTTTAATGTATAGTTAAATGATGGAATTTTACTTCACGCGAGAACCCATGCTAGTCACACACTGATGTTAATATAATTCGTCTTACTGAGAAGTGTCTCACCCCATTATAAAAATGATTTTTCAGGTCCTTCAAGGAACCGTTCCTAGTTTGCCTCAGGGCAGGAGTTAGAATTTTGGAAGTAGTTATTAGTGCTGGTGAGATACCAGTTATCCTATTTTATTGTTTTGGGGATTGTGATATATAGACAGTTAGTTGCCTGGATATGTATTAGGGAAACAATTAGAACTCTGGTAAAGAATGTTGATGTTATAGTAATCTTCCACTGTATGGTTTTATTTCCAGTATGGGCAGGTGCACCCTGGATTCCCTGGTTAGGGCGGGTTGCATTCCTGTATATATGTGTATGTGTGGTATCAGAGAACGTTTATTTATTTTTCTAGCACCCTGGGCCCACGTGGCTGGTCGGGGCGCTATTGGTGGTACTAAAGCGCCTAGATTGTTAGGTTCTGCAGACTAGGTTGGATGATTTTTACTAGAGTATAGACTTAAGTAGGATGATGATAGGAATGGGTAGAGTAGGAAGTACCAACCCGATCCTTGCAGAAAATTGAATTCGGGAGATCGAGGAGATCTTGGTTGTACTATGATGCACCGATGAGTAGAATGTGCTATATGATGCGTTTAAGTTGACCAGAGAGGCTGAAAGATGGTAGGAAGTAGTAAAATTGCTAGAGGAGCAGAGACTGGTACCGATGGTGATGACGTGGAATCGTTTCAGAGAGGTATTCTTTGATCGGTATTTTCCAATCTATTTCAGGAAAGTGAAGGCAGAGGAGTTCCTAAACCTGACTCAGGGACAGCTGATAGTTTAGCAATACGTTGCCCGATTTGTAAAGTTGTCATGGTTTGCTCCCTACATGGTACCAGACGAGTCTACGAAGGCTTGGAAGTTTGAGATGAGCTTGAAACAGGAGATTAAGAAGCAGGTGGATGTACTGCAGGTGCAGGAGTTCGCTACATTAGTGGATAAGGCCACTGTAGCAGAGACAAGTCTACAGGGTGATGTGGAGGTTCAGAATCCGAAGAAGAGGCCGATGCCTTCTAGTTCACATTCAGGTGCGAGGCATGGTCCTTGGAGAAGGCATGGTCATGATAGAGGCCAACGACAGAATATGGGTGCTAGGACACTTTAGGGTACCTCATCACAATGTGATACCCCGTGGAAGAAAGGCTTAAAAGGATTAGATGTTACTACCCATATCAATAAGGTGAACCTTTCTTTTCAGGAGCCTTCCCATAAGAATTCCATGATTAAGCATGTTTGACTTGGAGTAATCTTGGAATGGGTGACCTTTTGGGAAGTTTTTTTAGGAAGTGTGTGAGTGAGGACAAAACACACTAAAAAGGACATGTGTTGGTCTGTGGGGCCAGTCATTAGTCTGATAAGGCCCACCTCCTATTTTCTGGTCAAGGTGGAAGAGGAGAGACGTAGTGCTTCTTGGTAGACCTAGGTTGGGGCATTACAAAATGGTATTAGAACAATTACCCAGTCGGAAGTGTGATAAGATTCACATCGCCTGGGTTTAGAAATGTGGGTTCGCAACAAGGATGTTGCGTTCTATAAGTGAGGGAGAATGTGATACCCCGTGGAAGAAAGACTTAAAATGATTAGATGTTACTACCTATATCAATAAGGTGCACCTTTCTTTTCGGGAGCCCTCCCATAAGAATTCCACTGTTAAACGTACTTGACTAGGAGTAATCTTGGGATGGGTGACCTTTTGGAAAGTTTTCTTAGAAAGTGTGTGAGTGAGGAAAAAATACACTGAAAAAGGACATGTGTTAGTCTGTGGGGCTAGTCATTAGTTCGATAAGGTCCGACCCCTACTGTCTGGTCCAGGTGGAGGAGGAGGAGGAGAGACGCAGTGCTCCCTGACAGACCCAGGTTAGGGCATTACACACACACACACACACACACACACTCTCTCTCTCTCTCTCTCTCTCTCTCTCTCTCTCTCTATCCTTTACATTTCTCTTTTTTTTTTTTTGTCTTTTTCTTTTTCTACTCTCCCTATGCAAGATGTATTCATTAATGCAAAGCATCTTTTTCTTTTTGTTGGCAGCTTGCATATAAGCTTACGTAACCTCCTTTGCATTAAAAACCTTCTTTTCCCCATGGATGCATGCCAAGACCTAATGCAAAATTATTAAACTTCAATCCAATCCTCCCCAGGCTGCGCATGTAAGCAGCGTACAAAAATTACAAAGATGCCATTCTTCAAGCCTCTATGAATTGGAACAGGTCCTTAGTTAATTTTCATAAAATTTTAAGGAGGAATTGAAGGGAAAAGTGAGGAAAAAGATTTAGTGGTAGACGGAGAATTTTCGTATACTTAAATTCTTAGTCTTCCACTATTTCCAAACTCATTTTGGAAATTCATTATTTTATCGCGTTAGAGGAACATATCAAAAGTAAGTGAGTTAGATTATGTCATATTTTATTTTAAAATATACTTGATTTAAATTAAGTACGTAAATTTAATTATAACTGCTTTATTTTAATATATATTTGAGTTAAATTAAACTACGCAGAGTTGATCATATTCGCCTTTTATTAAATATATCTGAGTTGAATTAAAATATGTGGAATTGATCATACCCGCGTTTTTATTTAAATATACCCAAATATATTATTATAGATTTTCTCAGGTAATTTATAAAATTATAATTAGCAAGCAAATCGTGTGACATGAGTTTATTTTATTGCATAAATGAGCAAGTATGAGATTTTTGCGGTGTTATGTTTATTACATGAATTATTGCGTATAATGATTACAAGTGTTATATAAAGAAACGATGAGATTTTTATGATACTATTTTTATTGCATAAATTATAATTATATGTTTTACGAACCCTGATGACTTAAATGTGATGGATGCTCGGTACCGTAATTACAGATGAGTATGAGTGCAACCACACTGTTGAGTAAGTGTTAGTGGGTGACAGTAGATTTGTCTTGAGTGCACACCTGGTTCCGGATCAGGATGTGATAGGAAAATCTTACTTACAGACAATGTTACAATTTGATTTAGTTTAGTTGGCCAATCAGTTAAGTCCAGTCTTCGGAACTCACAATCCGGTTATGGGGGTAAACATGATATCCATAAAGAAGTTTTTTATACATATATATATATATATTTATGTGATCAAAACCAACTATTAGGCCTAAATAATGATTTGAAGGAAAAGTATGCATATATATATATATATATATATATATATATATATATACATGGTCATATTTAAAGGGTTTGCATGATGATTGTCAGTAAAGAAGAGTATACACCTACTTGTGAACAGAGCCTATTTAGTAGGGCTAAATGATGATGTGAAAGAAAGGTATAAAGGAAAGTATATATAGTTATATGCATACTTCTATTTGGATAAAAATGATTTACAATTATTCAAATGCAGTTTTTAACAGTTAAATTATTAAATGAATTTTTATACTGTAAAACTCATCTTAACCACACACTGGTAATAATTTTGTCTTAACTTACTGAGCATTGTCTCACCCCAATAATTATTTTGCATTTCAGATAGCTATGCAGGACGTACTGGACAGCAAGCATAGCGAGCATCTAGGGGGGATTAGAAAATGTAGTTTAAAATAAATGTTTGTGTAATACTAGTTAAAGATGTTTTTATATTCCACATGATGTAAATATTGTTATTTGGAGATATCCATGTAAATATGGTTGTTTAGTACTTTGGTTCATAATATTTGAGGTTTTAAATTACTTCCACCGTTTACATTAAATTTATTTGTGGAAAGTTACACCTTGGACCCCACCGGGTTCGGGGTGTCACATACTCTTTGTGAAATTTGGTTTTTATGTTATGTTTTTCATAGTTGGGATCCTTAGGGAAATGACTATTGAATTATGAGAATAACTTCGACAAAATTAATACATTGGAATTTTTTGCTTTACCAAAAATGTTGCTTTAGGATTGTTGAATTGTGCTTTGCTTGTGACATACATTTTAAGTATTACCTAATTTAGCTTTGCTATTGTATATAATTCATTTTAGTGACCAAGATTCAATTTGTTACAAGTGTTGCATTGAACTAAGAAATGTGTTGCAATATCATGAATCTATTGATGAATGTTGTGTTCTATACAGAGATTCTAATATGGATTATCAACTTAACATACAAGTTCTATGTTTTGTAAAACAACTACTTGGACTTATTTTTTGAGTGGGAAGCATAGCCCTAAAGCAGATAGATTAATCTTTCGAAACCTCTTCCTCCTTAATATAGAGAAAAAACCAAAATAACTCTCTCCTCGACAACACACTTCCTTCCCTCTCCCTTACAATGCCCTTCCTCATCGTTTTGTCAATAAGGTCCCCTAAAATTGAAAGCATCCTTCCTAATATTGTTATTCTCATTTGTCATTATAAGAATACAACTTCTCTAGGAATTTCGTGGATCAACTCAAATCTTAAGAGAAGGTTTTTGAGTTGCAGATATTATGGGATAGGGGGATGGTCTATTTTTTTGGCTATGCTTTCTACAAAATATTTATGTGTGTGTTGTCATGCTTTGCTGTCTCTCAAATTTTATGAACTCTTGCATTGTTTTATAGGATGCTAGTGCATTGGGGGGGGGGGGATAGCTTGTATAGTACAATTTTTTTTAAAGGACATGCTAATGATATGATTATTATGGCTTTACAAAATGTCTAAAAGTAAGAAGGTTGCAACTCTGAAGATGGAACTTTTGTGTATATTGGTTATACCATGTTTATGTTGTGGTATTTGGAGAAAGCATGTGTTTGACGAGTGGTATAATGGAGTAAAGGGAGGTTGTTTGCTTAAAAGATAAGGAAGGTCCTTTTTGTCTAGCTTAAATGAAAAGGAGTGCCTAAGATGTGTCAAAATTTTTGATTTTAGTGTATAGGCCACTTTAAACAAAATTGAGGTTAGTCCTATCGAAAATGAAAAGACAACTTCTTTTTCCTAATTAATCTATAACTACAAGTCCATTTCCTTAAAAAATTTACTTTTTAAATTTTAACTTCATCTCCTCATGAAATTTATATTATGTCCTTTTTAATATGAAATTATGGAAGCCCATGCATGCTCTTCTCAATGTCAAAATAGATTCAATGCTACCCATCAAATAGAAGATAATCATTGAACTCTATCACTTTTATATATACTAGCATGACCTTGCTGAGATTTATTTTCTTTGTGTAGAGCACTTATAATACTTATCACTTAAATAAGTATTTATATATAAACTAGCATTTGACGTATACTACAATAAATACTTATTGCAAAACGAGTTTTTTAAAAACTACTTTTTTAAAAACTATTTAAGTAAATTTTGAAAAATAATATAAAATAACTTTTTGACCACTTATAAGTGAAAACTATTCATAGGCGAGGTCAATTTTATAAACATAAAAAAATTTAGTGTCTATTTTATAATTTTTAAAAATACATTAAAAGATAATTATATACTATTTTATTATGTATTATAATATATTAATTATTAATGAAACATAATTTAATTATGGAATGAAGAAGAAGAAGCATCTATTAATTTAAATTAATATGAAAATTAAAATATTATTTTAATATAAATTAATATGATAGTCTCATGTTATAAATATAATTTAAGAATAAGATTATTGTTAATCAAAAAATAATATTATATTATTTTTGCCTACTAAAAATATTTAAATATTAATTAAAAATAATAGTTAACATAATTACTTATTAAATTATTAATTAAAAAATAATTATATATTATTTTATTATGCATTATAGCCTATTAATTATTAATAAAATATAATTAAATTATGGATGGAGTAAAAAGAGTCATTTATAAATTAAAATTAAAATTAAATAAACTAAAGTTTTTAATTTAGTTATTAATACTATTTTACATATAAATTAATGTGATAATTATATGTTATAAATATACATTAGTAACAAGATTATTGTTAATTGATAAATAATATTCTATTACTTTAATTAGTATAAAATATTTTAGTTTTAATTAAAAATTAGTATAATTATCATTTAAATTTCTAATTATAAAAATATTATTATTTTTATTCAAGATATATTTAAAAATTATGGATTGCACAAAAAATATTTATCAATCAAAAAACTAAGATTACATAAATTAAAATTTTGAATCGAATTAGTAATATTATTTTTTTCATAATTTAATGAATTACAATATGTTATAAATAAGCATTAATAATAATATTATCGTTAATTAAAAATAATAATTTTGTATTATTTTTTAATAGAAAAAAATTTAAATTTAAGTTATAAATAATTAAAATCTTATTAATGAAATTATCAATTAAAAATATTATTCTTTATAATTTAAAATATATTTTAAAATATTCATATAGTACTCTATAATAAAATTAAGTATCTAAATACCACTTATTTTAAAGACAACCAAAGAACTTTTCTAATTCAACACTTATTAAATTTAATACTTTTTTCAGAAAAGCATTTATGCATAAGTGGCTCCAAATGATTCCACTAATGCAATTAGATTGACACCATGTAGCATACCAAAATGTAGAAAACTAGCGGGTATTATTTATTGTAATGTAATATTACAATTATTTGGGAAATGTACAATAGAAATTAAGACATAAAAACATAGAGAAAGTGGACAACTTTTTGACATTTGCAAATATATTTTCAATAAAGGAATTTCTACCACATAGAAGTGGACAACTTTTTGATACTTGCAAACATATTTTCAATAATGCTATGTTTGAGAGTGTGAATTTCGGACCTTGGATTTAGATTTAGGTATATTTTAAACAAATCTTAATATAATTTTATATTATATCTTATCTAAATCTAATACAACTCCAAATCTAAAATCTTTTTTAAGGTAAAGGAATCTCTATTACGAGCCCAAAAACCAATGAATAAATTCAAAATAGTGTCAAAATAAATGAAAAATGCTCTAGGAAATTCTAAAGTAATGAACTTTTGGCTTAAAATTGGGGACAAGTTTCTAATTGGACCGTAGTCTATTGAAAGATTTTGAGAACTAAAATATATTATTATGTTTCCTTCTTTCACTATAAGTTGTCATGAATTTTACCTTTTCAAAATTATCCTTTTCAGAATTCAAATCATATTAGATTAAAACTTTTCTTTGGTACCTATGGAATGGATTTTTGCCATTTTCGTTTGAGTAGGATTCTTAGTAATTCTATTTAGGACCACATTACAATAAATATAATAACGTTAAAACCATCGATACTAGGGATGTATTCAAGTCGAATCGAGTCGACACAGTAAAATACTCAAACTTGACTCGACTAAAAATATTGAACTTGAAACTCGACTCGAATTTGATCGATTTCATAATTGTTAAACTCGAACTCGACTCGATTATAAGTTCATAAAACTCGAGTTCGACTTGATTAAAAATTTATATTAAATATATAAAAATATATAATGTATGTACGATATTGAATGTATTTATAAAATATATATTATACGATAATATATAATATAAAAATAATAAAATTAAAAGTTCGATTAGGCTCGAAACTTGACTTGAGTATTATTATTGAGTTCAAATTCGACTCGTTAATACACTTGAGTAGCTTGAACTTAATTCGAACTTGAGTAGAATTGAGTCGAGTCGAGTTAGGGGATGAATAAAGTTCGAGTAGCTCACGAGTCAGCATGACTCACTTACACCCTTAATTGATATGATAAAAGAAAGTATATGGTTGGCTAATTTTGACAACTTGCCCTGTTGTTTCTTTTAATTGTTTTGCCCTTTTGATTGGCTTGGTGGCCCTGGGTATGCCCATGTTTGGTTATATTTTGAATTTCCTTTCCATTGTTCTTTTGATTGGTTTGATGTAACCTTTGATTGAAACTTTATTGTTTCTTACTTGGAGCCTTGGTCTCCCTTCATGGTATGTCCGGTGTATTCTGTACATGTCCTTTTGATGAAGGGATTATATTTTGACATTAATTAAAATTTTTAGATAATAACTGCAAGTCTGCAATTTAACCGTTGGTAAAATTATAATTGATTGTTGGGGAAATTTCACAATTCCAAAAGTTTCAGGGAGGTTTGCGCATTTTCTGAATAATTCCAAGGTGAAATTATTTCAAGCGCTTTTGCTCTCGCTGCTCTCCATAAATTTGCGCCGATGTTTTCACTTTCAATTACCTTTCATTAGTTCTTCATTAGAGTCAATCGATCACGAAATCCGAAACCGGAACCCCAGCTTGCAGAAAATCGCCATAGCATACCCATGAATAACCTCTCCACTCCCATTACAGAATCACATCAACAGCATCAATCATACCGTCCTCAACAAGACCAGCAGCAGCAACCAGAACAAGGAGGGGCCTATCAGCCTTGCGACCCATCTCAAGCTCAAGCGTATGACCAATCAATGCAAGCTTACTACGCATACTATCAATACGGACAATATTCGAATCCCAATCAATACCCCTATTATCCTCACCAAGATTACGCCCATGCTTACCAGCAACAGCAAGAGCCCACATCGATTCATCCTCCCGGGGTTCCAATCCCGCCGGCTCCGACCAATACGATGGGTACTGAACAAACCCATTTTCAGGATCAGCAAAATGCGTATTACCCACATGGGGTTGTGGAACAGCAACAACAGCAGCAGGGAGATCAACAAGAGAGTTCTTATTCGGATTCGCTGACGGGTGGGCTGAACCCGAGCTACACTGCAGGGTCATCACAATTACCGCAGTATGCTGGGAATACAGGGTTGCAAGACCAACAATGGGGGGCGAGTAATGGCGTGTTCGGACCAGCGTCGGTGTATAGTGGACCAAGGCCTATGCATCCGCAGGTATGGGGTTTTGTTTGCGCCTCTTATTTGAGTTTCTTCAATATTGTCTATTTTTAAATAGCATATGGTTTTGGTTGTGTAGTATTATTTTGAATTTGTTACATGCAACCTATATTTTTAGAGCTTTTAGGGTTTTGTTTGTATGGGATGTGTTTTGGTAAATTTTGTTTGGTGCGTGTTGATAGTATTTACTCTTACTATGCTTTTGTTCTAATTTCCTCTTTTGATATGGTTTTCTCCCTTTTTTTATTCAATTTTTGAAGTATGCAGCTATTGCTTGTTTTTGCAGTATAAGATAAATGCTAGGCATCTGCACAATTTGTCATATGACTGTCATTTTCCCTTAATAGTAAAATTCTAGCTAACTGCAGTGGATTTACCTTATTAAATTTGGATTGAAATTTTTGATATATTTGTTAGAGCACCGACCAAGGACTCACCCAAATCACTGGCTGATAGGACTCCTGCTGCCTTGGGGCTTCTTCAAACTCAAAATGCAGCTGCTGCTTTTATCAATTAGTTGTGTTTCAATCAATTCTGTTTTATAATCGCTTGAATCTATATATCCTCATACATAAGCTGTATCCAAAACCATATACCTGCTGTATATATGTATAAGAGTAGAATAACAGCAAACACAAGGAAGCTTATCCCAGTTTTATGTTTCTGCAATTGTTATTCTTTCATCATTCATGGTATCAGAGGTTATAGCGAACACTAACTCTACCATGTCTTCCTCCCAAGAATTCCATCTGTTGGGTGTGCAACCACTGTGAGCACCATATAGTATCAGCCGCTTTTTATGTTCCACTGTCTGTCAAGTTGGACAAGTCCTGCTTTCCTGCTGTGGCAATCACAAGTCTTGGGCATATTAGAGGGACATGATCTCACTGGATAAAGATGGAGAGAAAGAAGAAAGAGAAGTAAGAAGGTACATGGGGAAAACTTCCAAATTTCAAATTCACAAAACTGTTTTACATTACTTCAACACTCCAATTTATAGAATCAACTCCAAAATTCATATACAAACCAAATCCACATACCATGAGCCTAATTAATAATTAAACAAAATCGAACCCACATACCAACCAGCCTTTGACCTTATCCTTTGGAATTGGCCTCCAAATGAGTTCAAAGTTCGATCCAATGACCGGCTGCCCATCCTACATTAATTCTCTCCTGCCAAAATACTCTGTCAAGTTGGGGAAAGCACCAAGGAGTTCATCACCATGAGAGGAAGCAACCAGCTTCATAAGAAAAGAGTTTGTCCTTTATTTCTTGGGATCACGAAATGGCATCAACTTGTATTTCTTGTTGTTGATGGAGTTTCGTATGCATCATGCTTAGCCTGCCTATCAAAAAGCTGTGGATGGCACAAAAGATTGTTATAAATCTTGAGATAAAGGATATAACATTACACATTCTCCATCATGAACCAATCTTGAAGGTAAGCAAGCAATAGAGATGGACCTTCAAGTTGGTATTGTTCACCCAAGCAATCTTGTATGGGATCTATGGATCATGATGGAAGCTCAACCTTTTAATTCAACTTCTTCATATCTTCGTCCTAAGCTAAAATTTACAACTACAAGGATCAATAACTTGAGCATGAAGTTTCTTGTGACAAATCATCTTAGTTTGAAAAATGCTATTTCATCTTCAATCTTCATTTTCTTCAACCTTGTGGGGAGATTGGATAGGTTGAAGTACTAAAGAATCACTCATTGCCATCTTCATTTAAGTTAGTTGGCTTCTATCTCAATTTCATTCATCTGGTTTCATCATCATCATTTTTTTAAAAATTTTATTCATTTATTTATTTTAGTTTTTTTGCAAATGCTATTACTTGGTTCCATGTCCAAATCCTTGTCACTTTAAATACTTACTTGCTGGCTGGACCTTAGAAGTTGATCCAGAGTGATCTAGAGTTGTCCTTGAGGTGTAGCCTGAGCACTTCACCCAAGTGCTCAACTGACTTTTGTTACACAGCTCCACTAGTACTCTTTTGTCTTCTCAAACCAAAGGGTTGATGTAGATTTAGGGAAACTACACTGCTTATCATCCTCTCTCTAAGTGGCAAACTAAACTGTATCTCCAATTGTAATAAGGTGACATGTGTCAATCTTGGATGCAATAGTTGCCTTCAGCCCATTACTTTCGTAGAGAAAGAAATGATCACATCTTCTTTCCTTTCTATAAACTTGACTAGGCAAATGATAGAATCTATTAGTATAATAAGCTACTGTCTTATCTTCTTTCTTCAAATCAAAAAGTTGTCAATGAATGCACTGCTGGTAGTTAGGAGGTTCAAACTGTTCCTGCATGGCTCACTCAATCTCATCATATGTTCTGATTTCACCATTTCTTTTCCTTCTAAAGATCATTTTTTTTGTTTAATCCACCAAATTCAGGCAGCTTCCTTTAATATTAATTCGACCAATACAACTTCCATTCATTCAAGTCATACCTCCAAAAATGGCCATTCATTAAATTCATCAGGAGGACCATCACCAATAAAATCTTAAACTTCCAATACAATTCCCCTATTCAAATGATCATTACGGTCTTCACATAGCTCAAAAGTGTGGGACACAAAGTGGTTGTACTGCTTTCCTGTTTGATCAAAGAGTCAATGGCTCTCTTGCCCAAGGCTGCTGCTTCAGTTGTTTGCCTATTCAAAGGACTAGTAATAGTCTCCAAAGCATTTTCCATGTTTTGTATTCCATTGGGACAACAATTCTACCTTTGCAAATGACTCAACATTCCTAGCATTAAAGCAGATGGGACATAGCATGGAGCAAATGAAGAAATGGACTGAGGAAATGTTTCACTGGGAAAAGATTGAATTTCAAGTTTTAATTTAAAATTTCCCCCCCTTTTGGAATCTAGTCAGAGACGAAAAAGTGCGGGGAAAAATGAACATTCTAACCTGCATATGAGTCAGACAGATGAATTACGTATGAATTAGGATCAGGTTTCTGCAAAGAAGGGTGGCAGCATGGTGAATGCTGATGTGGCTGTTGATGTGGCAGGTTATGCAACAGACTATGTGGCACAAAGCTAGGTTTAACTAAGCTCTTAAGGAGAAGGGGATTGGTTTTGTTTTGTTTCTTTGGACCAAAAGGAAAAATTGAGAATGTAGCAAGTATGTAAAAGACGGGCTGAAAGCTTTTGCATAAAGAGGTAGAGGGTATAAAAGAAAGGAGGATGGGTACTGTGAGTTATTACCTACTCTTGTGGAGGGGGTTAGTGTGCAGGATGTAGGTGCTAAAAAACCTTTGGATGAAATGGGTTTGTGGCTTGGGGATCATGGAGGTGATGAAGTTCGGTTGGATGGGGCTTAGAAAAGCGTCTAAAGGTGAGTGGGAACCGACAAGACTATAGATCTCTATTAATTATGAAGGGAGGGCTTAAAGAGAGGTTTTCTTAATTAGGATTGGCTACTTTTAACTTTTTATTTTTTGTAGTTTTTTTAGATTTTTTTTCTTTCTTTATTTTCTTTTGGTTTTCTGCTTAGAAGATCTCTGGTCTTCACCTAGGATGTAATTCTCTCTTTTCTCTATCTTAATATTTTTCTTTTGCTATCAAAAAAGAAAGGAGGGAAAAGTATGAACCTGGGCTGCAATTGCTACGTGCAGGTGTCATGCATGTGGCACGTGGTTATTTCTCTGGTGGGGTGGTTGATCAGATGATAAGGAATCAATTGATATGATCAATGTCGCCAGAGATTTGATTGTAGGGGCAGAAGTGGACATGGTGGCAGTGATGTATAATTTCCAGTAATGCAAGGAGTTGTGTTCGTCCTCTTGCAGTGATGAAATTTGAGGGTGGGGTCAGAAGACACTGATTTTGTTGGTGTTGCTGGTATCTCTGGATGCTACCTGGTAGTATTCAATTGAAAATGGGATTGCCATCATGATTTCCTGTCGATATATATATGTCAACAACAACAACAAGAAGTCTTATGTCCCAATAGGTGGGGTCGGCTACATGAATTCTTTTCCGCCATCACCCGATCAAGATCGATTTCCTCTATTAGATTAAGGGCTATTAAATCCTTCCTCACTACCTCATTCCAAGTTATTTTAAGCCTACCCCTACCCCTTTTCTTGCCAAACACAATAACTAACTCACTTCCCCTTACAGGTGCTCTACTAGGCTTGTAAGGAGACTAAAACTGAGAGTGTGCAGGAAAAATCACAAGAGACTGGATAGTTTCAGTCGAACTTTTTTTCTTTTAAATTATTTCAAACGTGCATAATTTATGTTGACTAAAAGGAGGAACGTGAGAGCTTAACAGGAAGAAAAGAAGTGGAAGATTAGATTGAAAATCAAGACGGGTGGTTGGAAGTGAAAGGGAGAGATTGAATTTGGACTTTGATACTAAATGATGTAGTTTCCATAAGGGAAGGAAAGAAAGGGGAAAAAGAGAGCAGGAAGAATATGCAATGCGGGGTGAGGACACACTAACTTCCACATTTCAAATTCACAAAAGCATTTTACATGACTTCTACACTCTAATTTATGGCAAGGACTAAAATAGAAAGAAATAAAAAATAAACCCCTTAGACAAAACCAATTACATGCAAACCCCACATATGCGTAAGCCTAATAAAGAATTCAACTAAACAAATTTAGGTTTAAAGTCCAACAAGCTATGAACCTTATTCTTTGGAATCAGCCTCCAAATAGGGTTAGACTGTTAAGAGTGATCAATCCAATGGCCAATTGCCCATCCTGCATCTGTGGCTCCTTCAATCACCTCTAATCCATCTTTATCTTTGGCAATTATCAATCCTGACTTTGTTACCTGGACAAAGCCTAACCAACTACTTCAAGTTTTGCGTCTCTCTTTGCTCACCCAAAAAATTCTTGGTCATATTATTGGCCTTCACACCAGATGAGCAGTTTGGCAGCGTTTAAAATGCCCTTATGCCTCTCAATCCAAGGCTTGAATGATGAGTTTTAAGATGAAACTTTAGGTTACTCAGGGGGCGATCTCCAGCATGCATTAATATGTCCAGCACAAGAAATCCCTTTCTCACTAGATTGCTGCTGCAGGAGAAGCAGTCTCAGATTCTGAATTGTCAACCAGTATTCTGGCTGGTTTTGATGCTGCTTATTATCCATTTGTGCCCTGTCACCAGCTGTGCAGATTTGGTGTGTCTGAATGACCTTATTGGTCTTCTTTTTAGCCACAAAGTTCGTCTTGAACAGTATTTTGATTGAGCAGACAGCATAGTAGTCAGATTGAGATTCAAATCATGAACTGAAATTCAAATTTTGGGAATCAAGAATCGTATAGAATCGTAAGATTCAGTACAAATTTCCAAAAATCAATTCTAAATGACATGCATATATTGATTTATGAACAACAAGAAAAACAGCAAAATACATTTAAATTTTAACGACAAAGAAATCATACTTCACGTGTATGCTTTCCCTAAACAGATGTAAGGTAAGGGAATGAGTCAAGAAATATTAATAAAAAAATGAACTTTATTTGTTTAAGAGAAGGAATCAAGAAAAAACAATAAACAACTGAAGTTTTGGTGTTTTTAAACATTTTTAAAAAAAATTATTTCATGTATATTCTTTCTCCAGTTAAAAAGAAAAAAAATATTTAACCTAAAAAATGATAATAATTGAACAAACTACTGAAAAAAAACCAACTTTTGAATCTGAACAACACAATGTGACATGAGTACCACCTTAGCAGATGAGTGTTCTGCTCCTTCTCAATGGCAGAACACTATACTCCTCCAAGAGTGAAGAATGGTTTTGTGAAGGCAACATAAGACTTGAAGTTATATTTTCCCCTTTTTTTAGCAAAAATCTAACATAGACAAAATGGAAGGTTATTGTTTAAAAATAAAAGTGATTAAAACAAAAGAAATGCTGTTTCTGGGGTTTTAAACTAGTTGGGTCTGTCCAGAAATAATTGATGGATTCAGATCGATTTGTTAGATTCTTGTGGTGAATTGATAGTTTTGGCAATGATTAAGTTGTTTTTAGATTCACAATGAATATTCAAATCAATTTGGTGTGGAATTGATATGAATCTAATTGTGAATTGTATGATTCTAACAACTATGGCGGACAGCACCTCACTGCTAATGTTGTGAAATTGCTCTCCTATTGCCTCCAAAATTCATTCCAATTGTGGTTCATTTCTTTCAAGCTAACCACCAATAGTTCCAACCCACATCCCAAGGGGTTCCTCAGTCCTCGCCCTGCTTCTACTCATTGTTCGTCTATAACCACCAGCTAAGGTGATGGAGGATCACTTGTGGATAGTTCTTTGTTATCATATTTTGTTTGAAGATCTAAAAATTAGGGATCTTATATAGTGATGTAAACATTTTTTTTGGGGGGGGGGGGGGGGGGCGCGGGGGTGGGGAGGTTTGCTTATTTCAGTTATTTTTAAATACTTGAGGTTATTTTATGATTTTGGTTTTTTATATGGTTATTTTTTAATTTTTAATAGTTTTATTTTTTGGTCTCTTAGTTGCCTATAAAATTATAGATTTATGCTATAAGAATCGGCAGCTTTTGATGATTAATCGAGTCTAGTATTTTACTCTGTCCGACAGCAGCCTCCCACTCCCACTCCCTCTCCCTCACGTCTATTCTCTCTCTCCCTCCCCACATTTTCTTCCTCCTCCTTTCTTCTTCTTGTTCCTTTTCCTTCTCCTTTCTCCTCTTTCTCCTTTTCTCCCTGTTCTGTTTCTGATATTCTCTGACCATCTGTTCTGCCTGCAAGCAATTTTTCTTCTCCTCCATTGTGCTTCTTTCTTCTTCTCTTTGTTTCCCTCCCTTAAATTCTCTCTCTGTTTCTGTTTCTGTTTCTGTTTCTCTACTGTCCAACACCAATTGGTACCAGAGCAAACCCCCATTCCCCACCATTTGCTCTGCAATCACCTTCATCCCAGCCATTAGGTTGATGCCTTCTGAATCCAGCAACAGTCCCACATACGAAGCCCTTCAGAAAAACACCCAGAATACAAAATCCTAACCCTTTTCCCCTTCAGCAAAATCCCCAAAAACTAACCCCTTACTCTTTTCTCCTTCAGCTAAACCCTAGGAAAAGAAGTCTGTGTTGCCGTGACAGGGAAGGCAGCAGCAGAAGCATAGAAAGCGACCAAAAAAAAGGAAAAAAAACAAAGATTCATTGCTGCTGCAAGTACAAAAGAAATCACTGAAGTAGGAAAAAGAAAAAAGAAATTATCCAAGGGAAGCACAACAACAAAAAAAGGAGGGAGAAAAAAGAGACAGTAGGGAGTGCTACGACAAAGTTCTCACTGGAAAAGGGGTTGGAAATAAGTCCTGCATGGCAACGCGGCTGCCCTACCAGAATTTGTTCTTGTCAGAGCCAACAACCACCAACAGAAGTTCTTTGCATTGCTGAAATCTGCCAGCATAGACCCTTCTTCCGGCCATCGACTTTCCTAACATCACTGGCTACATATTCTGAAATCCTTCCCCACCTTCACAGCTCTTCCAATGTCACAGCCCCTTCCATTATCACAATTTTCAGTCGCAGGTTGCCAAGAGCCCTAAGTCCCTCTCATCTTTTTCCTTCGATTTATGGTATTGTTACTTATGTTGCAAATTCTCAATCCCTTTATTTCTTTATTACCTGGCCTGATTCCCTAAAACCCATTTACACCTACACTATCCAACCCAAATACCATACCCTGTGGCCCCAGCCTGGTTATTTTGATTAGCGGGAAGAAAATTTGACTGCTCTTGCGATATTCATGTCTGGCATGAGAAACTGAAGCTAAAGCAGCAATATTTTAATTTCTGAGAGTGATATTTTGTCTGCAACTGGAATATTTTGATTATGTCCAGGTACTACAGGAATTTTTCCGTGAGATTTTCAAGAGTACCAAAGAGAAATTGGATCTAATCACCATAAATTAAAGATTTGCTGTGAGATTTTCAGAATGCTGATAAGGAATTGATCCCGCCATCATCAGTTCTAGATTTTCTGATCTTACTAGCATCCTTTCCAGATTTCTTGCGATATTTTGGAGTATTAGTGTGAACAATTGACTGCCACTGCAAGATTTTGATGCTGGTACGATAATCCAACTCCAAATGTTTGATATATATTTATGGAGAAAATCAGCACTGTTGGCACCTGAAGTCAGATATGAATTTGGGAAATGTTATATAGGCTTCTATGCTTTTTCTTGAGGATATTGCTTGTTTCAATGAGAATTTTTCCTAGAGAGAATTCATAGATTGGTTGTTTTATTGCGATCTTTATTTTGAATACAATGAGACAGCGAAAACAAGGACAAGAGTTGCATCTTAAAAGCTTGTAAGCAGTGCGGCTGAGTGGTGGAACAGAATACAATACTACCAAATACAACACAGTAAAACCCAAATGCTATGATGAAAATCGATCTCAATAGAAGAAAAAGTTCTTATCTTGGACAACATGAGATTCCAATCTCATAACAACCTATCAAGGATGAAACAGAAATTGTTGTTGTTATGGACTGTACATATGATGACAGAAAAGAGGAAATTTGCAATGAACCTGAATTTCTTGTTTTGGATCAACTGGAATGAAAGCTCCGTTTATTGTGCTGATAGTTGTCCACATGATGCCATCCTTGAAGAGCAAGCAAATGCAATGCACAAAAATGTTCAAGCTGTAGAAGGGTTTGAGGAGCAGGCAGAAAATTTCAATGTTAAAATTGGGTGAACTACAAGCAAAAGCTTTTTAGAGGACGAAACTGTTGAATCTTGTCACAAGTTTGTGACACTTAAGCCCCAGGTCTATATGTGTGATAATTCTCCAACAATAGACTTTATCAAGATTGGGAATGCAATGCAGAAAAATGTTCAAGCTGTAGAAGGGTTTGAGGAGCGGGCAGAAAATTTCAATGTTAAAATTGGGTGAACTACAAGCAAAAGCTTTTTAGAGGATGAAACTGTTGAATCTTGTCATAAGTTTGTGACACTTAAGCCCCAGGTCTATACGTGTGATAATTCTCCAACAATAGACTTTTTCAAGATTGGGAATATTGAGGACGATTTTAATAATTTGCTGTTGATATTTGCGTGTCAATTGAAAATAAAAACAACAACAACAACAAGCCTTAAGTCTCACTAGGTGGGGTCGGCAGCATCTGCAGGATTTTTTTTTTTTTATAGAAAAAGAAGTTCATTAACTTTTTTTTATTTAAATAAAATTACGGAGTGGAGGATAAAGATGTCTTTCCTATATACAAAACAAAAGCAGAAAAACAAAAGCAGTTCATGAGACTATGAGAGCCCCCTTCCAATCCCATTGAAGATTTAACAATGAAATTCCTTGAAATAAACCCAAGGAACGAGCCCAAAAAGAAGCTAGATAAATAACTCTATCCCAAAGATGTAAGGGATTTATTTTTCCATTAAAAATCTTTGCATTCCTTTCGATTGACCAGCCCAAAGAAGAGGAAAACTGCACATCTCCATAAAACTGTTCCTCTCCTGCTCCCCCCAGTACCGCACCAAGAAGAAAGCATCAATAGTCTGGCAACACCCAAGTGTCCTAAAAAGAACAGATGAGCTTAAAGCTGCTTAGTCACCTGGCAATGGAGAAACAAGTGGTTATTGGTCTGACTCACCTGCAAACCCCACCCTTAATAGGAAGATCTGGATTGATAGCCTTGTAATGCTTCCTCACCTGCAACAAATCATTGGTATTTAGCCTTTTAAGGGCCACAGTCCACATTAAAGCCAATGGTTTAAGGGAAAACAAGAAGGGCTTGATGTTTTAACAACTGACCAAGAAATGATTTTGTGGAAAAAAATGAGAAGAATCCCAATCCAAATCCTCGAATCACTCCCCATTTAAGGAACAAAAGACTCAAAAAATTTATGCAGTGTTGTTATTCTTTCAAGATTGGATAAATTTCTTTTGAAATATCATTTGACTTCTACCATCGCTTAACTTAGTGCAAGGCCCCATTATGGCACCTGCTTGGATCACCCATAGCCTGCAATAGAGACGTGGTTGAAACATTTAGTTGAAATTCGTTGTTTCACAATATTATTATATAATTTGTTTGACTATTTAATTATTTTATGAAGTGGAAAGTTTACTTTGTTGCCAGGACCATGCCTTACATAACTTATAACCATTCCTGAACTTTTGTATCTCATAGGTGGCATGTAGTTTGCATTTGTGCCGTTTTTGTGTTTGTACATATGAACGAGAGTGTGATTTTCATTGTTACATTTTGCAATTTTGTTATATTCTGATATTTTCTTTCTTCAAATATTAGAAATAGTGAATTTAAGCATTGCACTTCATGGCTAAATTAATGTTTTGAGTTTGATGCCTAATGTATGCTTGGCTGAGATATTAATGTATTTTGTATACAGTATGTATTTTATGGTACAGCATTACCTCTTTCTGCTTTTTGAGTTTTTCCATTTAGTGCAGAAGTACTTAAATGCCATGGTTTATTATCATTGTCATGAATATTTTTGCATTTTCATGAGAATGTGTGTGTTTATTTTAGTTGAATGCTTGTTCAAGCATTATGAAATGGGCGCCCAAGCAATGACAGATTATGTTTGGTTGCAGGGTAGGAAGTTATTTTTTTGTTCCTAATCCTTTTTTTTCCAAAATAAATTCTTAATTATTTGTTTGGTCTACGAGAATCTAAACCCAATCAAACAATTTTGCATATGTAGCCTGTAATTAATCAGGTTTTAATACTTTAATGTTTTTTTCTTTCTATCATTTTTATTTTTCTATTTTTGTAAGATCACTGAAGTTTAAAGCAACATGCTGTGGTATTAGAATTCATATGACTAATGCCATATGAAAGGTGGCATTTATCTTGCAGCTTCATCTTGGAAGTTCTCTTCTTTCAGTTTAGTAGTTGGCCCTTTTGAACTGCTCACATGAATTACATCCGGTCCTTATTGGTTGTCTAGGTTACCAGAACTCAATGATACTTTCTGTGTTGCAATCATCTTAGGGTTGTAAAACCAAAATATTGTGCGCTGCTTGAGCTTAACTTCTCTAAAATCTAAAATTTATTCAAATTCATTTGCAGCCCAAATCAGTACAAGCTCGTGCAACTCTTTTCTAGTCTCATATTGCATTATATTGAATTTATTTCTACTTTCTTTGTTACTGGTGCTTCCTCTCTTAACTCTTAACCTCGATTTATTGAATAAACTAAGCACCCTCAGCATAGCCAAGCTTTCTAGAGTTGGCATTAGAACAGTTGAGCCAAGCCTAGCCCAGCCAAGCTTGAAAAAGAAACCTTTGGATTTCTCTTATTCAGACAAAGCTAAGGCAGATGACTACTTGGCTTGGCTCAGTTTGGCTCCTGTGCTTCATGTTTAAGATGTCTCTTTTAAGAAGCGTTTTCTCACAGGATTTGTACTGAGTTGACAATTCTACAATTATTTGACATAATCCAGATGTCTCATACCATATACCAATTGAATATTTTGCTGTGCTATATGGGAAGTAATTGGGACAGCAGCTCTGCCATCGATCTGCTTTCAGAAAATGTGACCGACAGTTATGTGAACCTGGGTAAAGACGGAGAAAAGGCCCTGATTTTGTTACATTAGCAGTTTTTAATTTTATTCCGTGTAGGTGTCCTCCTCTATCTATTTTTCTGTCGTAATTTTTTTTTTTTTGTCATGAAAATGTGAACCTGGCCACAAATCTCTAAAGTGACCATATAGGCTCTATCAATCAGATTTTACCTTTGCTTCTGACAAAAATAGGGTAAGGTTGCAGGCACCATTATTGATGTAGGCTAATGGATTGCTGCTGGTTTCTTTTAGAGATCATGTGGCCAAGTTGACATCTGTCTCTGCGTGCTCTCTCAAATCAAGTGATGCCTTACTTCCCCAAGCTTGTGAGTTCAACTGTTCTGTTGACGCACATTGTTGGGCATGATCTTTATCATTTGGTTTAGTGTGTGACGCTCATGTCAAGCTACTTTTGGCTTGATCTGCTGCTCAACTGTATGGCCTTATTACTGAGTTTTAAGGTGTGTGCTTTATAGTTGGGCAAGCAGTAAATTCTCTTCTTGGTGCTTTGTTGACAACATTTTTGAAAGGAATTTGTTTTAAATTGGTTGTTGTGTTCTCTATTGAACTTAGGTGAGCAGTGAGCCTTTGTTATATGGGTCTTTAATTGAGAATCCTCAAGGATTGCTAGATGATCTCGTATATTGGTGCTGGCCCGATGGAGATGGATGCATCAAGAATGCCTTGACAGGGAATAACTGGTGGGTCTTTTTGTTCTTATAACAGCTGTGATTTTTGAAGGGATGGTCTTAGAACCATGATTTTAGCTCAAGTATAATGGGAGGTCTCTACTTTTGTCTATTTAAGACATTTCTCTCTAGATTAGGTCTTATCGCATACACTTCTTTGTTTGTCATTATGGCTCCATTCGGGTGGATGGAAAATATTCTTAATGGATCATTAGGAAACTAATTTCCAAAATGGGGGTAATCTTCACTTAATTTTTCTTTTTTTTGTTTGGGGAGAAAATTACTTTCTTTTATTTGGAAACTAATTTATCTACCATTAGATAAAGATATTGCTTTGCCAAAAAATATTATTCTATTTTGTGTGGCCCTCAAAAAAAGAAAATAGGAAAACTATTTTCCCAATTTTCCCCCTACCAAATGGAGCCTATGTTGTTCTGCAGTTTGTTTCTTTGTGAAAGGAAGATGTCATCAAAACATCCATGGGGTTAAAAAAATATTAGAGAGTCTAAGAATGTCGAAGACAACTGTTTGGAAGCATATTATTCTAGAATCTGTTGGTGAGCTCTAATTTGAGATTTGAGAAGGCTTCCGACATGTTCAGTTTTCAAATAGTTGGTGGTTTCAGATTCTCAAAATGCTGTCGACCTAGGTGATGCCTTACATCAGGCATTTTCCTTGCCAAAAGTCTCATTTGTTTGTTTAGTTGGTAATATATTTACTTAGTGAAATGATTTTGAAGGAGGGGCTTCTCTTAAAAGTTTGCTCATGAAATTCAATATTAGACCATACATCTAAAAGAAAATGACAAGGGCCTGTCTAGCTGTGAAAAACAGTTGTCATTTTTCATTTCTAATTTTTCAGAGTTAAAAAACCCCACCTTGTTTTCCAGTTTTCAAATAAAAAGATGCTTTCCAAGTTTTCTATGCAAATACTGGAAAATTGGAAAACAAGGTAGAATTTTGTCATTCTTTAAAAAACTGGAAATGAAAATTAAAAATTGTTTTTCACAAGGAAATAGCCCCTGAATTTTCGATTATTTTAGATGCCGTTGCAGGTTGTGCATTGCTTCAAATTAATTTTAAACTTGAGATCCTTTATACGTAAGTATGATTTGATGAATATCAGCATATTTTATGATTTGATGAATATCAGCATATTTTGTCAGCATATCTATTTTGCTCAAGTGTTTTGTCATTATACATATCTGTAACATTTACTTCCTATTGAGTAATGATGTAGCTCTGATTTAAATATATTTTAAATGTAAACTCAATAACATTAGAGACTCCAACAATTTATATCAAGCTTAACATTCGCCTGCACCTGCAGCCTGATTGCATGGCTCCGATATCATGTTGGATAACGACTTTATCACTTAAGCTATTAGGTTGTGGGCCAACAATGTATGTCAAACCTTAACGATCACAAAGTGATAAAAAGTAAATACGGGGTCCACCAAAATGGGTGGGCCATTAGAGGAAAAGACATTATTTTCATGCAATCCCTTTTAAGTTTTTCCCTAAGTTGCTTGCTTATTCTTTCCTCTTACCTGGTTTAGAGTGGGTAATGGCAAAAGGGTAATAGGGTTTGGTTTTGGGAGATACTTGGGCTGCTGGGAGATTGTTGGAGAAGAAGGGGGCCTGTCTTTTTAAGATTTCCACTCTTCACAAAGCACCTATCAACTCTTTCTTTTCTTTGGAGGGGGCTCTCTTTCTTGAAATTTCATTTTCTTAGTGAGGGGGCTCTCACCATCTTGCTCAATTTTCTTCGGGTCTCTTTACCACTAGTCCCTTTCCTTCATCTCTTAAAAACTCCATCAACCAATCATTGTCCTAGGAGCCACATCGATTGTAAGGCTAAGGTACCTTCTAACATTCAGACATTCATTTGGGTCTAAGAATTGGCTTAATATGCAAGGCTTATTACAGTGCAGAAGACCCTACGAGTACAAGGCCTTGAGCCCTGATATGTGCTCCATGTGCCGTGAATCATATGAAACCAATGAGCACATATTTCTTTGTTGTCTGGTGGAAAACATTTTTTGAGGTGCTCTCTTCTCTTGTTTTGGCAAAGCTTTGTCCTTCATAGTGGATTTCTTGCAAGTGAGATATTGGGGTTTTGGAAAAACCAAAAAGGAAAAGCTTTGTGGAAATGCATGTTTTTTGCTACCTTGTGGACCCTTTGGATTGTGAGGAATTCAAAAATTTCCAAGGATCACGCAACTTCCCCTAGTTTCTCATGGGACATAGCCGTGTCTCTTGCCTCTTATTGGGCATTCGCTGTGTGACCTTTAAAGAGATTGGATGGCAGCTCTTTTGAGCAGATTAAGCTTTTCTTTTTTGTTATTTTTGGAGGGCTTGTTCTGCTTGTATTTTACATTGCTTTTCTGTTAATGTATTTTGCCCTTATCCAAAAAATAGATGTTCTTTCCACTTTTGTCATCTTCGTTGAACAAAAACTATTCTGTTAATTTCTAGCCTGCTCACATCAAATATAAAAAGTTTGATTCTGATTGGAACAAACACCATGGTTTTAAATAACGGCCGTTACACTATGTAACAGAATTTCAAGGCCTTGATACTGATATGGACCGCTACTGCGGTGAGGAAAAAAATCACAGCCATAACGGCCATTACGTTTCTGTAATGGGCCGTAATGGGCGTTATGCTTCCATTATGGGCCATTACACCCCGTTACACCATTGTTCCCTGCCGACAGCCCTATTTACTGAAAAACACCTCATTTGTTCCTGATTTTCTGAGTTTTGCTGCAATTCTCCCTCTCCCCAAGGTCGTCCAGCTTAGATCCAGTAGTCTATGGCTGCCAAAACAGATATTTGTGCTTGAAATCATCATATGAAGGCGATTTACTGCATCCCCTTCCCTTTGAAATTTTGCCCATTTGGGAAGAAATTTTTTGCTGCTTGGAAGTGATTTGGGTAGATTTGAGTAAGAAATCAAGTTAGAAACTCGGGATTTGGGTAGATCTGAAGACGATTTGAGGCTTTGAGCTTTGAAGAGGGTGTGGGAATGGGAGACGCTTTGTGTTCGTGGGTTCCTGAGTCCTGGCTTCCTGTTCATGGTTTGCCTACTGCCAGCATGTTCAATTTATTCCACCCCACTCCTTTTGTTTTTTGCTAAAACAAGTTGGGCAGCTTATTAGCTTAACTTATTAATTTGCTACTTATGACTTAAGCTTAAGCATATGCTATGTTTATAACTTAACTATTTCCACTTACTACTTATTACCTAGTTACTTAATACTTTTAATTGCTAATTTGCTATGCTTATAGCTTAACTAATTAATTTTCTTAATGGGCCTAAAATTTCCTAATCCCCAATGGCCTAAATTGCTATGCCTAGTTATTGATATTTTGAATATTAGAATTTAAAAATTAAAATTGTTAAAAAATACAAAAGAATATGTAACTTATTAAGTATTAAATACAATGAAACTACAATCTATTTAGTCTTAAATTGCTTAATGGGCCTAAATTGCCCAACCACTAATGTCCCAAATTTTTATCCTTGCTTCATTATTGACTTATTGTTATTTTGAATAGTAAAATTTTAAAATTAAATTTCTAGAAAATGATAAAATTATATGGAACTTTTAAATGTAACTATTTCACATACTGATGCTAATGAATTTATTGTGTATGTATAATTGTATATCGACTCATTTTATGTCTCTAATTAATTGGTTTCCATTTCCAATTACATTTCTAAATTTTTTAATCATCAAAGTAGTGGAAAGTACAAAAAAAATGACTTTTCCTGCAAACAGCGCACTAAAATTAGTATAAAAATCATGTTGCATATTTAAAAGTGTTTGTTCATTGAATAAAAGTGGTAAAAATTCATTAAAAATCATGTTTTAAAAGATTCCATGCTTATTCTTCAATTTTGGCATGGTTGTGCATGCATGAAAATAATTCACGGCCGCTACGACCTGCTTCCCGTTATGTAACGTCCGCTTCTCCTGCATCGTGTGACACTCGTGACCATTACACGATGTTACCCGTGACTGCAATTTAAAACCATGAGAAACACACTCTTTATCTCTGGCTGCTTGTCCTAACTTGATGATGACTGCTTCTCTGACGACCTTGTTGGACTGTCATCACTCATCACACTCTAGCTAGTCTCTCTTTCACTTTGAAGATCTCTATCTCTCTCTCTCTCTCTCTGGCATAACGAGCAAGGAACGTAATTGAACTTACACTCTTGACACACTTGGCTCAACAGATCTTCCAGGTGTATTATGACTGCAAATCAGGGTATTTTAGTTGGAGTATTGATGGAGTACTCTCGAACTTTTGTTGCACATGGGTAAACAATCAAGGCTGATTGGGCGGGTGATTGAGTGTGCGCATCTCAGTGTTTGCTTGGAAAATTTGATTTTCCGTAACACTATTACTGAAGGAGTCTTCTTGGGTTTTTGGTCAGCAAAATCTGATCATCCATGGTTTTGAATACTCAGAACTCATGGCGGATCTTAGTGGTGAAGCTTCTAGTTAACAAATGGGAATGCATCATAGTTACTGAAAAGTTACAGGGTAATGGGAAGAGTTATTTTGTGAGGAATCTGGATTGCATGGAGGCTTCAGGATGGTTGCTTCTCTTTAAATCTTTGGAATAACTGCATAGGAGAAGGTCTTTGAGTCCATGAGAGGTTATTCTGGGGAGAACTGATCAAAGGGAGTGAGATGGGTCTGCAAGGGAATTCGGATGGACAGCTGGTCCTTCATATACTGATCACAAGCCGAATTATGCAGTAGAAGTGAAATCAGGTGTTTCTCATGGTTGGCATGACAGTTTTTCGATGGCTCTCACCATAGAGTGCACGCTGGAAGACTACATAATTATCATAATCATGGATTTGGAAGGAGGAGATTACAAGCCAAGTTAGGACCGTATATATATATTTTATTCTCTCCTTGTTGATTCAAATGAGCTTGATGGGAATTTGGGTTTTTTTTTTTTTTGGGCTGAAATTGATTGGAACATATTCTACTGCTGCTAGATTTGGGCAAGAAGGACTCCTAATTTGGCTTTCTTTTCCAGTAAATGAACAGGGCTCTTAGGCTTGGAAGGTTTGGATAAGGGAATTAAGGTTTAATAAGCCCATGTGTGTTACTCTTGCCCGAGACAATTCCCTAGTATGTGTACTGAAGAACTAGGGCACTGAGAATACTGGAGAGTGCAAGAGGTTATTCAAGTCACATCTTCATTCAGTCTGTGAAGGAAGTGCAGTAAGGGTTGCTGCTCTCGTAATGATTCAGCTGATGATATATCTTCACAATTGATTCTAAAGGTCACCGAGGGGCTTTGGGAAGACACTGCAGGCATGTCTGATGGATAAATGGGCTCAATGTTGCAAGGGTTTGGCTCATTTATAGAAGTGCAGGAGGATGAGCAAGAATATTGCTGTGATACTGCATGTCCAAAGCGTTCTACAGCATCAGGCCTTGGGAGTTGGATTTCAGACTTTAATTCAAATAGATTGGTTTTTTCGTCTTTGCGATCTGCAATGGGATGTAGTGTACAGGAGCAGTTGACAGAAACTCCACGGTCAGATGTTGATAGTGTTGAACAAGATCTGGAAAGACCTTTTAGGAAGATGATGGTTTTCTCATTGATCAGCATAGAGAGTTTGGAAGATCATTCGAAGCTTCAAGTTAGAGGGAGCAGGAGGCCTGATTTTTCCTGAATCTGCAAAAGTTGGTGCTTTCCATTTAAAGCATGGTGAAAATTCAGCAACAGCCTCAGCTTGTGGGGAAGAATTAGCTGTCATTCCTGTCACATCTTCCACTCATTGTCTCCCCCATTACCACCTAGTAAGGCTCCTTCACATGCTTCTGTTTTTTCTTGGAGTTCTTGTGATAGCTCTAGTAAGGATACTATTGATTCAATCATATGCCATAAAGGATTAGTGGGGGAAACTGTATCCATTGATCCACTAGAGGGCCAGAGAGACACTCAAGATCTTCAAGAACTCTGTGAAAGTTTGGGTTTGGAATTAGAAAAAACAGAAGCTCCTTCATATGCTTCTTTTTCCCTTTTCTTGGAGTTCTTGTGATAGCTCTATTTCTAGTAATGGCATTCTACCAATTCGTCTACAAGCAAAGGATATTGTTGATTCCATCATATGCCATAAAGCATTAGTGGATTAGGGAAAATGTCTCACTTGGGTGTTGGGTCTTAGGAAAATGAAAAATAAAAAACAGTTGAAAGGGAATTGCAAAAATTAAGTATGAGGATATGAACGGTAGTAAAAGGGGGGTTATTTTGTAGATTTTAATGAGGATCCTTAGTTGGAATATGAGGGGTCTTGGAGAAGTGAACAAACGTCGGCGCATTCACTTTGAGAGATTATTGTGCAAGCTGAGTTTCCCTTGATGTAATTTTGTTACGAGAAACTAAACTTCAGTCTATTGATGGGTGCCTTTTTAGGAGCATTTGGGATATGCGGTTTGAGGACTAGGAGTGTCTTCCTTCTCGTAGTTAAATTGTGGCTTGGGATGCCAAATGTGCAGTTTTTTTTTTAGGGGGTGGGGTAGGGTGCAGTCTCCTTGTCTACTTTATGCTTTGAGTTTCATGTGAAAGGTCAATGGTGGGTTTCACTTTGGTGTATGGGCCTGTTTATGGGATCTTTATTTTGGGATGGGCTTTTTAATGTTTTTGGTTTTTGTTTTCATAGTTGGGTTTTATGTGGGAATTCTAATGTTGGGACTTGGGAGGCTCTCATATTATGTATAGCATGCGATATTTTGATAGACTTATTAGGGAGTGTGGTATTTGTGATTTTCCTTTCACCAATGATAGTTTTATTTGGTCTGTTGGAAGTGATTGCTCTATGGCTAGTCGTTTATATAGGTTCAAGTGTTGTAGTGATTACAAGGATACTTTTCCTTGTTTGTTACAGGAGATTGATTATCATTTTCCCATTATTTTGGATTGATTGGTGGATCCCATTCCATTCCTTTTGAAAAAATGTATATTTTTCAACCTTTTTTTTTATCCTTTGTATAAGAATCTTTGGATTCTTTTTTTGTGTTGAGGGGTGGGAGCGCTTCAGATTTATGAAGAGGTTGAAAACTATAAAGGTAGCCTTGAAAAGGTGGAATAGGAGAGTCTAGGAAACAACAACACTTGCGGAAGTTTGAAACCCTTCTAAAAGCCTAAAGTGGCAATGTCCAACATGTGTCAGATAGTGGCACCTGCCTGTGACTCCTTGACACATGTTGGAAACTAATTAGTTAATTAATTTTCATTTTTGACACTGTTAAGAAACTTCCCGACATGGAGAGGACACACCCGTGACATTTCTTACACTAGAATGCTGCATCTTGTTGCGTCCTTTAATTCTGTTAACAAAACCAAATAAAAAAGGATGAAGATTGGTAAGAGATTGAGTGTCAAGAGGTTCTTTGTCATTGGAGTGGTTGAATGCTAGTGCCACTACCCTAGCCTGAACCATTGGACCTTTCCACCTCCCAAATCTACTCTCCCCCCCAACACACACACACACACACACCCACCACACCACGCCACACCACACCACCACCACCAAAAGCGATCACCTGTTTAGCACTCTCAAATTTTTTTTTTTATTTCTTTTTTTATAATTAGCCATGCCTATTGCCCACCATCTACCATGCCTCTTGAGTTTTTTTTTTTTTTGGACCAATATTCTATAATACGAATGTGGTTGATGATTGTATAAATGTAGTTTGTAAAATGTGTAATTGAAAATTTGCATGAATGGTGCTTATATTTCATTTTAACTCAAAATATTTGTCATCTAAAAGGAAAAGCTTGCCTAAACCTATATATTTGTATTAATTAATTAACGTATCCTTGATGTTTCTTATCCTCATTTTTTCAAAATTTTCGTACTGCCATGCCATATTCATGTCTCATGTCAGTATTGGTGGTCCTTAGAGGGGACTTTTTAGTGACATGTTTAAGAAATTGAGGATAGTGAGCATGTGGAAGAGTTGGAGAATATTTTAGGGGATGTAAGAGAGCTTTTCTTAAGAATGATTTTGAGGCTTTGTTAATGGAGAAGGAGATGGCTTGGAGACAAAAGGTTGTGTTTAAATGGGTCAAGGAAAGGGATAGAGTTTTTGACAAGAAGGGGTTTGTAAGTAAGTCGTGTGGTTTGATTAGAGGCCATCTTTAGTGTGCCTCTTTCTGTGTAATCATTAAAGGTCGGCCTAAGAGTTGGTTTTCTACATCAAGAGGTGTGAGGCAAGGGGATGCCCTGTCCCTTTCTCTTTATTTTGGTAGCTGATGTGTTGAGTAGGATCAATTATAGGCCCAATGATAAGGGATTAGTCTAGGGTATTGCTAGAGGTAGGGATGATGGGGTTGTCTCTCTTATGCAGCTTGCTGATGATTCTATATGATCTTCATGGATGACAGGAAGCCTTCTTGTAACATTTTCACCATTGACCAGTTTTTGAGTTAGTTCTTGGTCTTCACATTTAATTTAGAGATGTAGATAGAGGTTTTGTGAGAGGACTAGGGTGGGCAGTGGGCGGGTTGTGGTTTCTCATCTTCAGTTTGCTGATGATAATATTTTATTTTTAGAAGATCATAGGGAGTCTCTTGTTATTTTGGTTTCTATTTGCAATTGTTTGAGAGGGTCTGTAGTTTAAAAATAAATTTGGGGAAGAGTGGGTTAGCTTGTACTAATTTGGATATTTCTAAATCTTTGGAATTGTCCTCTTTAGTTGCGTGTGGTATTCTTAATTGTCCTGTGAGTTATCTAAGAGGTGCCGTAAGGTGGTAATCCTAGATTGCTTGGGTTTTGAGATCCTCTGGTGGAGAAGGTGTCTAAGAGGTTGAATGAGTGGAAAGGTGCTTTATTTTCTCTAGGTGGGCATAATACACTCATTCAAGCTTGCCTTGCTAGTATTCCTCTTTATTTCTTGTCTATCTTTAGACCTTCTTTGAGGATAGCCAGTTGAGAAGATTATAAGAGACCACCTTTGATCTGGGATGGGGGAGGATAAAGATCATTTGGTTAGTTGCGAGGTTGTATGTAGGTCTAAAAGGGTGGGGGTTTGGGTCTGGTAAGTTGGTGTCTAAGATTATTGCTTTAGTAAATGGTTGTGGTGATTTCTGTTGAAGGAATCTTCCCTTTGGCACAAAGTTATTACTTATTAGTAGTAAATTAGGCCTGCAGGATAATGGGTGGGATGCTAATTTGGGTTTGAGATGATTTTTTGGTATTTCAGTTATATCCTCTTTTTATTCTGTATGCAAATTTTATTGTACAAATGGGCATAGTGTTCACTTTTGGGAAGACATTTCCACGGCCCTGCCGGGGGGGTGGGGGGTGGGGAGGAGGTTCTTTGCCCCGTTCATTTTTTCCCTGTTTGTTTCGATTGTCCTCTTTGCACAATGAACAATTCTTCTTTCTTTATTTCTAATGGTGCTGGTTTCTATTGGGATTTCCATTTTTGTTGGGCTCTTAAAGATGAGGAGGTTTTGGAGCTTACCTCCTTATTAAGTTTGTTGGATGGATGGTAGCCTCCTTTCTCAAAGGAGAGACTATTGTTCTTGGATTATTGATTCGTGGGGAGTATTCTTGTAAATCTTTTTAGTTTTTGCGCATTTAACCAATAAAATCTTGTCTTTCCTGTTTCATAGATTCATATTAAGGTTGGTCATTCTTAATAGAGTTAGCAAAAACAATCTGTTGCAGCGTATGAGGTTCTTCTTGTTTTCAAAATTCAGAATCTGTTTCTCACCTTTTCCTGCATTGCTCCTTTTCTTGTAGGGTGTGGAACATTCTTTTTGGTTTATATGGAGAGAATTGTGTGTTCAGAGTTGGTAGAAGATTTGTTGGCTATCCATTTTTCAGGTTTTCGAAGGGGTAAAAAATGCTTCGGCCTTGTTTAAGTGTGCAATTTTCGCAGTTTTGTGGGGGATTGGTTGGAATGAAGGGCTTGAATTTTTGCAGGGAAGAAGATATCAGATTTTCAGTATTTGGTCTCCTTGTGGGTTTTTGCAGCTGGGTGTCTCAAATGGTTTTCATTTTCTGATTTACAGTGTGATTGGTTGGGTGTGTTGTTTTTTATTTATTTTGATTTTGTTTTGTATTTTTTAAGGAGTATTACTTCTGCTTCTTGTTGCACTTCTTATTCTCAATAAAATATTCTTTTTTTCAATAAAAAAAATATATATTCAATTTAGTTAAGTGTAGCCTAGCTTCTATTAAATATTAATCCGAGTCCATAAGTGACTTCTAGGTTTGTTGCTCTTGTAGGTTGTGTAATCTTACAGTGTACTTTTGACCTTTTTGGAGTTCTTTTAGCTGGGAATCCTCAGCTTCAGCGGTTTGAGGATAATGGGATCTGGTGATTGCTAAGGTTCTAGATGTTTGATGCATGGAAGTGTATATCTTTTTCATTGGGAAATCACATTACTTTAATCCAGCCATATCTCTTTGATTCCCCTGTATTTCACCTGTTTAATATTCCAGTAGGGGTTGCTGATAGGCTAGAGAGGATACACGAGATTTCTTTTGGGCAGGGATTCATGAGAGGAGGGATCATCTTGTGAGTTGGCAGGCAGCTTGTAGACTAAGGAGGAGGGGGGCCTTGGATCTTGGTAAGTTGGTGCCTAAGAACATTGCTTTGGTGGGTAAGTGGTTATCTCATTTCCATTCAGAAACAGATTCTCTATGGCAGAGATTTATTAAAAGTACATTTGGTTTGTGATGAATAGATGGGATGCTAATGGTGTATAGCTAGATACTCATGAAAGTAAAGTATCTTCTTTCTTTTTGCCTTGTATCAACTATAAAGTGGGATATGGCTCTATGGTTTGATATTGGAAGGATATTTGGCAGAAGACTTATGCTTCTTGGTTGCCTTTCCTTCTAACTTTCATCCTGCCTTCTTTTCTGTCCTGAATGCTGATGCACTTACTTCTTCTATTCTCATCATTCATAACTGTTGGTTTTCTAGAGATTTTAAATTTTGTAGGAATCTTAATGATTGGGAGAGTGAGGAGCTCTCCTCTATCTTAAGTTCATTCGATTTTAAGTATTCTCACACTTGGGTATTAGAGTCTGGTGTTTTTTCATGTCAGTCTTTTTACTCTCATCTAAACTGATGTTTCTATTCTTTTCCTGTTGCTAATCATCTGTGGAGAACTAAAATTCCTTGCAAGGCATATGTGTGGATTGCGATTCCTAGTAAACACCAACATCCAACAATCTATTGCAGCTTCATAGACCATACATGACCGTCACTGCTGATGTTTGTGTCCATGCTAGTAGCAAGGATCATGCTATTTTGTTTCTCTGTTGCTCTGTGGCTCGTTGCTTATGGAATGAGTTTTATTGTTTGTTGGGAGAGTACTGACTTTGTCCTCAAGTCTTTGGAGGATTTCTTCTTGCTTGATTTTGTTGGCTTTGGGAGACAAAAGAAGGCAAAGGTTTTGGTGATGTGCGGTTTTTGTGTCTGGTGATCTGGTTGGAGAGGGGTGCTCATATTTTTCATTATCACACTTCATCTATAGATTTTATTTGGGAAAGAATTTTCTTTTTGGCTTCTTTGCAGGTGTTCTGTGGTGGGTGATGTGATAGTATGACCTCATATGGTATTCTGCGTGTTTAGTTGGCCCTTTTTTTTGGTAATTGCTAGCTTTTGTTTTGTTATGTGAGGATTTCTCATCCTCTTTGTATACTCTATTCTTTCTTAAATCATTTTTTTTTTATCCTGCCCATGAAAGAAGTATGATTCTTTGTTCTTTTTTTATCAATGTAAATGATGACCAACTTATTATCATTTTTTTCCTGTGCTTTAATGGATTTTAGACTTCAGAAATGACATTTTTGTGAAAGGTCTAGCATTATTGTAATCTTATTCACTTCCTAGAGCTAGCAGGATATTGGATTTTGCTGCTGATCATTTTTTGATGAGATTAGTTGTATTGCTACAAAGATTCCCCCCCCCCGGGGGGGGGGGGTCACCTGCTCCAAAAGAAACTACAAGCTGTTAGACACCACTGACAAGTAGTATTGGTATACAAACACGGGGGATCATCCTGCTACAAAAGGAAATACAAACTGTTAAGACACCGCAGAACATGCTCTCCACAAAATCTACAAGAGAATCAAAACTATCACCAAAATCCACTGATTTAAAGTTGCAACATAGACAGCCACCTGCCTTTCTATTCTCCAAAGAAATTTCCGCTCCTAAATCCTGTGTTTCTCTCTCCAGACTAACCGCACTGCTTGAGGAATAACAGCCAAAAGATCTCCATTTTTACTCGTACCTCTTTTTGATCTTTACCCAAGAAGCATTACATTTGTTTACTGTACATGGACCCCTTTTCATAAGATTATCTACAGCAAGAATTCTTCCCAAGTGAAAAGCCAGCTTGTTAGTAGTCCTAGTTGCCAAAGTGTCTCTCCAAGGGAAGTTTACTGCCTCATTCTCCTCTTTCCTTTTAGAAATCAAGGAATAAAAGGATCTGATTGAAAATCTCCTATTTTGGAATGAACCCACCTAAACTTGTCCTCCCCCTTTCCCATCACTCTACTTTTATGGAGAAGCTTGATGGAGACACAGGCAGTCCCCCAATTTTGAGTTCTCAAGTACTATCCAAGATGGTTCCTCTCCCACACAAAATGGCTACTTTACCATCTTTGTTGGATGCCAGCCTGAAAAGACAAGGGAATTGACTTTTGAGGGGAGTAGAGTTGTCTGCGCGATTAATCTTCTGTCTCCAACTTCAAAACTCAAACCAGGAAAAATGCCGTCCACTGCTTTTCTATCCCAAGTTGATGGCATGTGTATATTTTAGCCAATTTTGTTGGGGTGAGCATTCGATTAGTTTGGTTAATTAACCGAAATTTTTATTAATTGAACCAACCGAAATTCCATATTTAATCGAACTCAAAATTGATCGAACCGAATTTTGGTTACATCGGTTAACTGATTTTAACCGATTTAATATTTTAATATATATAAAATATATTTTTTTAATATATATAATATCTAAAAAATTTTAATATATAATATATATATAACTGTTTGTTATTAAGTTATACTAGACTGTTAATTCTATTAACTGATTTAACCGAACCCAAAAATCGAACTGAAAACCGAAATTCAATGAAAATGAAAACCGAACCAAACCTAATAAATTTTTAACCGAACTGAACCGAACCGAATCGACCGAATTTACTCAGTTAATTCGGTTTTAACCGAATTATGCTCACCCCTACAATTTTGTTTGTGTAGCAACTCTTGCTTAACATCTTCTCCAACTTCAAAAATCAAAACAGGAAAAATGCCCCCCACCCCACCGCTTTTCTATCCATAGTTGATGGTATGCGTATAAATTCAGCAATTTTGTTTGTGTAACAACTCTTAATATGCTATTTGTCTCTTTGTTGTTCTAATTTTTTGGCTTTCTCTGAAAAAACATTCATATAATCAGCCTTTTGTGCATCAATTCACCCTTCCAACAATTCATAAGTTCCTATCTTTGTGACGTAATTATCACCTATCCATCATCCTTTGCTAATGTTATTTGTGGTTCTTATACTTCTGTTTTGATAAGCAAAGAAGGAAGAAGGAAAAACATGAAGGGGGCAGCACAGCAGGCCTCGTCGACGAAGGCCCTGTGTTCGTCGACGAGGGGATAGCAAAGGTTTGTCGATGAAGGCTCTGATGTTTGTCGACGAATAATTACCGAGAACAGGAAATTTCAGACTTCAGGTATCGTCGACGAAAGCCTTGTATTCGTCGACGAAGGTTCTTCTTGGTATTGTCGACGAAGTCTTGTGTTCGTTGACGACAGGCACCTAGACTGCGGAAGTTTCTTCATAAATTTGAATTTTTAAACGTTGGGTGGTTGGGAAAACAGGGGTAAACCTCCGAGGAACCTCTATATATGTCATCTGGGCATATTTTGAGAGTGAGAGTGATCATTAGAGAAGTGTATTGTGTACATTTTGATTTCCATAGTGAAATTTGTGTGCCATTGCTTCTGTGGATGTAGGCTTTGCCAAACCACGCAAATCTTCGTGTTGATCTTGTTTTGGTTGTGTGTTATTTACATTTACTTGTTTATTCAGCTGTGCATCTTCATTATTCGATCCATATTACAACAAAGTGGTATCAGAGCGATTGTTGTTATGGCATCGGGATCGTCTTCTGCAAGATTTGACGCAATCAAATTCGATGGAACTAGAAACTTCAGTTTATGGCAGAGAAGAGTGAAGGACATTCCTGTGCAACAAGGAATGGCTAAGGCTTTGCTTGATACTCAACCGGAAGGAATGGATGAGACAACATGGGTAGATTTGAAAGCAAAGGCAGCGTCTACAATACACTTGTGTTTGGCCGACAAAGTTCTCTATCGGGTGATGGAGGAGGATTCTCCAGCGGCGATCTGGCGAAAGTTAGAAAGCCGGTACATGTCTAAATCCCTCAATAACGAACTTTTTCTTAAGCAGCGTTTGTATTGGCTTAAGATGGTTGAAGGATCAAGTCTGGATCAACACATTAATACCTTTAATCAAATTATAAGTGATTTGATGAGGGTTGATGTGAAGTTTGATGAGGATGGTAAGACTTTGATGCTGTTAAATTCTTTGCCCTCGACTCATACCTACGAAAATCTTGTGACCACTCTTACGTGGGGAAAAGAAACTCTTGATCTGGAAGAGGTAACAAGTGCCTTATTAAATTTTTATTAAATGTTGAAGATATGTGATGAAGGAGAAAGACTTGTGATAAAGGGTAGCAATGAGCGAGGCAAAGGAAAGTTTAAGAATGGGTCTAATCAGAAATCCCGAAATCAATCTAAGAAGAAGAAGGAATCCGGTGTTATAAATGCGGTAAAAATGGACATGTGAAACCGGGTGTCCGGATTGAAAGAAGGGAAATGTTGAAAAGCATGAGGGGATTTCAAAATCTGTGAATATTGTTCAAGAAGAAGATTTAGCGGATGGTGATGTTCTATCAGTTTCAGCGGAGTCGGATAATCTAACATACTCTTGGATACTTGACTCGGCATGCTCTTATCACATGACTCCGAACAAGGAGTGGTTCAGCACTTACAGGTTAGTGAATTCTGGATTAGTTCTTGTGGGTAACGATTCTTCTTGCAAGATTGTTGGCATAGGAAATGTAAAGATAAAAATGTTTGATGGTGCTGTAAGAACATTGTGTAATGTAAAACATATACCTGAGTTGAGAAAGAGTTTGATATCTCTTGGTACTTTGGATTGTAATGGCTTCAATTACAAGTCCAAAGGTGGAGTCTTGACCGTATGGAAAGGTAATCTGACTGTAATGAAAGGACAGAAACTGGATGGGAATATTTACATGTTGCAGGGAATTACCATTGTAGGTGGAGTTGCAATTATGGATGCTGAATCAGATGAGACCGTCTTGTGGCATATGGGCCTTGGGCATATGGGGGAATATGGCATGAAAGAACTACACAAGAGGAAACTCTTGAAGGGCTTGAAATCATATCAGCTGGAATTTTGTAGGATATGTGTTCTTGGAAAATAGAACAGGGCAAAGTTTAGACCAGCTATTCACAAGACAAAGGGTATCCTTGACTATGTACATTCATATGTTTGGGGCCCAGTTAGAGTTGCATCAAAGGGTGGACATGTATATTATGTGAGTTTCATTGATGATTACTCACGGAAGGTCTGGGTTTACTTCATGCGTCACAAATCAAGTACGTTTGTCAAGTTTAAGATTTGGAAGACTGAAGTGGAGAACCAAATGGGGAGGAGAATCAAATGTTTAAGGTCGGATAATGGGACCAAGTACGCTGATTCTCGGTTTATGAAGTTTTATACGGAGCAGGGCATCAAGAGACATTTTACAGTTCGCCAAACACCTCAACAAAATGGTGTGGCAGAACGGATGAATCGGACTCTTGCTGATAGGGCTTGATGTCTCAGATTGAATGCAAGGCTACCGAAGAACTTTTGGGCTGAGGCAGTTAGTATGACTTGTTTTCTGGTAAACCGACCACCATGGGCATCACTAGCGGGTAAAGTGGCGGAAGAGGTTTGGACGGGAAATGTAGTAGACTTTTTCGCATTGAAAGTATTTGGGTGTCCAGCCTATGTCCACGTGTCTAGTGAGGAGAGGTCTAAGCTTGACCCAAAGTCTCGTTGTTGCATTTTTTTGGGGTATCCAATAGGTGTAAAGGGGTACAAGCTATGGGATCCAGTGGCAAACAAGATGGTGATCAGTAGAGATGTAGTCTTTGATGAGAAGGCTATGATGAAGCGTACTCAAGAATGTGATGAACAGAAACAGGAGCCAGAAAACTTGGGCAGTGATGAACATATCGTGCAGGTGGAGTTGGAAGCTCAGGGCAACGAAAATGATCATGGTCTCGTGGTTGCAGGGAACTCTAACTTGGAAAGTCAGCAAGTCAACAATATTCCGTTAAGAAGATCCTGACATACTATTCGGCCTCCGCCAAGGTATGAGTTTGAAGAGTTAATGTCTTATACTTTTCTTACTAGTTGCAACGATCCAACTACATTTCAAGAGGCAGTGCACGGCCAGGAGAAAGATAGATGGATGAGGGCAATAATTGAGGAAATGGAGTCGCTACATAAAAATCAAACTTGGGAGTTGGTGGAGCTTCCAGATGGGAAGAGACCGATTGGGTGCAAATGGGTGTACAAGAAGAAGAAGACATTATCAGAAAAAGGAAGGTGAGAAGTTCAAAACATGGTTGGTGGCAAAAGGTTGCTCACAAAAGAAGGGGATAGATTATGATGAGATCTTTTATCTAGTGGTCCGACATACTTTTATCAGAGTTGTGTTGGGGTTAGTAGCTCATTATGATCTTTATTTGGAACAAATGGATGTAAAGACGACGTTTCTTCACGGTGACTTGGAAGAACAAATCTACATGGTTCAACTTGAGGGATTCATTGAACAAGGAAAAGAAAATTTTGTTTGCGGGTTGAAGAAATCTCTTTATGGGTTGAAACAGTCTCCAAGGCAATGGTATAAACGGTTTGATTCCTATATGATAAATATTGACTACAAACGATGTGAGTATGACTGCTGCGTATATATGAATAAACTTGATGATGACTCACTTATTTTCTTGTTATTGTATGTCAATGATATGTTGATAGCTGTAAGAGATTTAACTGAGGTGAATCAGTTAAAGGACCTATTGTATAAGAAATTTGACATGAAGGATCTTGGTTCAGCCAAGAAAATACTTGGGATGGAGATTCACCGAGACAGGATTGTGGGGGAGAGCGAATCATTTCAAGTTCTGCAGATTGCCCAAGTTCGGATGAGGAAATCCGGGACATGTCAAAGGTTCCCGTTGTGGGGAGTTTAATGTATGCCATGGTATGTACGAGACCATATTTAGCTCATGCAGTGAGCGTAGTGAGTAAGTTTCTCTTTAATCCAGGAAGACAACAATTGGGAAGCTGTAAAATGGATACTCAAATACTTGCGGGGTACAGCAAATTATTGCATCATGTTCGGCAAGCAATAGGGTTGTCCTTCAGTTATGGAGTTTGTCGATGCAGATTATGCTGGAGATATGGATGACAAAAGGTCTACAATGGGATATGTGTTTACCTTTGTAGGAGGACCGGTATGTTGGAGATCCATGGTACAGTCTCTGGTAGCATTGTCCACGACTGAGGCGGAATATATGACAGTTGCCGAAGTTGGAAAGGAGGCCTTATGGCTTACTGATTTAGTTAGAGAGCTGGCGTTACAGTAAGATGGTGTGGTGCTGCATTGTGATAGTTAGAGTGCCATTTACTTGGCGACGAATCAGATATACCATGCTAGGACAAAGCACATTGATGTGAGGTTCCACAGGGTTCGGGAATTGATTGCTTCGGGGTGAACTTGTGTTGAAGAAAGTTCACATGTCTGAAAATGCAGCGGATATTCTGACGAAATTAGTTACTTCTGAAAAAGTTCAAGCATTGCTTGAACTTACTTCATGCCTCCAAGTGATAAAAGAAAGACAAGCCCAAACTTAGCGTTTTCAAGTTCAAGGTGGAGCAGATCATGTTTTTCAGGACACTCCTAAGGGGCGTATAATCGCCAAGGTGGAGATTGTTATTTGTGGCTTTTATACTTCTGTTTTGATAAGCAAGAAGGAAGAAGGAAAAACATGAAGGGGGCAGCATAACAGGCCTCGTCGATGAAGGCCTTGTGTTCGTCGACGAGGGGACAGCAGAGGTTCTTCGACGAAGGCGCTGAAGTTCGTCGACGAATAATTACCGAGAACAAGAAATTTCAGACTTCAGGCATTGTCGACGAAAGCCTTGTATTCGTCGACGAAGGTTCTTCTTGGTATCGTCAACGAAGCCCTGTGTTCGTCGACGAGAGGCACCTGGACTGCGGTAGTTTCTTCGGAAATTTGAATTTTTAAATGTCGGGTGGTTGGGAAAATGGGGGGAAACCTCCGAAGAATCTCTATATGTCATCTGGGCATATTTTGAGAGTGAGAGTGATCATTTGAAAAGTGTAGTGTACATTTTGATTTCCATAGTGAAATTTGTGTGTCATTGCTTCTCTGGATGTAGGCTTTGCTGAACCACGTAAATCTTTGTGTTGATCTTGTTCTGGTTGTGTGTTATTTACATTTACTTGTTGTTTATTCTGCTGTGCATCTTCATTATTCGATCCATTTTACAACAGCTAGTGGGTTAACTCATAATATTGTGTTGACAATGTTTTTTTTATGCTGTTCTGAAGCTATTTTATGAATAATATTTGTTTATTTGCTAGAATATTTTTCTTTTTGTTCCTTACTTTCTACTGTGCTAGATGGTCACCAGATCAGTTGTCATAATTGTAATGAAGTTACCTTACTGTGTTTCTCAGGCATACTGTCTGTAAAAATATGAAGCTGTTTCTTCATCTCAATAACAGGTTTCCTGTTTGTGTGTTTTGAGTGTGATCTGTATGCGCAACTGTACTGTGTTCTAGATATTATGTTTTTGCAATACCTGAAAATGTGAGTGAATTTTATTAGTTACATTCCGAGCTGTATAGCTAGCTTTTATATTTTGCTTTATTTAATGAATTTCTGCAGTTTATGCATAAAGAATTCATTACGGAGGGTGTGAGTTTGGGTTTGGGGCAGGTCCTTGCTTTATTCAGTGTGGAATCCTTTTTGCAACTAGTAACTTCAAAAAAATCTTCCTTGTGCTACAGGCATCATCAGCTCCACTTTTTTTTTTTTAATCAGTTAAAGGACTTTCTTAGAAGGGCATCAAGGGGATGCCAACCCAGAAAACATAGAGTCATCCCTCATGCAGGATGTCACAAAAATCTAAAATTACATCATGGTCATTCATTAAAATCCTACTACGCCAGCTGGAAACCACAGTAATCCACTGCTCATTACCAGTCTGAAGCAGCGTGCGAGAGTTTTTGAGCACCTCTCCTGTTTCTTTCTTTTCAAGCACACCGGAGAATTGCAAGAGGGATGAGAGACAAAGCCTTTATCTTCTCCTTGGTTGCCTGAAACTCTTTTCATGCCCAGAGTTCTGCACCCACTGAGTTGGCAGTAGCCCACCTTTGTCTGATCATGGTTAGAGCCATATTCCAAAAGTTCCTTGTCTGAGGCCAATGAAGGAGGATATGCTCAACTGATTCTGCATCAGCCATGCAAAGGGAGCATCTATTGACAACAGTCAATCCCCTTTTTATGCAAATTATCCAAGGTTGAGATCTGACCACGTGTTGCCTCCCAAGCATGAAAATCTGCCTTCGTAGGGGCATCTGTATTCCAAATGTGAGTCTGAGGGAGATTGCTGTTGTTTGTTTCCATTGGTGGTGAGAGCTTCCTGTAGAAGGATTTGACAGAGAAGACCCTGTTTGTGTCAATGGTCCACATTGGTTGGTTGGGTACGTTTTGGTGTTGAAAGTTGTACAGAAGGCTGAAAAATTAATGAGATGGTGGATTTCCCAGTCTTCCATGTAGGGGTGTGTGCAGTTCAATTTGGCTTGGTTTTAATCAATACCAAAAAATGAACTGAACCACTTGGTTCTCAAAAACGCAGAAATACTACCGAGCCAAAGCCGTTGGTTCTTTTATAATGTGGTTTACTGGTTTGGTTCAGTTTCTAAATCGCTTTTCAAAACTTTGTGAAGACAATGGTTCATTGGAACCAAATTACTGCAGGCAGGCCAATCAAGAGGGCCACCAATTCCGATTCACTCTTCCTCTTTTTGCTTTGAGTCTACATAAACAGGCAGGCCCATGAAGAAGTGGGCAGTACACTGACATTGAGACCCAAGGGGGGCCAATGAGCTTTTTACAGTTTGTTGGGAGGCTGGCATTTTACAAAATTTCCAATGTGTTATAGAAGTCTCCTCAGCTTAGCTGTAGCCATGTAGCCTTGTAGTTGTAGCTCCCAGTAACAAGTCCCAGTGTCCCACGTCAGAGGAGGATAGAGGAGTTTGGTCTCCCCTTCTCCAATATAAACCCCACTCCCCCTGTTAAAATTTTTAATTATTGTAAGCCATATAGTTAGCTTTCCCAACCAAAATATTAGTATGAAAATATGTGTAAATTGAAAAAGCTACTAATTGAAGTTTAAAATGTTTTTATATAACAGTGAAGTAAAATTTGCAGAAAATTTTCATTTTTATTTTATATATATAATTTGGTTTTACTCAAAAAATGAAACTGAAACCGAAAACTGATTTTATAAAAAATTGAAAATCATAATCGAAACTGAAAACTGAAAAACTAAACCGAAGCTCAGTTCGGACTGGTTTCAGTACAGCAGTTGGTTTTTCGGTAAATTTTGTACACCCCTACTTCCACGTTGTTGAAAAATGAATGTTCCAGAAAAATCCCTTGCTTTGAAATTTGAAGGTGATAACTGATGAGAGCTTCCTTATCGTGGTCCAAGCTGTAACTAGCAGGAAATAAACACTTAGGGCCTCCCGGTAATGCCACACATCATGTCAAAAGCAAATGTCATCCCATTCCCTACTTGAAATCTGATAAAAGAGAAGAAATCATCTCATACTTTCCTTATTAATTTCCAAACCCCTACACCATGTGGTCTTTTGCTAGCTTGAGTAATCCATTCATTATGCTCTAACCTTATTTGGCGGTGGTGATACCCCGCCAGTGATGGTCTTTCTCTTTCATAAATCTCCTCAAACCATTTCCCAAGAAGTGCTTTATTGAAAGGTTGAAGGGGCTTCAGCCCCAAACCTCTGCGCAAATGGATTTTTTTATCATGCCTCATTGGACAAGGTAGAATTTGAACTCCACTCCCACATTCCCCCATAAGAACCTCCTCTGAATTCCTTCAGTCTTTTGGCAACTGAAGTCAGAAGAGGAAAGAGAGACATGAAATAGACGGGAAGGTTTGTCAAGGTTTCTAATTAGAATGAGTCTGTTGCCTTTAGACGAGATTCCTTTTCCATCCTGCCAATATTTTTTTGGATTTTCCAATAATGAGATCCCATACTCCTCGATATTTGAATTTGGCTCCGAGATGGAGAAAGATCTCATCTTGCATCTTAGAAGGCCAGCAAGGGAAGGCCCTCTTGCATTGTCACTGATTGGAATGATTTTGTTTTTTTCCAAGATATACTTTCAAGCCTGAGTTGGCCTCAAACCCTGCCAAAATGCATCGTAGATTAGAATATTTTTTTTGGGGGGAGGAGGTAGTCACCGTCACAGAAGATAATGATATCATCTGCAAACAAAAGATCTGACACTTCCATGGATCTTCTTTTTTTGCCCATTCTGAGACCCATTAATGAGCCCTCTTCCGGTACCTTTCTTCAGCAAGGCTCACCACCTCAATCACCATGATAAACTAAAAGGGGGACAAAGGATACCCTTGACTCAAACCTCTTGAGGTGCGAAAGAAAATAGGACAGCCATTTTATAAGCACAGAGGAGCTTGGGATGTTGATGCACTGAGCGAACCAGCTGCACCCAACACTCCCCAAAGACCATTATCCTTGCGAGCTAAAGGTGAAAATTTAAGTTGATGCGATCAAAGGATTTCTCCATGTCAAGCTTGCGCACACACCACTTTTTCCTTCCTTCTGGTAAGAATCCACAATTTCATTAGCAATGGGGGCAGCATCCATGATCTGTCTTCCTGCCACAAAGACATGCTGGAAGTGCTCAATGACTTCTGGAATGGCACCTTTGATCCTTGTAGCAAGAACTTTGGCAAGGATCTTATAGATGCTTCCCACCAAATTGATTGGACGAAAATCTTTGATGTTGACAGCTCCTGTTTTCTTTGGGATCAATTTTAAAAAAGTGGCATTAATGCTACCCACAAATCATCCTGATTCTAAAGAATTCTTCAACGGTGTTGATAATGTCTTGCTTGAGAATTCTGCAGTTTGAATGAAAGAAAAACAAAGAAATCCCATCCAGGCCTAGCACATATCCTCATTGCAATCTCTAATGGCTTGAAGGATTTCTTTTTCTACAAAGGGTCTCTCTAGCCACCAGCTCCACTTCTTTAAACAAATAACTAAATATATGTGCAAATGAGTAAAAGAGAGGCTAGGAGGAAAGAGTTAGAAATTTCGATTCTCCTTTGCAGGTTGGAGAGAGCATTTCAAGTCCAAGTTCATAGGTCACCACGTCTGTATTGTAAATATGCAGTTACAAATATTTTAAATTCCCTTGGGTACAAACTTGAACCAAACAAAGGATTTTAAAACGTAAGCTGTGTTATTTTGATTATTTTTTATTTTTTGTTCTTTCTTCTTCTTAAGAGGATTTCTTATGCTCCTTGTTCTTTCTTTCTTCTTTTATGAAATCTTTTTTTTTTCTATGACAAAAAATTTTGAGCATTCATTTCAAATCAATTGATTTATCATGCAGATCCAAATACATAGGTTGCTAAAAATTAAAAAAATTTTATGATCTGTGACAGAATGAGTTTTGTTGAATTATTTAAATTTCTTATTTATATGGCTGTAACTTCCAACTTATAATTAGTTATCAGGTACACACTCGCTAATTTATTCGTTGAGATTCAATAATAAAGTAAAATATTATGTCTTTGTTTGGTTTGGATTAATCAAGTTTTTTTTTTTATTGTCTGATCACTTACACTATGAATGATCAAAAATAAAATGGGCTTTGTTTTGATTCAGTGAAGTGAGCTGAAACAGTTTTTAAACTAAATAATCTCTAAGAAAATGAGTGATGGGGGTCTTTGCCAACTGTGTTACAGATTTTCAGTTTTGCTTTTATCCTCTGACAAACTTTTGAGGATCTCCCCTTCCCTTCACTGAAAAGAACACCTCTGAATTTGGTGCAATTTGATTCTCCATTCCCACATCTCCCAGAATTTATTTGTGGCTTCTCTTCCTAGATGCTGACAAGACGGGGAAGGGGATGTAGTGCCACCATTGAGCTCTTCACAATGTCTATGCCTCATGTCTTCATTAGCTCTTCCTGGTTCTTTCTTTCTTGGAAATATAACAAAAACGTTTTTAGTTTATCAATTATATATGTTCTTCTAACCATCCAAAGTCCAAACATTTAAACTATAACTACTTGTCTGATAATGGTTCATTGCTCAAGTCAAAACTATTTGCTTAGTACTGTCTGAACATGACCTAACAACTTGAAATACAAGAAGAAATAAATTATCATCAGAGTTATTAATACTAATTCAATCTAATGTCATAAAGATTAGACAAGGTCTGGGCATCTTGAAGTTTCCAACATTTCTACCCCAACATGCTTTAGCCGAGCACATATGAAATTTAGAGATTACTTTTATACTATGAGCACATCTAAAATGTATCACACTTGTTCAAAGAATGTTGGGAAGTGCCTGTAGAAATGGCTATTTTACATGAATGTACAGGCTACTTGATTTTCTTTGTGTGTGTGCATGAATATGATGATTTTTAACAAAATTTGTTCTCTTATTCTGTTTTCTGTACATACATCTTCAAAGTTTACAGGATCATGATTGTTAAAATAATGTTCAGAGCTTTATTTTTAATATATTAAAAAAAATTTCAGATGCCTTCTTAAATTTTCCAGTTAAACTGTTGAACCTCACATTTTCCAGTTCATGACCCAGTTCATTTCTTAAAGTATCATTTATTAAAATGTCGTTAGAAACTTCTAAGTGTTAGGAAGTGCAATGGGAATCATCTTGGTTTTTCACTACAGTTGAATGCATCAAGTTTTGAAGTTTTGGCCCATTCATATTCACTCGATTTCATGTGATTGGTTCACTTGTTTTGGCCGAGATTTTTTATTTAGTTTATTTATTTATCATTTTTTTGTGATAGTGATCGCCTGATGCATATCTTAGGTTCTTGAACCATTAGCTTTTTTTAATCTAGTTAATTGTTTCATCAGACCAATAGCAGAATTATTTATTTATTTTCAACCAATCATGTGAGCTAGATTTACATGGTTGGCTTGGCCCTCTTAATGTTATTATTGTGCAGATTGGGCAATCTACATACAGGGGGAGAAGAGGTGGCCGGCCCTTCAGAGGAGGTGGCCGAGGTCGTTTTGGTCCCCCTGCCTCTTTGTCACATGGGAAGGGACATGGCCATGGTGGTCGTGGGCACTTTCAGCCACATGGTTCAGCATCCACACCAGCTGGGGTCCCTATGCCATCAATGTCAAGTATGGGACAACCACCGTTACCTGCACCAGCACCAGCACTAGGACATGCCACTACGTTTTGGCCCCCTCCACGTATGGCCTGGTGCGAACTCTGTAGGGTTGACTGCAACACCTTGGAAATCCTAGAGCAGCACAAGAATGGAAAGAGACACAAAAAGAACTTGCAGATATTTGAGGAGCTGCAGAATCTTAACAAACTCATTACTGGAATGCAGAATGTTCAAACGCCACAAATGCCCATTACCCAAGTCAAACAAGAAGCCGTTCATCCTGAGAAAATTGAGGGATCTGAGGAAAAACAACCTGTAAAGCTTAATTTGCCCTCTGAAGCTGTGTCTGATGATCATAGAGTTGAAGCCACCCAGCAACAAGATGTTGAGAAATCTGTGGCAGAATCGACAGAAGAAATAGAAAGGAAACCAAGGACAGATGACTTTGATGCCCGGGGACGTGGCTTCAAGCGTAATATGAAAGTGGGAAGAGGGGGTAAGCGGATGAGAAATAATGAATGGCCAAGGCGGCCAGTGGAGCCTCCCAAGCCTAAAGTTGTAATTCCTTTAATATGTGAGCTGTGCAATGTCAGGTGTGACTCACAGGTGGTTTTTGACACTCATTTGGCTGGTAAAAAGCACCTTTCGAACCTTAAAAGGTTCCATGGTTATCAAGCTTTGTTTGGTGCAGCACTTCAAGCACTTTGCCAGCCTAATCCTAATGCTTCTTCAACTTTGCTAAACCCTCGGCTCAATCAACATGGTGTTCAAGGTCCTCAGGGTGTCCACACTCCATCAATGCTGTACACACTCTCTAATTCTGGGGCGCCAACAAGCGGACAAGCTACGGCACTGGGACCAACACCGCCAGCTCCTGCACAGGTTCTGGACAACCAAAATCAGCAAGATTCCAAGACTCAAGGAGTACAAACCATTTCAGAGACTGATACCCAGAAAGGTGTTGCTGTGGGAATTGATGCCAAAAACAAGGGATCATCAGAGTCTCGAGATAAGGAAGTTTATCTTCCCCCTGACAACTCAGTCACGGCTCCATCAGATGGCATGCTTTTAGATGCTGGGAAAAATCTGCCTGCTGATGCTGCTGTTTCATCTCCAGAAGCTGAAGTCACTTTTTTTGATCAAGCTGTTGTGCCAGATGTTGACAGCAAAAGCGAGGAACCTGCAGGGATGAAGGATGAAGAGCCAACTGACTAAGATGTGGGTTTGCTGGGAAGTATACTTGCAAACGGAGAATTGTTGTTTTTGTTGTTTTGTTTTGGGTATTGATAAGAATGTTTTGAAAATACTTTGTATGGCGATTTAGGTTAACCTGCTCTTTAAATGAACTAACACAGATAATTTGTCTGAACCACTTTGCTGGAAAGGAAATCTCTCTAGTGTCTGGGTTTTCTTTCATTCAATGCTGATTCCCGCCAACTAACCCCCCCCCCCAACCCAGCGCACCTCAACATCTCTCTCTCTCTCTCTGCAAATGTGCTAATGTGAGGAAACAAGTTAACAAAGTGTCTCGTTTGGGTGCTGAGGCTCTAGTTTGCAACATCCAGTTGCTCCATCAGCGCAGTTGTAATCTTTAATGGCATGTAACTTTTTGCCACCCAACAAAAAAAAAATGTAAACTGAAGAGGAAGGAACGCAAATCCCTCCAAAATCCAAATCAGATGTGTTTTATGTAAAATAAACTGACTGGTTAGTAGGTTTTAGAATATTAACAAAGCTCACCATGCATAGGTAGAAACGCTGGAGAAGGAGCTCAATTTCAGGTGTGGCTGAAAGACACGGACAGATGCAGAGAAGCATCTGTCAATTAATTGTAGAAGCACATCAAACATGATTGTAAAAACTTAAGCTAATGCCTCTTGAATCATTTCTTCACAATAATGATGACAAATTTGGAAAATACGTCTTTGGATTGTGTCATATGGAAATAGGAGATTTTCTTTTTAAATATATGGAGATATAGGATAAGATTTACCGAACATAATCTGCCCATGAGTCCAACATCATGGAGGCAGAGAAGAATTTTATATTTATGTTTCATGCATCATTTCTTTCTCTCCAGTGACATCGGATTATGTGGCAATTGTGCCAAGGCGCACACAATTCGAGAAATTGTCCAAATTTTTTTTCTCCCCATAATTTTTGTAATCTGGCTCAATTTTTTTTTTCTCTAAAGCAGTGTTCTATGATCTTAAGCATCATTGAGAAAGATGATCCCTGTTCTGCTCCGGGGTTTTGATTTTCTTCCCATTAATCAACCTCCTTTCTATGAAACCTTTTCCCTTGATTTCTCAAAATAGTTTTTCATTGCCCGTAAGGAGCATAATGCAATCTGAGAAAGATCCTGGAAGTCCCGTTTTCAGCAGAAAGGCAGTCTGAGATCAATAGTGCCGACTAGTTTTTATAGAAACTTCGCCATTAACAAGTTGACAGAAAAGGTCCCTGCACTGAAATTCTCTAGCAGTATCAATGTTGAATTGGAAAAGCTTTTGACACCATTGGCTCCTAGCATTCCAACATTCATATGCTTTGTAATCTCACCCGAAAAATAAAAAAAAAAAGTTCAATTTTTCTCAAGTATCATAGAGGATGGATCATAGTTCTGCTTCTGTTTGTGGATTTTGCTAAGCAGGCCTTTCCATTTGTAGCTGTGATCAATTCGTAATGTTCCTGTTTTGCCTTCAAACAAAAACATTGTTTATATATATAAATAGTTAATTGATGCAACATATCTTTTGAGTTTTACAAAATTAATTAAATATTTTTGTATGATTACCATCCTTATTATGCTCTCTCTCTCTCTCTCTCTCTCTCTCTCTCTCTCTCTCTCTCTCTCTCATCTTGGCTTAGCTAATCAAGGTGTTGATGGTTTAGCAAAGGAAAATGCGGAAAAATGAGAAGAAAAATTCTAAAGATAATAAAAATATTTTTTCAATGTTACAATAGTTGTATATTGACCTTAACGTTTCTGTTCAAGACTAATTTAGAAGTGTGTGACGGTATCGAATCCTTAAAATCTGTTACCTAATGAGTAAAGACATTTTAACTATCATAATTGTTGTTTAACTTAAAGGCAAACAATTTGAAAAATGACAAACGACGAAAGCTTGCAAGGCACATAAAAAGAGTTTTTTCCCGTTTTAACTTTTTTTTTAAAAAATATATTAAATAATACCTCATTCTGGAAAGTTTTTCCCAGAATGACTCTGACGTAATCTCGCTAGTCCAAGTAGCGACTTTTAACCAAATCTCGCTACTCCAAGTAGCGAGATTTACACGTGTCACTGGGGTTTATTTTTCGTGAAGCACAAATCTCGCTACTTGGAGTAGCGAGATTTGGTTAAAAGTCGCTACTTGGACTAGCGAGATTACCACGTGTCACTGCAGATTGTTTTTTGTAAAAGACAAATCTAATTATGTGTTGTAAAAAAATATTATTTAATATCTATATTTTAAAAAATGAAAAAAAAAAAAAAACTCGGTTCCTTGTGCTGTAGTGTTTTTTGGCTCGTTGAATGGATTGTCTCGGGTGGATAGCCCCAAAAATGATAAATAAAGATGCAATCATCGATTCTCCCGAGAGGCCGTGAGTAAATATTGATGACAAATGACGCATTTTTTATACTAATACTTGTACTTGCTCCGCTATTCAGCCCAAGCCTGGCTGAGGAAGAGTTACGAGACGTAAAAAAAAAAAAATATGCAGATTGACCCGTGCATACTATATTGAATATAATGATTCCATCATTCATGATAAGATCAATAATAAGATAAATAAGTGTTGGAATATTGCTTCAAGAATTGAACAGTTGGAACTGAAATCCAAAGCTACGCAAGTTAAATTAGAAGAAGAGAAGATTAGCTAATTAGTTAGCCTGATTAGTTAGTTTTCTTTATTCTTGATTCTTGTATTATATAAATACAAACATATACTCTGTATTTGAAGCAGATAATAGAGAAGAATTTTTCAACTTATGTACAAACTTCACATGGTATCAGAGCACTTGCTTCCCTTCCGCAATTTTTTTTAATTTTCAAGAAACCACGAAAGCTCTGTTTTTAGCCAGACTGCACCTCAAAATTCTGAGCAGTACGAATATTCAGAAAAATTCGGACGCTGATCAAGAGAAGCTGATAGATTAGTATTCTGTATCGGCATTATTTTGGTATCAAATTGCAAAGCCTCAAGTGAATTGCTTTTATCTCTGGTCTTTACAAAGAAAAATTCGTTGATCTGCAAATTTTTTATATTTCTTCGAGAAATTCCATATATGACTTCTGCTGATAATTCTACCAGTTCTCAAAATTGTCATTGTATGATCAATCTTTCTGATGATTCATCCAGTCCATATTACTTACATCGAAGTGATAATCCTGGTGCATTACTGGTTTCTAAAATTTTTAGTGGTGATAATTACATTGCATGGAGTCGGTCAATCACCATTGCTCTAACAGTTAAAAATAAGGTAGCATTCATTGATGGCTCGATTCTTGCTCCTTCTATAAATCAGTGTTCTCACCATACTACATGGCTGCGTGGAGTAGTGGTGGGAGATCGGAACAGGATGGTGTGGAGTAGTGGTGGGACTGGCCGGGATCTGAAGGACTGCAAGGTGGCTGGAGATGAGGCCTTCTGGGTATGCTGCCGTTGCTGCCTTGTGGCCGAAGCAAGAAGGCCACTGAGGTTGCTGCTGTGTGTGAGTCACGTCGGAGTTGCAGGCGAGGTGCTGTAGCTGCTGATTTCGGTTGGTCTGTGTACGTCGAAACAGATGACTGCGGTGAGGCTCGTAGTTGGCTACCAGAGATGGGAGGACAGTGAGGGCTATGGGATACGAGTTTGGTGATGCTGTGGGAGGGCAGTGAGAGTGGGACAGAGAAGCTGGTAGCGGCTGCTGCAGAGAGGAAGGCGGGCTATTTTGGCAGTCGGACGGTGGTCGGATGGAGGCCTTGATGGGGGCTGCTGGCAAGTGGCCAGAGGTGAGTTGCAGAGGGTGGAGGATAGGTTTCGGGAAGAAGAAGAGCAGCCGAACAATTTTTTTTCTTTTCTTTGGCTCTTTGCTGCGCTGCCCCCCCGGCTGTTCTTGTGTAAACTTGCCTTTAAATAGGCATCTTCCCAAAAAACCCTAAATATAAACTTTCCTTTTTGTTTTTTGCTTCTTTTTTTTTTTGTATAATAATATAATAATAATAATAGTTATAATAATAATAATACTAGTAGGATAATAATAATAATAATAATAATTCAAAAGGGGTTGGCAGAGCATTAATTATCAGAACAAAATCTCGCTACTTCGTGTAGCAAGATTTGCCACGCGTCAAATTCTGGTTCGCAGACAGTTACACGCGTCGAAACGTGCCTGCCGGAGTGTCACTTGTCCCAATTAAATCTCGCTACTTCGAGTAGCGATAATTGCCACGCGTCACCACGATACCTTTACGAAACAGTAAATCTCGCTACTCCAAGTAGCGAGATTTGGTTAAAAATCGCTACTTGGACTAGCGAGATTACGTCAGAGTCATTTTGGGAAAAACTTCCCAGAATGAGGTATTATTTAATATATTTTTTAAAAAAAAAGTTAAAACGGGAAAAAACTCCACATAAAAACTTATTTTTTTGGTCTTTGTTTCTTTTCTTTTGCCTTTTCTAATTAATTGTTTTGTGGTTTCCACTTGCATTGGATGTTTACGTCTTTAAGATTCCTTCATATATACCTCCTATTTAGTGGGACTTTGGTGTTTTTCCCCCCCATCAATTTCCACATAAGCACACATTTTAGAGTATTATACACATTAAAGAAAGAACACATCCTAAAATAGCAAATTAGATGGAATATTATATCTTTTATTTATGTTGTACCAAGACTCGATTGTCTCCATTACACTTTTTTGTCTTCCAAGAAAATAAAATCATTAATGTGTGTGTGTTAATTAAATAAATAGATTAAGGGAGGTTGAAGAAGAAACTACAGAGTACTATAGTTGAGCTGAGCATGCAACATGTATATGTTTATACTTTCCTTTTTTGAATTAATATGAGACTACGGAAGAGGCATATGGAGACAGAAATCTTGGGAAATATGACTTAAATTGGTGGTAAAAAGGGGAGAGGGTGAGGATCGACAAGAAGAACACCAACCCTATGTTTGGTACACTAGAATGAAATGGAATGAAAAATTGTATAACGAATTTATAAAATTGCAAATACTAATTCCATTCAATTTTATTCCATTCTTGTCTATCAAATAATCCACCAAGTTCTTTCATCTCATAGCTTCCATCCACAGGAAGCAAAGGCTTATTTCCAACTTAACTGTGAAAAGTCATCCTTACTCAGAGCCTAATAAGATCAAGGAAGTGACATGAACTATATAATTGGATGCCAAATTTACCAAAGATCTAAAAAAAAAAAAAAACTCTCTATCTCAAGATGAAAAATGTGACTTAGAAAACCCTTTTGAAGATTTTGAAGTCGTCAGAGCTACTAAGGAACTAAATGGGGATAAACCCCCAAGTCCTTACAGCTTCACGCTCAAATTCTTTCTAACATTATCCCCATCCTCAAAGTCCTTACAACTTCATGCTCAAATTCTGCCTAACATTTATCCTTAAACTTGAGATCATACCTTAAACTAGAGATCATAATGTAGTAGTTAAATGACTGCCACCACAAGGAAGGTTACAAAAAACAAAGCTTGAATTCAACTTTCATTGTCCTAATATCAAAAAAGGGGGGCGCTAAAAGTATAAAGGATGAAGGCCTATAAGCCTTCTATCCAGGTAGGGAGCTTACAGAAAAAGCTTGAATGCAACTTTCATTGTCCTTAAGAAAAAAAGGGAGTTGAAAGTATAAAGGACTAAAGGCTCATAAGCCTTCTCGCTATGCTTAATCTACAAAATATTGTCCAAGCTATTAGCCTAATGATGTCCAAGCTATTAGTCAGCAAACTCAAGACCATCCTTAGCTCTATAATTTTAATTTCTCAAAGCCAACTTGTTCATGGATGCTATATTTTGAATACTCCTTTTATGGATAAAGAATGCCTTAATGCAATGAATATATAGGGAACAAAAACAAAATTTTATGCAAGCTTGATGTTGACTTTTTGAGTTTGATCCCTACTTTGATTATGACAAACCGCATCATCTCATTGTGTGCTTAGTGTTTGCACATGTTCATCCTTTTAATAGCACATATGATGATGCAATATGGAAGCCTTGAAAAGTAGCTAAAAGATCATATTCCATGGTGTATTCCATGAATTACAAAGAGCAAAGACTCAAGACTTTACAATTTTATGTTGTAATAGTAATTAGGGTTTATGTGTGCATGCATGCTTACATGATTTATATTAAAGCTTAAAACTAATCTAAATTGACCTTAGGAATCCTAAATTAAATGACAACCTTTTTATACTTAAAGATTAACTTCCAACAAAAGGTTTAAAATGCTTTTGAAATCAAAGACTACGCCAAAACTCATTTTTTGTTAAGGCATGGTTGACCAGCTGTTCAAGCCCAGCCGACCGAAGTGACCACACGGGCAATTTGATAAGAGCCCAGTATACCGACCTTCCATAGTTATACTTGGGCCAGTCGACTGGTGAGGGCATAAGGCTAAAAACGTAATTTGATAAAACCCGGCAGACCGACCACACTTAAGCCTTGATGGCCCAGACGATTAGAATGAACAAATGGGCAATTATATAAGGGCCCAGTCGACCGGCCTCTCGTAAGTTTATTTGGCCCAGTCGATCGGCCAATGCATAAGGCTAAAATTGTAAATTAAGATGTCCCAGTCGACCTGTCGCTTGAACATTTAGTTGGCCTAGTCGACCGGCCTTATCATCTGGTAGACCGGATCTTGGTGCTTAGTAGACTGAAGCTCGCAAAAAAAGAAATCGCCTTTTTGTCAGTTGACCAAACCTTGAGTTAGTCGACTGGACCTCTCGCGTTGAGCCAGTTTGAGCTCCAAACAATCAGAAAAAATTCAAATTATATTATTATTTTAATGCCCAATGGTCACATAACGACCATATTTCCAAAATGGCTATAAATACTTGGCCAAATCACTTTGCAAATGTTAGAGAAATACATTAAACTTACATTTGTTTATTCTTTGATTATTTCTCTTGTTTTATACTCTCATTCAAAGATCAAAACCATTTTCTCCTAGTTTTATTTTGAAAAATCATTTTGGAGAAAATCCTTGAGTTACTCAAAGAGGCTTGAGCATATAGTTAATCTCATACATATATTACTTGAAAGCCCTTTTGTCTTCCATAGTTCAAAAGATCAAATTTCTTCCATATCCTTTCTTTTGAAAAATCCTTTTGGGGAAATTTAAGGGTTCTTGAAAAGGGCTTGAGCTTATATTCATTTCATATATCTATCTTGAGAGCCTTTTTCTTTCTTTTGGGTTAATCTCAAAGATCAAACTCTCCTATACAATTCATCATTGAAAATTATTTGTAGAGAAAATCTTTATATAAATCAAGAGAGCTTTGAGCATATATTCAATTAATATATACTTACTTGAAAGGCTTCTCTTTTGATTTTACAAAAGATCAATCTTAAGGAAAAACATTTTCCAAAATCTCAATCTTTACTTGAAGAATATTTTGAAAGGAAAACCAAATACTGTACCAAACTTCATTTTATAAATCATTTGAGAGTGCATCTAGTTTTAAACTTGTACAAATCAGCTTGTTAGAAGCATTGTTCATTGTATGAAAACTTTATATCTTTTGTATCCCTATGGCTTAGGTAGTGAATCGTGTTCCAGGCATGGGGTATCGCCTGAGGAGGAGGGTTCAATCCTGTAAGGAGTGTGCTAGTCGTGGGGTATCTCCTGAAGAGGAAGGCTCCATCCTTTGAGGAGTGATTGTAACAATTTCTGCTCCACCCGGTTAAGTGAGCAAGGTTAGTGAAATTCTTGGGGGGTTTTCCCAAGGCAAGGAAGTAGGCGGGTATAGCCGAACCTCGTTAAATATTGGTGTCACTCTCTCCCTCTCTCTTATCTCCTTTAAATTCTAGCAAGTGTATGCTTATTTATTAATTGCTGTGATTACTTTACATACATGCATTTTACTTGGATTGGGATATTGTTGGGTGATCAAAAGTTTTTAAAATTCCAATTCACCCCCCTATTGGGATTACACCATTCCCCTCAATTGGTATCATAGCCAAATTGCAATAAGCTTAACCGCATTTGCATAAAGATTGCAATGACTCAGAATGGTGTATCTATGTTTGGTGAGGATTGATCTTGTTCAAGGCCTCCAATGTTTTATGGTAAAAATTACAATGTTTGGAAACAAAAAATGACTATTTTTATTCAAACACTTGATTGGAGGGCTTGGAAAGTAATTGATCAAGGGAACTATATCCCAATGAAAGTTATTCAAAATGTAGAGTTTTCCACGATAGACAGTGAAATGAATGAGCATGATTATAATTTATTGCAAATTAATTCTAGTGCTATGAACATGCTCTATTGTGCTTTAGATTATGATGTTTTTAAAGAAATCATAGCTTGTCAGAATGCTAAGGATATTTGGAAAGAACTTGAAAAGAGATATGGAGAGACCGAGAAAAAGAAGTCCACTACTCTAGATACTTCGAACTCAAATGTCCAAGAAGGAGAAGATCATTGCTATATAGCATTGACTAACGAAGAGGTACATTCCTCTCCTTCTATATATGTTGTTGATTCATGTGCTAAATCTTGTGATATTTCTAATAGTGAATTATGTGATAGTTTTGAATGCATGCCAACTTATGATGAACTTTAAAAAGAATATGTTAAAACTGATAAGTTTCTTGTTAAAACACATAAACAATACACTGATTTGAAAAACAAGAATGAGACATCATTAAAAGATTTAGAATTTAAAACTCTTATTGTAAAAGAAAAGGATTTGAAAATCATGAGATTAGATAACGAGAATGCCATGTTGGAAAAAGAGTTGAAAAATTTAAGATCCCAAATTTCCATTGAAAATGAAAAGGATCTTCAAATCTCCAAACTTGAGTGTAAAGCAAACAAGATGACCAAAGAATTTGTAAAATTACAAACTGTTTGCAAGGGCCTAAAAGACTTGAAAATTTTATGCTTAGAAAGAAAAATTGAGGACCAAGCTAAGATCATCCATAAATTCACTAAGGGCCAAGAAAATTTTGAAAAACTAGGCTCATAGAAGATGACCTTAGATAAGAAGGACATAGGATATGATGGAATTAAGAACAAGAAAAGAAAGAACCTCTATATGGGGTGTTTTGTAAACGAATCAAAGTTCTATGCTAGTTCATCCTCCGGTTTATATACTCACACCACATGCTTTCTTTGTAAAAAGAAGAGTCATATCAAGTTTGATTACCCTTTCAAAAGAAAAGGTGTGAAACCAAAACTGGTGTGGAGAGTCAAAGAAACATTGAATTATGAATCGTCTAGACTCAAAGAAAACTGGGTACCAAAGCGAGTCCCATTCTTGCCACCTTAGGTCTTAGGCTCAAGAACTTAAATGCATCATTCACATGCTTCAAAATCAAGAGTAAATGAATTTATTGAAGGGATTTTTATTTGAAAATTTTTTCTTTAATCTGGTCAATAGTGCTTAAAGATTAAAAGCTAATTTTTTGTTAATTGACAACTTAAAATACCTTGGCTTAATATGTTAAAATTTCAAAAAGGGTGAAAAGGGGGCTTAATTTTCAAAAAAATGTGAAGCCCAGTCGACTGGTCTTACACGCCCAGTTGACCGGATTGGCCTCAGTCAACTCCCTAGTCAACCGAACCCCTCCAATTTCCCCACAATCGATCGGACCCAAAACCGAGGCTTTTTGTTTGAGCCCAGTCAACCGGTACTATTCCTCAGCCGACCGGGCAACTAAATATGAACCATTCGCTCAAGCCCCAATCTACCGGTCCCATACCCCAACCAACCAGGCCTTGGAATCTGAAACGTTCTTTAGCCCCAATAGACCAGTCCCTGTCCCCAGCAGATCGACCAGAGACATAGATGGGCTATTTTAATGCTCGCCAGTTGACCGAGACCTTCCCCAATCAACCGTATCATTGAGCTATATATAATTTTTTTGCACCCAGTTGTCTCATTTTCATGCCCATCTTGAGAGCAAAATCCACGATGTCATTTTTTTGTGCTCTCCTTCTGAATCTTCGTCCCTCCTAGCTAATATCCTACCACCAAACCTTCAAATTACAATGACGAGGCCTGATAAATGCAAAGTTCTCCAAGAAGCTGGAGATACCTAGGGGAATTGGTTCATCTCCAAGAAGAGATGATCAAATACGAGAGGGACTTCCACCCCAAAGAGGCAATTTCGAGTAAGGTTCTAGACATCTCTTTCATGGAACAGTATTTTAGAAATGTTTTAGAGATGTTCAAATACCAAGGGTGGTACCCTTTCATTGCTTACTAGTTCAGAGGAGTCAATCCCACCCTTGTGAGGCTATTTTACTCCAATCTAGGAGATGATGACCGAGGATATTATTCTAGAGTCCTAGAACAACCTTTTAGATTTGATGCCCAACTCCTCGCCGAAACTTTTGAAATTGAGAGAGCAAACTATGAATGTCCTGACCCCAGGACTACTTGGATTAATGAAAAGGATTTTTCTATTGAACCTTTTGTTAACCTGGTCATGGTACATCATGTAGTCAACCATATCCACACCCCGGCTTACAATTCCTTCACCCTAGAGCCTAGAGGCCAAAGTTGTACACCACTTGATTGCATATAATATTTTGCCAAATAGTGGGTCCAGGGTTTATGTATCATTTCTGAACTATTTCATTATGTGGTGTCTATTAACGAGGAAGAAGGTGGGCCTGACCAGTTTAATCATAAAGTGGTTGTTCATTAAGATCACGAGGAACAAGATAATTATGCCATATGAAGGCATACTGAGTAGGGTCTTTTTGAGATTATGGGTCATTGGGACTAACTATGCACTGCTTAAGAGGAGTAAGCACACAGATATATTATCCTTGACTACTATAAAGCAGATGGGGTATGAGCTTGTTGGGAATATGTGGTTACCTCAGGTCCCTAGATGAGCAGGAGATTAGTCAGGACCTCAAGACCAACCTTTGCAGCCTCCTCAGCCGACTAGTGCTGAGATCATGGCTACGATTGAAAGACTCTTCACTTCCTTCAGTGAGTTTAGGGAATCCACAGAAAAATCCTTAGAGTCTACAGATGGTCACCTCACCTCTATGCAAGGTGAGCTAAGGGAACTTGAAGCTACCTCTGATTTCTGGTACACCTCCATCTAGAAGGATTTCAGAGAGTATGTAGTTTCTACAGAGAATCAGTTCATGAAAGCTAACTTCGTTGAGATAAATGACCACTTCAATGAACTTAAAAGTGATGATGATGAGGATGGAAAGCATCAAATGGACATTAGCGGTGATGAAGAGGCATCTGGTTGAGGTCCTCATGATGGAGAGGCCTAGGAGCTACATTCGAGGGGGAGCAGATCTTTTAAAAATTCTCAGCTATTGATCTTTTTTTTGGGGCTGTTAAACACTTTTATCTTTGTTCTTTATTTTTAAACACTAAATATGTTTTCTTGTTTACGTTTTTCATCCTTTGTTTATATTTTTGACCACTACACTGAACACACCCACCATCTATTGTTACTTACTGTTTATATTTGATGGATGGTTTATCTTTTGTTTATAATATAAACTACTGGATTGCATGTTGTTTTAATCTGGAATGCCAATTGCATCGATAATGCAGTATTATGAAATGTATACTGATAGTTGATATTAGGATTGCATGCAAATTTGAATACCAACTGCATGACTGATGCGGTATTTTGTGTATTGCATGTTGGTAGATACTTTTAGGTTGCTGCATGCTTGATCTAAATGGCATTTGCATGATGCAGAATCTTGTGATCTGCATGCTGTAGAATCTACTAGGCTATCTGGTGCATGTTTTTTGTGATTTGCTGGTTTGGGAAATGTCTTATTTACAAACGGCATGCTGCCGAAATTTTGTTAAATTTTTCCAAAAATACTCAAAAACCATAAACCATGTGCTAGAATGATTATGATATGATGCATGCTAAAATGTTTTTGATGTAATAGCGTATGAAGAAGCTCCAGTACAAATTTTAGATAGAAAAGAACAAGAACTGCGTAACAAGAAGATACCATTAGTAAAAGTTCTATGGAGAAATCACGCGATTGAGGAAGCCTCATGGGAGCTTGAAGATGAAATTAGACGGAAATACCCTCATTTGTTCGATGAATTATAGTATTGATGTATATGCTAGGATGGTAATTTTATTTTGTTGAGTTTAGTGTAATTGTAATGTAGAGCATAGGTTAGGTAGTATTTTGGTTTTGGGGAAAATTTTCTTTTATGGTTGTAATCTCCCAGGACTACCTATGTAACCACGGTGATCCTCCGCCATAAGTGAGGGCAAGTAATAAAATAAGTAGACCATTTTCCTTTAAGGGATGATAAATTATATGAACAGTAAATTTCGAGGACGAAATTTTATAAGGAGGGGAGAATGTAGTGACCCGAAGAATAATAGTATTTTAATAATAAAGAGGGAGGAAAATGGAATCGGTAATAGAAGGAGGTAGTCAACGACATTGCATTTTAGAGGTGAGAATTCCAATAAAATTTTCCAGGCCTTGTCGATGAACACAGGGGTTTCATCGACAAGGGTACTTCAGGATCTCGTCGACAAGGTCTCGTCTCGTCGACGAGAAGATACTGAGAGAGGATTTTGAGAAGTCTGAAATTCATCGATGAAGGTGTAGGTTCGTCGACGAACTTTCTATAGGACTCGTTGACGAGGTGACGTGACTCGTCGACAAATCTCGCAGTATAAATAGCCCTAAACTAATTTTAATCGCAAAAAATTGTCACAGTCTCTCTCTCTCTCTACCCCAACGACTCCTCCCTCTTCTTTCTTCGATTTCGGCCCCGTCAGTCACCGGATCTACAATCTAAGGCCACCACGACACTCCTGGCGGAGTTCCCTTCAAGTGTGCTGGGGCGGATCGTTGGTGGGATTGAGTCGAGTTTCTCCCTAGAATCAGGGTAAGGTCTTTTATTCAGTTTTTGACCTTCTAACAGTTGTAGGAAATGATGTAGGCCAGGAAATATTGATATTTGGTTTTGGAAAATGTGGTTTTCAGGGTGTGGAATAGGAAGCCCTGTGGGTGTAGGACAAGTATACGATAGGGGCTTTTCGATAGTTTGGTAAGGGAAACGTGCTATGCTAGGAAAACCTAGTATGATTTCAGTATGAAGTTTATGTTTTACCAGATTATTATTTGGAGCAGAAATTTATGCAATTTATTATTGACGTTAAAATATTTTAAATTATGGTGTGCCATGAGAGTATGAAAACAGTATAGAAACATATTTTTACAGTATTTTCAGGAATATATTTTACAAAATATACAGACAGTGAAATGCGTTTACAGTATCTTTCAGAATACCATGATTTTACAGTTTTACAGCACCATAACAAGTAAATTTACAGTTTATCTCTGAGAAATACAGTTCATATAGTTACAGAATATTACAGCATCATGGTTTGTACAGTTATTATAGAATCATGGTAAAATAGTTAGTGTATATAGAAACGTATTATATGGTATCAGACCCTGATGGATCAAATAGTAGAGCATGGTACCGTAGCTACAAATATACAGATATTCAGTTTAGAGTGCAACCACTTAACTTAGATAGTAAGTAGTATGAGGTCGATCGTGCCTAGTTGTGGACAGGCTCCCCATCAGATATGGGTTGAGGAGGGCCGATCTGATCGAGGAGTAGAGTGGTTTACCCTGGTTGGCCAGCCAGGATAGATTTAGCCTTCGAGCAGCACAACCCTATCATGAGGGGTTAAATCATGACATACAGCCATCCAGGGATATTTTATCAGATTTTCCAAAATAGTAGTATTATTAGGAAAAGTAATTTCATACAATTTGACATGTTAAATTATGTAGTTAAAAGTTTTATAATATGTTATGTAGTATCAGCATTTTCAGTTTTAGTTATTTGTACTACTCTTAACTCAGATTAATTTTTACAGATTTACATCTCATTAGCCACACACTAGTGATAGCATGTTTCGTCTTATTGAGCTTTGACTCATCCCAGTGTTGATTTATTTTTCAAGTGAGCCAGTTGGGCGAGTAGAGCAGGCTCGTAGATAGAGGAGCTATTAGTCTGCCCTTTTTTAGGGCGAGTGTTTTTGGGGTTCAATTTCGTTAGTCCTGGTATTAGTAAGAGTAGTTCTTGAGGGTACAATGAAATATGTAATATTTGTGGAATATTTAGACACTCTAGTATTGTATAATTATATATGGTTATGTTTCTTTGACTTCCGCCTCTCGCTGCTTAGGTTGATGGTTGGAAAAAAAAAAACCCAGTTAAATAGCAGGTTGTTACAGGTCTAACTCTGCTCGATAAGTGAGTTGGGGAGACTCGGCCCAGTAAGGAGAAATGGTTTGGTTCCGCTCGGTAAGTGAACTAGGGAGATTCCATCCTATAAGAAGAAACTGGTTTGGCTCGGCCTGGAAAATTGAGCTAGGGAGATTCCGCCTCGTAAGGAGAACTAGTTTAGCTGCACTCGATAAGTGACTTGGGGAGACTCTAGCCCGTAAGGAGAAGTGTAAATGGTGTCGCTCCGCCGATTAAGTGAGCATATAGTGAAATCCTTGCGAGGTTGGCCCAAGGCAAGGACATAGGCAAGATTGGCCGAACTTCAATAACAATAACTGTGTCATTCTCTTATTTCCTATGCTATTTATTTTCCTTACTTGCATGCTAATATTTAATTTTTTGCGAAAGATAAATCCGTTTTAAATATTTGCATATTTGATTATTTGGGGGATTTGAGATTGCTTAGAAAGACCTTAGGTTGCGCAATACTGGCTGTGGTTTAAAATTGAACACGCCTAAACTAGGAAGATTTATAAATACCCAATTCACCCCCTTTTTGGGAATACACCTTTACTGTCAGTAATATTTTAGGATATATATAGTAAGTAATATTGTATTTTGATAAATTGCTGCTATGATCAATTATAGTAATGAGTTTTTAAAATATATGTTGTAGTGTGAATTGTCTTGAAGCTTTGATCGATTTAAGATGTCTTTGGAAGAAGTTTGTTTAACTGACACTGCTACAACACACATAATTCTTCAAGATAGGAAATATTTCTATTACTTGAATATATCTTCAACAAATGTTAATACAATATCTGGTTCTTCAAATTTGATTAAAGGCTCCAAAAGAGCTAATATAAAGTTACCCAATAGTACTTTATTACAAATTGATGAAGCTTTATATTCTAGGAGAACTAGAAGAAATCTGTTAAACTTCAAAGATTTAAGACTTAATGGATATCACATTGAAACTACAAATGTAGGCAGTAAAGAATTCCTTTATATTGTACCTATAGTTTCTGGGAAGAAACAAATTTTAGAAAAGCTGCCAACTTTATCTTCTAGATTGTATTATACAAAGATTAAAGTAATTGAATCATATAATGTCTTGCATTAGAAGTGCAATGACTCAAAGTTTTTATAGTTTGACATGATCATCTTGGACATCCTGGAGGTGTAATGATGCGAAGAATCATTGAGATTTCACATGGTCATCCACTAAAGAACCATAAGATTCTTTTATCAAATGATTTCATATGTACTGCTTGTTCTTAAGGGAAATTAATTGTCAAACCATCTATTTCAAAAGTAAGTCTTGAATCGCCCAGTTTCTTATAGAGAATTCATGGTGATATATGCGGACCTATACATCCACCATCTGGACCATTTAGAAATTATGGTCTTAATTGATGCATCTATTAGATGATCACATGTTTCTCTACTTTCTATTCGTAATATTGCATTTGCTAGACTTCTTTCTCAACTGATTAGATTACGAGCTTATTTTCCCGATTATCCAATTAAATCAATTCGTTTGGATAATGCTGGTGAATTTACATCCCAAACTTTTGATAACTATTGCATGTCACTTGGAATAAATGTTGAACATCCTATTGCTCATACCCATACACAAAATGGTTTAGCTGAATCTTTTATTAAGAGACTTCAACTCATTGTTAGACCTATGATAATGAGAACTAAATTCCCTTTATCTGTTTGGGGACATGCTATTCTTCATGCTGCATATTTAGTTCGTATAAGGTCAATTGCTTACAATAATCTTTCACCCATGCAATTAGTTTCTGGGCAACAACCTGATATTTCTTATTTAAGAACTTTTGGTTGTACAGTATGTGTTCCTATTGCCCCTCCTCAAAGAACTAAAATGGGTCCTCAACGTAAGTTTGGTATCTATGTTGGTTTTGATTCCCCTTCTATTATTAGATATCTTGAACCTTTAACAGGTGATTTGTTTAAAACACGATTTCAAGATTGTCATTTTGATGAAGCAGTATTCCATACATTAGGGGGAGCTAAATCAGTGCCTAAAGCACAACGTGAAATCACATGGAATGCCATGAGTTTATCTTATTTAGATTCTCGCACAAATCAAAGTGAACTTGAAGTTCATAATATTATCCATTTGCAAGGGATTGCAAATCAATTACCATATACTTTTGTAGATACCAAGACTATACTAAAATCTCATATACCTGTTGCAAATATTCCAACACGTATTGATGTTCCTAAAGGACAACAACCGGCTAATGAACCTAAACCACAAGTTAAGCGTGGAAGACCTGTTGGTGCAAAAGATAAAACTCCTAGGAAGAGAAGACTGAAATCTTTAAACACTCCAGAAGAGGTTACAGAGGTGGATAATTCATTCAACATTCACAAACCCATTTCTCGAGAAAATAAAATCCCTATTATAAAACCTCTTGAAGAGGAACCTCCTGAAGAAGAATCTCTGGAAGAGAAAACTCCTAAAGAGGCATCCCTTGAAAAGGGACAAGTACCTGAAAATAATAATGAGATCTCAATTCATTATACATGAGAAATGTGGAATAGAAATAAAGTTATTGTCAACAACATATTAGCATATGCAGTAGCTACTGACATTACCAGAAGTAATGAGGATCCTAAACCTAAATCTGTTAATGAATGTCAATATATAAGTGATTGGCCAAAATGGAAAGAGGCTATCACATCAGAATTAAACTCTATCAAAAAGAGAAATTTTTGAACCTGTATTCTAGACACTAGAAGATGTCCAACTCGTTCGATACAAATGAGTATTTGTGTGCAAGCAAAATGAAAATAATATAATTACTCGGTATAAAGCAAGACTTGTGGCACAAGGTTTCTCACAGAAATCCGGAAATAATTATGAGGAGACATATTCTCCCGTAATGGATGGAATGACATTCAGATTCTTAATTGAGCTAGCAATCGCTGATTAACTGAGCATGCGTCTTATGGACGTAATAACAACATACATATATGGATCATTAGATAATGAAATTTATATGAAAATCTTTGAAGGATTTAAATTGCCTAAAGTAAAACTCAGAAATTTATATTCAATTAAACTCCAACATTCTTTGTATGGATTAAAACAATCTAAACGGATGTGGTACAAACGATTAAGTGAGAACCTTGTGAAAGAAGGTTTCATAAATGATCAAATTTGTCCTTACATTTTTATTAAAAGATCTTAATACAAATTTGCTATAATTGCTATTTATGTTGATGATTTGAATTTAGTTGGGACTCCTGAAGAGCTAACTAAAGCTGTTAATTATTTAATGGCGGAATTTGAAATGAAAGATTTAGGAAAGATAAAATATTGTCTTGACCTACAGATTGAACATGTAAATGGTAAAATTTTTGTTCATCAATTTAAATATATTGAGAAGGTATTAAGGCAATTTTATATGGACAAAGTTCATCCTTTGGGATTTCCAATGATGGTGTAATCACTTGATGTTAAGAAGGGTCCATTTCGATCTCATGATGAGGTGGAAGAATTACTTGGTCTTGAAGTACCATATTTAAGTGCTATCGGCTCTCAATTGTATCTAACCAATTGTACAAGACCTGACATTATATTTGTTGTAAATCTACTAGCAAGATACAGTTCTACTCCTACTCGGCGGCGCTAGAATGGAATTAAGCACATTCTATGTTATTTAAGAGGTACATCTGATTTGAGTATATTCTACTCATTTGATTTTAAATCTCAATTAGTAGGATATGCAGATGCTGAATATCTTTTTGTTCCTCACAATGCTAAATCTCAAACTAGATTTGTATTTCTTTACGAAAAAACTGTTATATCTTAGAAATCAGTAAAGCAGACGATCATACCAACATCCTCCAATTATTCTGAAATACTAACTATCCATGAAACTAATAGAGAATATGTGTGACTTAGATTAATGATTTCTCATATCCAAGCAAATTGTGGTCTTCAATCAATCAAGAATATTCCAATAGTTTTATATGAAAACAACGTTGCATGTATAACTCAACTAAGAGGAAGATATATAAAGGGTGACAAAATAAAGCATATCTCTCCAAAATTCTTCTATACACATAAATTCCAAAAGAATGATGATATAGATGTTCAACAGATCTGATCAAGTGATAATCTAACAGATTTGTTCACCAAAGTTTTGTCTACTACAACATTCAAGAAATTGGTTCATTTTATCGGAATGAGACATCTTAAAGATCTTAGTAGAAGTAGTTAATATATAAGTGACATTCAAGGGGGAGTGTTATGAAAAATAGGACTATAGGAAAAGTGGATGTCACCCCATCTTCCACCACTTTGGTTTCCACCCCAATTAATGTAATGTTATCCATATTACCCTATAAAAGGGCACCCTATCTCTCACATTTGTAACATGTATCATTGCATGCTTAAATATTCACTTGCATGCTTGAAATAAGTAGGGTATATAAAAAGAAGATAAGAGATAAAGAGAAGATAAAGATATCTTGTATAAAATCGATTTTATAACATATTATAATTTCTCCCGTGATAGTAAAGTTTTGATCTCATTCGCCCGTAGAGTAAGTATAGCCGAAACACGTAAATTTTTGTTTAGTCTTTATTTATTTATTTTCTACATCTTTTATACAACTAAAAATTATTATTGTTGTTGTGTTTCCAAGAAAATCCTTCATGAGAGGGGTTAACGTTCAAGATGACGTCATCCTACACCCTTCTTGTCGCGCGCTGAATTGAGTGAGGTAGTTCACAAGCAGCTCATAGGGCGCAGCAATGGCAGCTGCAACCCTTATCTGTCCCAAGCCCCACTCTTCTTCCTTCGCGAGTATTCTTGCTGGGCCCTTGTGCCCTTCCGAAGGACATATTGCCTCTGTTTCCCTGAACTCGTCTTCTACCCGTAGCCTCGTCGGTCGCAGAATAAGAGCAGTGTCCTTAAACGAAATCCCCCCCAATGCTCTTCGCCGGAAGCGCGACCCTCTCTGGAGAGGAGGGTTCAGTCTTGGGGTAGACCTGGGATCGTCCCGCACTGGCCTTGCCCTTAGCAAGGGCTTCTCAATTCGTCCCCTAACGGTAACCGTTGCTTCTCTCTCTCTCTCTCTCTCTCTCTCTGATTTTTAGGGTTTCTACTGAGGTTGTTCAGGTACTGGAGTTGCGAGGCCAGAAGCTTGAGCTTCGTCTGCTTGAAATTGCAGAACAGAAGGTTCATCTCTCTCTCTCTCTCTCTCTCTCTCCTTCTGTTTGTGCGCGTGGGCGCGCGCTTGTAGTGTTTTATTTTGGTTTATATCTAATTTTATTATGAACATGATGATTGAGAAAATGCAGGAAGCTGACGAATTTATAATAGGGCTACCTAAATCCTCTGATGGAAAGGAGACGCCCCAATCCAACATAGTTCGTAGTGTGGCGGGTAGGCTTGCGGTTCGAGCTGCCCAGAGGTGAATCATGATGATTCAGTTCTATTTGCACTTCCTTTGTCAACAATTATAAAATGATTATTTGCTGGAAAAAATTGTGTTTGGCATTGAATCCTTTATAAGAAACGAGGTCATAATAATATGCTGGTTTTCGGTTTGTAGTGTTGGCCTACTTTTCTTTAAAATGTTTTTAAGTGACTAATGAACTTGTTATATCAATGGATCTTTGCATTTGAGATAGGCTAACCATTGGTCATGTGGATTTGGATTTTTGTTTGGATCTTCATAGGCTTAGTCAGAAAGTTGTTCAAATCATCAATATTCATTGTCAAAATTATGTGACAACCATGATATGGAACCTTTATAAATGGGTTTCTCTATCCCCAAGGGTACCTCGGTTGCTGGGGCTGGATCTCAATTATCTGGTTCGTCCTCCCTCTCCTCCCACTGGGGCTATTAACATACCAAAACCAGAGAAAGAGGGGTGTATGCTCCCAGAATCTCTAAAACAGTTACAAATCATGTTTCAGAGCTTAAGCAATCTTTCTAAACATTTACATTTTGGTGTCTGATTTTTAACCAGTTTCCTTTATTTTCAAAATTACAGTGTATTATGTGTACTGATAGCTACCCATAACATGCTGCTAAGTTTTACATACCAATATACATTGTGGTAGTAGTTGATTTGCTGCCTATACAAATAAGGTATCTGATGAACTCGACTGCAGTTTGGTGTTGTGGGCTTACAATAAATATTACTTACCTATTTTTTATTCACCCAAATTATTAAAAGTGAGAATGATAAGTGCTCACTTTTGTAAGTTCTTTCATTCTTTGTGCAGAATTCCTTCTGAAGTTGCTTAATAACTACCGCTTGGAACAGGGAAAAAAACATTTAATCATGTAAGAATGGGCGTTATTAACTTGCCTCAAAAGGCTAAAAGGCTAAATCAGTGTTGTGTTATTTATGTATGTTATGCCAGTTAGCTTACACAGTTAGGAAATGTATTTGTTTAATATTGCCGAATCCTTACATTGATCATGGTTAATCACATGTATGCCAATGCCATTTAAAATTTCATGATATCATATATCCATTGTTCTCTCTACATGGATTTATCGCTCTTCACAATCTGTAAAGCAGTATCTGTTATCTGTTTTTCATGAGACGTGCATTATTTACCTCCTCCATCAAAAACAGGGGCTGGAGAGTATACCTGCTGGATGAACATGGGACATCAACGGATGCCTCTGGCTATATGATTGAAATGTAATGACGTTTTTCCAAATGCATCTAGTCAGAGTGGTTATGTCCTTGCATAGTTTTGATGATGGGTTGTGATTTTATGAATATGTTTTTGAATATTCTCTTTTGCCCTTGTGAATAGATTGGCTGATCTTTCAAAAGTTGTGCATCTTCTGAACAAGTTGCATTGATTTTTTTTTTTTGGTCTTTGCCTTCTAGGGATGAACTGTAGGAAATTTGATAACCCCTGGCAATGGAATCACAGAAATTGTGTTTTTCATATTAATTGAACAAAAGTTAGTGGTATGACACAGACATCATTTTTAATAAAAAAACATTTTGGACTTGTCTCTTAACTTATGTAGAAAACACTAGACTGCTTTGATTTCCATTGGATGCATTTTCCATTAAGAAAATCGCTTGAAACTATCTTTAGATTCCTAAATGCCCCATTCAATTGATAAGACATAATAAATTTGTTAAGTAAATTAAGTTGGTCCAAAAGCTGTAAGATTCCTTGCTTTCCTCCTTTTCTTGTTATTTGTTGACATAATGAGCATAATGGCTTTAAAAGAGATGTTGAAATAATGGATCGGATAAGTAGGATGCACAGCGGAATAAATACACAACAAGCAAAACAAACTCAACCAGAAAATATGAAATAACAAGCACAACAACAAGAAATACGTGGCTCGGGAAAAAGACTACATCCACGGAAGCAATCAACACAAAAATTTCGCTAAGAAATTTGAGAATACACAATACACTTCACAAAGTTCTCTCTCATGTCTCCCAATACCCTCAAATAGGGATAAATAGACATACCTTCGGAGGTTTCCCTCCAATTACCCAACCACCCTAACGTTTAAATTCAAAATTTAAATTTCTTCTTGCAGCTCAGGCGCACTTGTCCACTAGAACAGGAGATTCGTCGACGAGTCAAAGAAGCCCACTCGCCGATGAGTCTATCCTTTCGTCGACGAATCTTTAACTCTAAGATTTTCTAGCTCTCGGTATCTACTCGTCGACGAGCACATGACAGTCGTCGACAAGTCTTTTGCTGCCAGCACAAGAAGACTTCTCTCACATGTTTTTCCTTCTTTTGTTCGTGATCCTACTAAGTATAAGAGTCACACACAAATATAACAATCTCCACCTTGGCAATTATACACCCCTTAGGAGAACCCAAAAAATATGATTGATTCTTGAACTTGAAACGCTTGGTTGGGACCGTCTCCTTTCTAGTACTGGAGACATGCACCAAGTCCAAGCAATGTCGCTTGAACTTCCCGATGCCAGCTTCAGCTTCTACAATCAACCTTGATACAGTTGTAGATTCAACACCCGAAGACTTCACCCTAGGCTTCCAACAAGACCTTCCCACAACAGTAAATACAAAAGCTGCTACAAGTCTTATATCTCGCCAAAGTCCCCTACATAGTCTTCAACAAAACTAACTACTGACGGTCCACTCTGTTGCCTGCTAAAACACTCCATTACACAATCATGGAGGACCTTTGACATATTCCAGATATCACAACCCGTCCTTAAGGTACCAAACGGTAGACATTTCACAACGATTCTCCACAGAACCTCCCTGAGACGGCAAACAAAGTCTTCCTACGATTCCGTCCACAAAGCCACCCTGAGATAACACCAATCTCGTTGCAGTTTTGTCCATGTGAATCAGCAAACCAAGACCCTTCTTGGCTGTACCCAACACATACATGTCAAAAACTTCCAACAAAGTTCCCAACTGATTACCCTAAGTTAAAGCATTTCCAGCCAATAACATGGCATTCACATACAACAAATATATCACTTCATACATCACTCTCATCCCCTTCCCAACTGGAAGTCTCACCAATTTATACCTGAATGGTGGTTTGATAGTGCACATGGGCCCACCGTGATCCTACTGATTTTTCGAACTGAAACTCCCTGCAATACGACCAATGTCATTATTGCCCTAAGTCTGTTGCTCCACCTGCATCACATGCTCATTCATATCGTGATACTGTTGAATCAAGATAGAACTCCCTGCATTTCTGCCTTGAGTCCCTAACTCCACCTGAATAACATGATTGCTACTGCCGCAGCTTTTTGGCATTTGTTTCTCTTCCTTTACCTGAGTACGCTACCCCACGACTTTAACAACAAAAGTCATTTCCTCGATCACCCCTTTATTTGCCACAGGATCACTCAGCTTGCACTCACCTTTCTTATAACTCAGAAAGATGTACTGTCCAAACATAACACCAAGCCTAGATGCTCCATCACTAGAATAGTGCACCAGTAAACATTCACTCACAATCGAGTAGTCTACCGCAAAACCTGTCCACCATTCACCTGCAACTTTCCCATCTAGCAATACCTTTGGCGATCAATTACACGAGAAACACACCATACTCACTGATTTCATCAAGAAGTACCCTACAAGCCCTACATATAACCTGCCTTGCTCACAAATCTCCTTGAACGAAACCAACGTACTCAGTACCAATGGTTGACGTGAGGATTTCTCTCTTGGTCTAGTACTCCACCTCAACCACAACACGTCAACATTTGGCTTGTGCCACGTGAGATAAATCAAGACCTTTGTGATACATTCATGAAAAACATATGTCTATCCTTTGATGTTATCATCATAGGTCCCCAAACATCTGAATACATGTAGTCGTCCATATGCTTCAATTTCATATGCCACAAAGTATCTGATTCAGATTCAACAGTTGTAGCTCCACCTACAACGGTAACATCTTGCAGTACATAGATATTTCTTGCTATTTTTCTCCTTTCATCACTATAGAGTTGCCTTCACACACTTTCATTTCTCCTTTTTCAGACTTGTAACAAAATCCATTACAGTCTAAAATACCCAATGAAATAACATTCTTTCCTAGACCCTCAACATGCCTTACATCACATATGGTTCTTACAACACCATTATGCATTTTGATTTTGACATTTCCAATACCAAGTATTTTGCATGAAATATTATTTCCCATCAAAACATAACCAGTATTAACGTCAAACCATTTTCTATTTGCTGTCATATGATAAGAGCATCCGGTATCTAGGATCCAAAAATCATCCGTGAGGCACTCTGAACCTGATGAAATACATAGCATATCCCCATCATTGCGCTCCGAATCTTCTTCTACTACATTTGCAGATTCTGACGGACCTTACTGATTTTCAGAATTCCCTTTCTTCCACTCCGGACATTCTGGTCTTATGTTCCCAATTTTACCGTACTTAAAACACTTCACGTCCTTCTTCTTCTTTTCGGACTGCAACCGAGATTTGCTTTGGGACTTACGTCTCCCATATTCTTGATTACAACAAGTCCTTCACCATGTAAAGTTTCATCGCTAATCATTTTTCTTTGATGAAAACCAAGCAACACACTTGTCACCTCTTCCAAATTCAGACCATCCTTGCCCCATGTAAGAGTTGTAACCAAATTCTCATAAGTTTGAGACATAGGTAGGGAATTTAATAGCATCAATGCTTTGTCTTCCTCGAACTTTACATCAACACGTGTCAAATCACTCACAATTTGATTGAAAGTGTTGATATGTTGGTTCAAATCCAAACCCTCAACCATCTTAAGTCAATACAACCTTTGCTTAACAAAAAGTTTATTCGACAAAGATTTAGACATATATTAGCTTTCTAATTTTCGCTACACAGCCGCTGGAGAATCCTCCTCCATCACATGATAGAAAACTTCATCGGCCAAACACAAGCGTATTTTAGAAACGGTCTTTGCTTCCAATTCTCCCCATGTTGTCTCGTCCATTCCAACTAGTTGAACGCCATGTAGAGCCTTAGTCATTCCTTGTTGCACAAGTATATCCTTCACTCTCCTGTGCCATAAACCAAAGTTCCCGATTCCATCAAATTTGACGAAGTCAAATCTTGCAGAAGATGATCCCGAAACCATGACAACAATCGCTCTGATACCAATTTGTTGAAATAATGGATCGAATAAGTAGGATGCACAGCAGAATAAATACACAACAAGCAAAACAAACTCAACCAGAAAACATGAAATAACAAGCACAACAACAAGATTTACGTGATTCGACAAAGCCTACATCCACGGAAGCAATCGACACAAAAATTTCACTAAGAAATTTGAGAATACACAATACACTTCACAAAGTTCTCTCTTATGTCTCACAATATCCTCAGATAGGCATAAATAGACATTCCTTCGGAGGTTTCCCTTCAATTACCCAACCACCCCAACATTCAAATTCAAAATTTAAATTTCTTCGCGCAGCTCAAGGGCACATGTTGACGAGAACAGGGGATTCATCAACGAATCAAAGAAGCCCACTTGTCGACGAGTCTATCCTTTCGTCGACAAATCTTTAACTCTGAGATTTTCTAGCTCTTGATATCTACTCGTCGACGAGCACAGGGCACTCGTCAACGAGTCTTCTGCTGCCAGCATAAGAAGACTTCTCTCACATGTTTTTTCTTATTTTGTTTGTGATCCCACTAAGTATAAGAGCCACACACAAATATAACTAGAGAGAACAGAGGGTTCCATTCAAAGCATAAAATGCTTTGATGGTGGTGTTATGTCCTAAAGGAATTCTGAATGCTGAATTCTATGAAGTTAGTTTGTCTTAGTGACCCTTAAGAAACATAAATTCTAGTGAATGTGCATAATTTATTAGAAATTATTCGAAGTGTCATCTTGACTGAGGAAATGTGCATAGTTTGCTGCTCAATGCCATAAAATGTCATGCTTATGAAGTGAAAACTCGATTGCCGAATAGTGTGTATATTACGAGGTAATTCTTTGATTACCCTTTCAGGGGCCTCAGCAAGTCTGCTCGCCAAGGGGAACTAGATGCCTATGCTGCCATGGTATGCAATGGATCAAATTATCTTATTTGTCTACAATTTTTCTCAGTGGTTTGCGCTACTAATTTTTATGCTTGCACATAGCGCATCACCTAATGAATTAGTAGGTGGTGGCCTGTCTTTTTGTGGTATGAAAATGTGAACCAATATAAAGTATCTATTTTTGCACAATTTAGTTTTATTGTTCACCATTTTTTTGTTCACAGATGGTACTGGAGAGATACTTCTCCATGTCAGGTCATGGAACTGAAATTGTTTGGCCCAAGCAGTTGGAACTCCAGGAAATGGTTCGCAGGGGTCCACCCATGGATGTGGATTTCTTCCCAGAAAAACTCAAGGCATAGGAATTTACTTCCCGTGCCATCAGCAAGATTCTGAAGTGTACTGCAATTCTAGTCTTATTCATGGTTGAGTGGTAGGTACCAGAGAGAATTACAATGATGGAAGTAAGCATAAAATTATCTTTTTTATTACAAATTTTATGAATTGTCCAAATGTTTTTGTAAAAACTATTTTTTTTTTATTTTTGTAAATGGGGAAGTTGTAGTAGAGAGTTGAACACTTAAATTATTTAGTGGGAAGATGTAGCTTGACCCAGCTCTGATATACATACTCGTTTCAAAGTTCTGTTAAATTAAATTCTTCCAATCCATAGCTCCCAGCCCTTGTAGTACAAAAACTGATCCTTCTGCTCATATTTTTATTCTTTAATTCTGTTAATTTCAGTTTAAGATTTTATAGTAGTGGACAAAGAGACTTTCTGGACAAGCATCGGTACAGGTTCAAATATACTAGCTCTTTATTTGTACCCCCTCTATGTCGATCTGAACTTACATCTACCATCGGCCTGCAGGTGTCCTTTGTTTAGTTCCTTGCCTGATACAGGGATATTTGTTGTCATTAACCCTTTCATATACAACCAATTTGTTTACTTATGTTTGGAGAGATGTTGGGTTTGAGTTTATATTGGATTTGGTTAAAATGTAATATATATTGTATTAAAATTCGTCCAAATTCAAATTCAAGGTTCAAAAGCTATGTTTCCAAAGATAGCATTGTATTTATTTGAGAGTTTGTCTTTTTGTCCTGATTGTGATTGTGATTCTGTTTTCATTTTTCCTTTTTGAACGCAGAATGCACTCTCTATTGTTGGGTAATTATTTGGGGATCCTGCCAGGGGTTGATTCATTCGAGAGGGCAGCCTTTTATATTTTGGACCTTCTAGTGGTTTGTACAATTGCTGCGCCCCAAGCTCAATTTGCGTTTTTGGTAGAACATTTGTAAGTTGCATCATCTTTTAGGGCATGTATCCCCTGGCCATTAACCCTTGAACCCCAAGCCTCACCAGCACTCACCAAGACAAGAACATCAAGCCGGATCTCCTTGGAGAGATTGTTGACAGGTTAAAAAACGAAATTATGGCTCTATTTATTTATTTTGGTTCTCCATCTAGGTTCTATTATATATATATATATATTCATGACTTGTGCATAAAATTTTAGTTTTACCTATTTGCCTTCACTGAATGATTAAATAAATACAGGGCTAATCATAAAGTAAATAGCCACAAGTAATTCTAGTATTTTCTGAAAAAACAAAATTACCATCCCCTTTTTTTCCATAACATTTCTCATTAATCTTTTATTTTTCTCTCCTTACCATCTCTACCAATATTCCCTCTTATCATTGTCATCGTTTTTCAATTCCTCCCTTCAATTAAAGTGAAGCCAATTTTCACCAAAAAGATAATGGATTTAGTTTGTGTGATTTAGGTTCTCATCTGAAAAAACAAAAAGGAAAAAAACACAAGGATGATAAAAAATAGGCATGTTTCATTAAAAATTAATGAAGTTTGACACGGATATGCTTACCTAATTGTTGTAATAGTCAGCTTCTTGAACCCATCTGTCTCTAAAGTGGCAATTCTATACTGAGAAGAGCCAATAAATTCATTCTAAATATAATGGTAAGAGTTCCATTCATCCCCAATTGCGGAATAATATAAAATGAAGCATCAAGATCAAAGGAGACAAAATCCAGTCGCCGTTCTTCTTTCTCCATAGCTCATACAAAACATTTGCTGAGCCTCATTTGACTTTTTCTAAAAAGTAAAATTTAAAATGAGAGCAAATTGGCATGAAGACCAAACCTAGAGGGAAAAAAATGATTAATTAAAAGAAAAAACTGAAGTCCTCCAGCTGGCAAAATGCTTCAACTTCAACATTGCCCTCAAAAGGAAAAAATTAAATAAACGACAACAGCAGCATATCCTCAGAAAAATAACCATTCAAAAGGTTTAAAAGTATTTCACCAAGAACAAAAAATAAGATTTTAATGGGTACCCCATGACCAGCACCATAGATTTTAACTTCTACCAAAACGAACAAAATGCGTGGATATTTGAAGCACTTGAGAATAATATAGTCATCAATCTCAAATAAAATATTTAGGAATTGAAACCTTGAACTTCCAATTTTACAAAGCTATCTCTGGCGGCGCTCAGATCAGTCATTGACAAGTGCACCGCCATATTCATCATCTAGTTACAGGATACCAGAGATTACTTCAAGCCACAAATGAAGGTGACATAGAATATTTACGCACCATATAACCAAGTATATTAAATTTGATTTCAGACCGAAATCAAGTACTCAATTCATTTACTTTGGTTTATGGTTACACCCCCCATATTCAAGAACTCCTAACCTGTACCTAGACGTCCCACTGCAAGGAGCCAAAAATATACATTTTAAGGACTGAAAAATTGAACTTAGTCTGGCACAAACATAAGATGAATCAGATGTACACATACAACAGCAGTGCAGAACTTGCCAAATTAAAGGGTGTTGCAAGTGAAAATTCAGCTATTCCTCATTTTTGTCGCAATCCGCATACCATGGCTGACTTGTAGTTGGCATACACAATGAGAGAGAGAGAGAGAGAGAGCATCAGGGAAGATTGTGGTGGAGGCCTGATGCTGCACCCCAAAACTTAACCAACTTTCCACTCAGCATGAAGAAGCATACAACTCGACAGCCACTGGAATCATATTAATACAGGGTTAGTGCACAAGCACACATGTTTCTGTCCATAATGTTGATGAGAGGAATAGTACATAAATTTTAACACAGAAGCAATTAAAAAAATAATCGAGCATGTTTATGAATATTCTCAGTATAAAACAAAAAACAAAAAACAAACACAACTCAGCAGAGTGTACAACCACCATCCAAAAAAAAATATATATATATACATAAACTTTATGCTCCTCATTCCTTGCCCTATCACAGTAGTAAAATTTACTTATGTAATTGACCTAAAAAATGACTTTTTTAGCATGCAATATCTGGTGAAAAATTTACAGATGGTCATCATTGGAAAAAAAAAAAAAATAACACATAAGGAACAAAACAAGCACTATGAATACAACCAGTCCTCGCCATCAAACCACAGCATATTTCAGAATGTACACTGTCTAGGTGGTCACTCACCAAAGGTGAGACCCCATTTCCTCAGCGAACTTCAGGTATTAATCACAAATGCGAAGGTAGATTATAGGTTCCCTGTGTGTGATTATGTAAATATTTGTTTGCTCTGCTGGCTCACTCCCATCATTACAAGCCACGAATGACTTTATGTGGACATGAAAACAGTAGCATTCAATGCAATGACTTGAAAGTGACATGCATGGTGATGCATTATGTCAACGGGATGACAAGGGAGAGAATATAACCCCCATATGTTATTTCCTCTTTAAGTGGATACTTGCATTGTGGCCTTGTTGGTCGAATAATACCAAGTAGACACTTTCATGCATGTGTCAAGGTGTTTGTTTATTGTGTCCAGCTGCTTGATAAATATTTATTATGTTCAACTCTTGCCCTCATGAATTCGAGGTTGCTTATAATTTAACTCTCCTTGTTACCATTCTGATTCAAGTGACTTATGTGATGCTCATGCATGCAAGCTTTGAACGTGTGAATGTTGGTTGGGGGAGAACTACAAGTGCACCCCCAACCACAAGAACCACATGACCCTTCCTAAAGTCAACGCACTCAGGACCATGATCATTGGTAATTGGTATCACAGCATTGTCATCGGGCATTACACGGATACTCGAGAACTACTAGGTTGGCTAAGACGGAGCATATAGAAGTGGTTAAGGCAAGAGTTGCGGAATTAGGAACACTGGAGACAAGATTTGTTGAACCAAAGATACTCATGGCTAAATTGTCCAACTCGAAGGGTGTGCCAATAGAGCTTGAAACCACCCATGAGAACACCATAGGGATCTTCAAATGTGCATCAAGTCTAGAGTAAAGGGCTGCTGAACTAGAGAATAGGTTAATAGAGCTCGAGGCTTTCCAGAGGAGCTTTGACCAAATAAACACTTTTGAAGGTAGGCTGAAAGAGCTCAAGGGTGTGATTCTAACAATAACATCCTAGAAGGGAGAGTCAATAGAACCTGAGGCCTCCTTATGGAAGCTTTTGAAGAACTTCTATTTACTCGCAGATGATGTCAGAGAATCTATCAGTGCCCTTAATGAGACAACTGAAGGAAGTGGGTTGGATAAGAACATTCTACCCCAATTCCAAAGCCAGCTGCAAGAACTGAACGCCAAATAAAATGCAGTGGCAGAAAAGCCTAACAAATGAGGTTTACACACCGCTGACGGGGGGTTCAAGTGAAACTAAAATAACCAAAGGCTTATAATGGTGCTTGAGATGCCAAAGAATTGGAGAACTTCATCTTACACTGGTAAGAGTATTTCAAGGGCTCTCAAATTGAACCTGAATAAGAAAGTAACAATAGGTAAAATGCATCTCTCAAATGATGCAAAGTTGTGGTGAAGCTAAGTTTTACGCAGAAAATGTGAACATGGCTTATGCAAATTGTATGAAATGTAACAAGCTGGTGGCTTGTGCAATTTGGAAATACAACGGGAATGTGAGGCATTGATGCTCAATATCAGAGATATGACTTTATCTGATATATTTCTTCACTTCCTTCCGGGGCTTAAAACTTGGTCTGAGAATGAATTACGGATGCAAGGGGTTTGAGACCTCCCCACCGCTCTTGCTGTTGCTGAATGTCTAGATAGAAAGCCCTCTTGAAAGGAAAAATTCCAACCTCCACCAATAATGAACAGAGGCTCAACAAGATGAACAAGCCTACAGGTAGGGGAGGGGAGAGGGCCTTTCAATTTTCTAAATATTTTTTTTAATAGCAAAAAAGGATCTATTAATGAAAAGAATAAATACAAAGAATGGAAGATAAAAAATCCTCAAGGAAAACACTGAAAACTAACTACGAAGTGCAATTACATTAAAGCTCTTTCAAATCTCTTTGGACATCAGACAGCAATAAACCCTTAAAAACCCCAAAAGAATGCGCCCAAAAAGAGGCGTAAAAAATGACTTTTCTCCCAGAAAAGAGGAGGGGTCTTCTTATCTCTGAAAATTCAGGCATTCCTTTCGAACAACATCACCCACAGCACTGGAAAACAGCACAGACCTTAAATTCATCAGTTAAAGCTTATTGAAGATAAAAGTTTCAAGTTGGATATAAAGAGCAAGCCAAAGCATGAAGACTTAGTACTCAAGATAGTTTGATCATATATAAGTCTCGTGTAAGTACTTCATAAATTCAATATTGATGCATGAAGCTCTTAGGAAATAATATTGACTTCGAGACCTGATTTTAAAATCATGGAAAATATTTTTATAAAGTCTCACTTACGTTTTCCAAGATCAAAGTTAAAGATCTGAAATCAAATTTTACAAAACAAAGAAGTATCAAGCAGGACAGGCGACTAATGTTTTAACATCAGGCGACTGACATTTTGTGCTGATGATTTTTAAGTAAACAGAGCCGAGACAGGTGACTGACCCTTAAAATCACAGTCGACTGACTCAACACTAAGTTTTCAAAATATGCTGAACTTAAAAGGATCAGGTGACTGACCCTCGAGTCTTAGTCGACTGAAGGTTATGTTATAACTTTAAAACAGCGTTTGTAAAGTTTCCAAAACTGATTTCTTGACTCCCAAACTTGGAGAAGTGCTATTGCTGAAATCTTGTTGAAGTTCTGATTCGTTTTCACGAATTTCGCACTCTTAAATCAAAACTCTAGTGATATTTCTCTGAGCTTCATCTTCTTTATTGTTATTTGTTTTGAAGTATACTGATTTTGAATTGTAATAATCTGCTCTAACTGAGAGTTTTACTTGTACAAACAAAAGTTGTTCCTTGTTTCTGTTTTCTTGACAATTCAGGATTGTTGGATCATTGCCTAACGAGAGGGTGTTCTCGTTAGAGAGAGATCTCCAACCTCGAACGGAGAGAGGTTGTAACTTCACCTGGTAAAGAAGTTGGAAAGGAATCCTCATAGCATGTTGCTTGGGGCAAGGATGTAGGCCGCTGGCCAAACCATGTAAAAAATCTGGTGTTCCTCTCCTCTTCCCTTAATCACTTTAAATTATTGCAAGTAGATCAACTGCGTGTATGCTTATTTGATTGTTGAGAACTTATTGGTTATTGGGGAATTGTTGGAATACTGATCAAAGGAACTATATTGATTGTTTGTTGTTGGATTAAAAAATCAGATTATACTTAAATACTAAATTACTGAATATTGGGAGCTTATTGAAATCCTGATTTTGATTGATATTTGAATAAAGAAACTGATTGGTTGTATGATTTGGAAATATTCTGAATATTGATGTTTTGAGAATAGAGCTGAGATAAACCTTGTGAATCTGAATATCTCATTGAAGATATATTACAAGGTATTTAAGATCAATCTTCTAAAATCCTATCTTGATATTTTTCATTGAAATTTACAGCTGATCTTGAATATTGTTCATTTATAGAAGATTGAATTTGGATTGTGATAATATACATACAAAGGATTGTTGATTGTCATTGTTGTTGAGTAGTGTTATTGTGTTTGTGTGACTGTTAGATTTGATTTGAAAAAGGTAATACTTAACTAAGCTATTATTTGTAAACTAAAGTTATTAAGAAAATTTTAAAAACCCAATTCACCCCCCCCCCCCTTTGGGATTACACCTTAATTCTTAGTAGGGTCTCCTGATCTATAACACATCATTCGTATTAATCTTGTTGAGTATGAGAGTCCAAACGACCCAGACTTAAAATGGAACCTTTTCTTTCCACCCAACTTTATTTAACAAGAAAGGGCTATGGTTTCTAAAGATCAATGATTTAAAAGACTTAATCGAGGCTCACCTTGACGCTCACCTCAAGGCAAGGCATGCCTAAAACCCCTTGAGGCTTAATCTAAAATACCAAATCCCAAAAGGCTAACACATTACACACCGAGGCTTATGCATTTCCACAAAAGGCACGCCTTTTGAGCCTTTTTAATTGAGGCGTACGCATTTTGAGTGTGTGATTCTCAAGTAAGATTTCTAAGACTCTTGAACCTCAACCTTTTCAAAACAATTTAGTTGTATCTTAGATCTTGAAAAATAATTTGAACTTTGTAATGTTATAGTTGTCTCTTGTCATGATTTATGTAACGAATTTAAGTTAGCAATTTTGGTGAATGGCCAACAAGTAGTTTGCAAATTATATTTGATTTTTTCTTTTACATTATATTTGTGATTTTCTTATTCTTTTTCTTTATTTTTAGATATGTAATTTATTTACATATTTTATCTAAAAATAATATCTCAAAAGACTTACATCCCAATACCTTAAGGCTTACGCCTCGCCTCTTAAGGGTTAAAGCGCCTCGGCTAACGCCTTCGCCTTTTAAAACATTGCTAAAATTTCAAAGGGCGGCAAAAAGGAAACTTGGAGAGCAAACCTACTTTCATTGCAAAGGACCCCATCGAGTAGCAGATTGTCTTGAAAGGAAAGCATAGAACGATTTAAAGGCACTATGCAAAAAATGCATAGGCCTCAAAGGAAGACAATGAGGAAAAACAAAATGTGGTGAGAACTTAGGGTTTTTAGGGGCACTTGAACATCAGATGAACACCACAAGACCCAAGAGAAGGGCCTCATGCATGTTACGTTAGTACTAAATGGGAAGAAAAGCAAGTCAATGAATGACACAAGTGCCACCCATTATATCACTACTAACATCAAAGTTGTCTGTAAAAACTATGAGTCAATAAATATTAAAAAAAAAAACAAATTACAAGCAGTGAATTCCAAAGGCTTGTCCACAATGAGAGTTGCTTCATGGGTCTAGTAACACCTCTAGATGATTTTGATGTGGTGTTGGGATGGACTTCTTCGAGATTACTCAAGTGATCCCAGTACCATAGTGAATTTCCTTTTGATACTCGCAAATAGCCCTTGCATCATTCCAATAGCCTTAAGTAGCATAAAAGAAAAGAAGTTGTTTCCAACTCTCCAATTTAAAAAGGGTTTGGAGAAAAAGCTCTCATTCTTCATGTTACAAGTGGACCCAGAAAATGGAGAAATAGGTGCATACACAATAGAGATAAAGGACATGCTAGAAGAATTTTGAGAAGTAAATCCAAATCAACTCCCGAAGGTACTACCACCTCAATGCTTAGTAGACCATGAGATCAAGCTCCTTCCTAGGGTAAAACCACATGCCTAATCCCCTTCTCATATAACACTGTCAAAATTAGCAAAACTATAAACCACAAAGGGGGACTCATTTGACCGTCTAAAGTGCCTTTTGGAGTCCTTGTTTTGTTCCACAAGAAATAGGATGGAAGCCTTTGGTTCTATGTGGACTATAGAGGGCTCCCATCCCCCTAAACGCAAATCTATATGAGCAGCAAAAAAAGTATTTCACGAAGTAAAATCTAAACTCTAGGTACACCAAATTTGCATCACCTAAGACAACGATTGAAAACCACTTCTATTACCTAGTATGGAGCATTCGAATTTCTTGTTATGTATTTTGGACTAACCAATGCACTTGCCACTTTATGCACCTTGGGTTTTCAAGACTAAATCAACAAATTCATAGTCATCTACCTTGACAATATTGTGGTCTTCAGCTCAACTCTAGCAAATCACAATAAACACTTGTACAAGGTTCCAAACAGGCTCATGGAGAATCACGTATGCCTTAAAGGGGAAAAATAAGTCTTCTCTTAGAAAGGCAGCAAGTTCTTCGGTCATATCATTGAAAAGGGGTAGATACACAAGGTTGGAAGAACAAATCAGGTGGTGGATGTCTTAAGCAAAAAGACCAAGCTAGTTGTGCTAAAGTGGGTGAATGATTTATCATCCGTAGTTACATTGTTGATGAGGGACCTCATTCAAAAACATCTAGTTGCTAACCACCAAGCCAAAGCATTGATAAAGCTCATTAAAGAATTCAACTAAACAGTTCGGGTAGAAGATGACCTTTTGACGACCAAAAGGAGACAACTACATGTGCCTAAAGTCGAGAAATTAAGAAAATTGCAATTAAAGGAGTGTCATGATACCTTGTGGACGAGTCATCTATGATGGCAATGAACACATGCCCTAATTAAACAAGGATACCATTGGCATGGAAGAATGATGTGACAAAAGTACATGAAGACTTGTATGATTTGTCAGCAAGATAAAGTCAAAAGGAAGAAGACTTTGGGATTGTCGGAGCCTTTGCCAGTATCTACAAGGTTGTTGGGAGCATTTCCTTGGATTCCATCACCTCCCACCCACAAGTTGAGGATTATGATGCAATTTTGGTAGTAATTGACCGATTTTCCAAATATGGGACTTCCGTTCCAATTTCAAAAACTTGTTCGCAAAGAAAACAGCTCACTTAATGAACTATTGGTACGTGTTGAAGAGCCTCATTAATTATCAAGACATCAGGTTCAAAAAGGTATTTTGCAATGAACTCATTTGTTTAATGAGATCAAGCCTCAATCTCTCCACAAGCCATCATCTTCAAATAGACAAACAAAATACTTTAATGAGTTGTTGGAAGAATATCAGCGACACTTCAAGAACACTAATAAAAATAATTGGCTTTAATTTTGGATGTTGCTCAGCTTTGCTTCAACTCTCAAAAATCATCCATTACTAATAGAAGTCAAGATTGTAATAGGACAACCAGTTTACTCCACACCCTCAATGGCCCACACAATGGAAATTGTCCTAAAGCATACCACTTCACAAAAGAATGGAAGCAGAATGTAGAAGTAACCTGAACTCATCTCGAGAGAGAAATGTTTTAAAAGGCTCGCGTCAAGATAAGGCATGCCTAAAATGCCTCAAGGCTTAGTCTAAAATACCAAATCCTAGAAAGGCCAACGCATTTGTAACAAAGGCACACCTTTTGCATATTTTCAGTTGAGCCATACACATTTTGGGTGTGTGAATCTCAATTTTGAATTGGTTAGAAAAATTTAACTACATGTGTTTATAAGAAAGAAATTTCTTAATGAGTTCCATTTCAAAAACTCCTAAACCTCAATCTTCACAAAAATAATTCAAAGTTGCATCATAGATCTTAAAAATTATTTGCATGTCTATATCTTCACATGATTTAATAAATTGAAGTTAGTATTTCTTTTGGGCAGTCAAGAAGTTGGTTATAAATTATATTTTATTTATTTTTTTATTTTATTTGTAATTTTATTAATCATTTTATTTTATTTTTAAAACAAATAAAAATAATTCGAAGGGCGACGTCTACAATAATTCGAAGTTGGGGACCTTGTACTTGTGAAAGTGCCTTCAGAAATGTCCTACTTACTCCAAAATAAGGACAGTAGATTCTTATGGACGTACAAAGGGCTCATCTATTGTAGAAAAATTTGGACCAGATGGGCATCGAACAGCTGGAAGCACCAGGACAAAAGACAGTCCACCCAGTTTTCATGTCAGCAATATGAAGTCATACTGTTCAGATTAAAAAGACCAACCATTTCAAGGAAACAAGTTGCAACCAGAGAAGTCAAAGAGATCCTTGCAAATGGAGTCATCAGCGAAGCAAGTCATCAACAACAATAAAAGATTCAAGACTTCCTCAATTCCAAGACAACCACACTACTTTCTTTTTGTTAATAGCAAAAGTAGATTTCATTAATAGGAAGAGGATTTACACGAGGGAGAATAAGACATCCAGGCCTGGAACAATCCGAAAAAAAAAAACTAAAAAACAGCAAATAAAAGATCAACATGCCAATATGCTCCTCCAATCTCTATGTAACTTGTGGAGGCACACCACAGTGAGGCCAAATACAGAATTTTATCCCAAACCACTGCCTGATTTAATTTCTTCCCATTGAAAATCCCTGCATTACACTCCAACCATAACCCCCAAAAAACTGCAAGTATTCCATACTTCCATTAGACTGCCTTATCCTTTCTCCTACCAAAGCCTCTGAAAAAAATAGCTAACTCACCAACCAGAGAACGAGTACCCAGCTTTCTTCAGAAATACGAAAGCATGTTTCAATCCTCCAAGAAAATTCACAATGCAGAAGAAGATGAGAAGCTGTCTCATAATTTTTGTAACAGAGCACACATATATCGGGAGAGAGAGCCTTCAAAGGTTTCCTAATTTGTTGCTAGTTATTAGTATTAATTTAATTTAGCACAACCAACCAAGTGAAAACCTTGATTTTTGGAGAAGCCTTGGCATTCCAGATGAAACAATAGAGTGGGAAAAGAATTAGAGTCAAGACTTCAAAAAAAAGATTTACGAGAAAACACTCCTGACTAATCCAAAGACCAAGACCCAACATCCCTCCCCAAAGAAGGATTACTCCCATTCAGTAGAGATAACAAAGAAGACATCTCTATCATTAAGAGGTCTCCTAAAATGGAGATTCCCAGAAATCAATGGTCTACCCAAATCCCCAACAAATAGACAAGTGAATGAAGCGGACAAGGATGCATTACCCAGCCAAAGGATCCAAGAGCCCCTCCCCACCTCAAGCTTAGTGTGAGGGATAAAAGAAGGATAAATTTGAGAAATGGACCTTCATGGACTCCCCAAAGAACATCTTAAACTAACACTAGTATCCCACCCACTCTCATCCAATCTGAACTTGCTTCTTATTACTTTATGCCAAGGAGATGATTCTTCGAGAGAGAAGTGTCACAGCAATCTAGCTAATTGAGTCATGTTTTTAGACATCAACTTCCCAAGACCCAACCCTCCCTCCTTTTTTGACCTACACACCTAACCTAAACTAAGTGGTCCCTGTGACCCCCCCCCCCCCCAAAAAAATAAAAAAAAACCCCCCGACCTCAAAAAGTCTCTAATGATTCTCTCAAACTTGCAAGCAATCCCCACTAGAATCCTTAAAAAAAAAACAGGAAATGTAAGAGAATGCTAGAAAGACAAGCCTGGATCAAGGTCATTCTGCCCCCTAAAGAGAAAAGAGCCCCCTTCCAGCCATCTAACTCTGAAAATCCATTGCTTTGGGATTGTCCCCCAAGTGAACCCCTATTAGGTAATACTGTAATAGGCCAATCTAGAATGCCACACCCCACTTCAGTTGCCCTTCCCCATACTCGCTCCACAGGCAAATCCAAAGCTGCTAAACAACTCTTCCCCATATTAATTTTAAGGCTCGACATCCTCTCAAAATTTTGAAGAAAATACCCAAAATTCTCCTAAAGGACAGGCTATGATCGTCAAGGAAGAAAATGGTATTGTCAGCAAACTAAAGATGAGAAACCACCACTCCCTCTCTCCCTGCTTCTAGACCTTTAACCAGCCCCCTCACCACAACCCTATCCACCATCCTGCTCAACACATTAGTTGCAAGCGTCACCTTGTCTTGTGCCCCTAGAAGCACTAAACCAAGATTTTGGCTCACTATTAAAAATTATTGAGAACCACACATTAGACAAGCATCCCCTAATCTACCGACACCAATGCTCACCAAAACCCTTTCTCTCAACGACTTCATCTAATAAGCTCCAACTCACTCTATCATTGGCTTTCTTGAAATCTAATTTAAGACAAAACCCCACTGGGCAGTAGAAATGGCATCAACAAGCACCCGACTCACCTTGACTTTAGTGATAATTTTATACACACTAAAAACAAGCTAATAGGTCTAAAATCCTCAACCTTAATAGATCTAGACTTTTTAGGCACCAGGACAATAAAAAAGAAGTTAATGCTTTTGCAGAAATCCCATTGCCAAAGAATACAATAAAAACCTTTACCAAATCACCCTTTACATACTCCCAACAATCTTGGAGAAAATCTCTGGCTTAGGACCTTATCCCTATCCATACCAAAAACCAGCCCCATCACTTTCTTCTCTTCGAAGGGTCTCTATAACCAGCTCTTCTAATAAACAAAAATAGGATTCCAATCCAACCCCTTTAACATCGGTCCACAATGTTCTTCCTCCAAATACAAGTTTTGAAAGAAATTGATAAGAGTGGAGGCAATTTGACCTTGATCAATAATGACTACTAGTTCATCCCAAAACAACTCCTAAGAGTTTATCTAGAAGGCCCATATGAAATTGATAAGAGTGGAGGCAATTTGACGTTGATCAATAATGACTACTAGTTCATCCCAAAACAACTCCTAAGAGTTTATCTAGAAGGCCCATATGCTAACAAAAACGCACCACTGACCCCTCCCTCTCACTTCATATACCACCAAAAGGGACCAAAAACCCCACTAATGTGTCCACTCTAAATACATTCCAAGCATCCCACGGGACAAGGATACCACCAAAGGCACCACTTGAGATATTCCCAATCCCTACAACAACCACCCCAAATACTCCAAACTATCCCTTGTTTACGGTTTCCAATTTGGTTTCTTGGATGAGCAGTAAGGATAATGTTTGGGGGAGCACTTGACCTACACTTCTTAATCAAAATCCTTTTCTTGGTCCCTCCCTAGCCCTATAACGTTCCATCTAATAATTTTCATAACTTAACATGCTTAATCCCCCCCCCCCCCCCAACCTTCCCTAACCCTTTTTACCTCCCTCGTAATTTATCAAAGAAACAAGGTTTTTTTAGCTCTTTCTGAGCTTTTTTTCCTGCTCCTCTTGTAAGCCCTAGGGCCTAAACCCACCCTCACTAGATTTCCAGCATGACCTAATAGCTAATAGGTCCAAACCTAAGTCCCCAAGGAGTTTTGTAGGTCTAGGTTGTCTCTCTCACCACCTTCAAAGTAAACCCCACAGCCCTCCCTTCGGCATAAAATATCCAAAGAAAGAAAGTGTCGAGTAGGATGGGGGAGGATACCTTTACTTACTCTAGATGGACCAAGATCCTCCATGAGAAGATCACCCCTCCCAAACTCATCCCCCAAGCTAGGCAAACACCACTAAAAGAAAAAACCGACTTAACCATAGGAGAAATATTGGGCACAAGGTTGGGATAGGAAGACAAAGGCCCCTCATTATTTAAAGCTAACAAATGATCTGAATTATGATTAATAAAATTTATAACTGCTTGAGTGTTCTTCGGATCTAGCTAAAGAAATTTTCTCTCCGATTTCCAAGGGTTGTAATATACTTTTATTGTCAAGGATCTCCTCCCATTCAAAATCTCCACCACTTTCAGCAAAAGGCTGATTTAACCCCTCCTCTTTTCTGCAGCTTTGAGGTCTAAGGGTTTTAAATAGCGGTAGTGAGTAGCATAATGTAACAGTAGCAACTGTAGTGGGACGCGGTAGAAGCGGAGGTTACATAACAGGAAGTAGGTGTAACAGTTATGAATCTTTTCCAAACACACACATGCTTATGTGTATTGGTAACTTTGCATGTTTTAAGCTTAACTCTTCCTAAAAAGAATTTTATTGTATTTTGGATCCTTTAGTTCGACTTACTAACATTGTTTAGTAAGGGGAACAAATGTTATATTTGTTTAAACCACTATTGGCAGACAAATTATACATATATACTTTTTCATTTTTTCACTAATCAAGTGCTTTTAAAATTAATTAATAAAACAAAATTCATTATACACTCCGCTAAACTATTAGGCATATAAGACATAAATAATACAATAAACTAAAAAAAAAATCTATTATTTTATTTGCTAAACTAATAAGAATCTAATAATTTTAGACTAACAAGTTATCTAGAGTAAATGTAAATTATGCTTTAAAACTATGATATATAATCATAAAATATATCATTAAATAAATAATGCACTAACAAGTAACAACTTGAACAAGGTAAAAACTAGGAAACAAGGGAAGCTTGAAGTTGAAAATATAGGAAAGAAAAATCAAATTATTATCAAAATAAATATTTTTAACAAAATAATGTCCACATCAATTTATTAATTAATGTATTTCTTGTATTTATACAAAAATAAAATAAATAAGTGTTCCCAGGCCACAAGACTCCCCGCTTTGCGATGTTTAAGGCAGGGTCGTCACAGTGTACGCAGCATTACCCCTGCTTTTTATGTAAAGAGGATGTTTCCTTAGACTCGAACCTATGACCAATTGGGCACAAAATAGCAACCTTACCGCCGATCCAAGGCCGACCCTCCAATTACTTCATCTCTTGTGAATATTAAAAATAATAATAATTTTTGTGTCATTATCATCCTCAGTATAGCCCCACATAGCTTATCGACAATAATTTATGAAAAGGGAAAAAACTAAAAATGAGAAGAAAAAGTTGTGTGTGTGTGTGTGTGTGTGTGTGTATAATGTTTTTTTGCTGCAACGGTCCTGTTTCAGTTATGTAATGGCCGTAGTGGGCAGTACGTAACAGTAGCTGTCTTTAACGGCCATTACGAGTGTGATATTTCTTCCCACCAATTTAGGGGGGATGTAATGGTATTAGAGACCCAAAAAACAATTATATCTGCAACGATCACAGACGTTGTTTAAAACCATGTCAAGGTCTAATCTCATTTGATTGACAAATAGTCCCTTTTCAGACTCAGCTATGCCGACCATCTCTTCTTCTGAACCATAGTACAGCCATGGTCTTAAATTTCCACGAAATTGTCGAAATTTCCGATTTCCTTCCGTCCTGCATAATTTCTGTCGAAATCTCAACGAATCATCCGAGATTTATCGAAACCTCGAAATTTTAGTGAAATTTTAACTATGCAATGAAATTTTGTCGAAATTCAAATGAGGGATTCAAGAGTGAAGTGAAATTTCTCTTTTAATTTATTTTATTGAAACAAGAGGTTATCACAAGTGCTTTTGAAATTATATGAAAAAATAAATTATAGTAATATTTTATTTAACCATTCATGTCTAAATTATCAATACTTGTATAATAAATAATTTTTAAATGATTTATGAATTTCATTTGCATTGACTGAATATGTTTAATGTACATTATCTTACAAGCATGTTTGATGCACATACTATTTTACGACTTTTCCACTTCATACAAAACATAGATGTATTTAATTTGTAATATATTAGTCTTAAAACTTATATTATTATGTTTGTTAACAATTTCTAAAGTTTCACAAATCATTTCATGCTTTACTACTAGTTTCCGTTATTTTTTCAAATCGAAATCGAAATTGACATCGAAATCAAAATTTCCGTCGAAATTTCCGTACTTTTGGAGCTTCGAAATTTGAGTCGAAATCGAAATTTAAGACCTTGAGTACAGCTCTACCAATAGTTTCTTTTTCTGACTCAACTATGTTGCCCACGTCTTCTTCCAGATCATAGTACAGCTCTTCTTCTTCATTCTCCTCCCTTGGAACTGATAACAAAGGAGAAAACTGATTGCTGGTTTCTGCTTGCTCCTTGCTGATCATGGGGATCACTGCTTTGCTGCATATGGTCTTTAGACCTTCGCCCTCCCTAGTAACTGCTGCACTCTGCACACCAACGGACCTGTGCAATCTACTCTACACCCTCTCACTTCTTCCACAGCTCGAGGTTGCTATGACACTAGGACTAAACTCTTCCCGCCATCCCCTGTTAGTGTAGTAATTTCATCTTTGATAACCCACATTGACTATGATATCTTATTCCCATATGTATTGGGCCTTAAATGTGTCCATCCCAACCTTATCAAATCCTTTCTTCCTCCCGAATGACCTCCTATTAAATTTAGAAGCTTCCCCTGGGACCTGATTGATTTCTCGTGTAGTGATGGGATACCTATTAAGGCAACTCCCTCCCCCCCCCCACCCCAACCCCCATCCCCAGGTCCCTTTGGCTGCAGAAAAAAACCATTTCTAGATCAAACCATGTTGCTGAAACTCCTCTGGTAATGAGCGAAGGAAATTTTCTGGAACACACTTTATCTTCTTTTCTAGCTTGACATTTGAAGAGCCACAGTCTAAGCATCTCCAGCTGCCCTTGTAGGCTTTGGAGGACTCATCAATGGGTGATGAGAATTCCAACAGTGCAGTAAGGCCCTCCACCAATAATCACTCTCAACAACACAAGCATCAAGGAGGCACTTGCTAGTTGCTAGTTGCTACTACCTTTCTCCATGCAAACAAATCTGCCTATCATTTTTAAAAATTTTCATACTCACCCTACTTCCTTCCTTTATGAATCTGGCACCACGGCAACTAGCACCAATCTCTTCATTGACGTCACAAAGTAAACTAAAAATTTTTAGGACCCACACGAGTTCCTTCTTATTGAACACAATGTATGAGGCATGTCTTCCTGCATGTCCAAATGTATGACTGAGATCACTTTTCTCTTAGTGTTGAATGCAGCAAACTCTCCCATACTTGTATCGAGTATGAAAAAGATGGAGGCTCCTGGCCAAAAAGTCAAAGGAGCACTGGATTAAGAAGTTAAGGTAAAGAGCGAAGCAGTAGTGGAGCTTGCAGTCTCTCTAATTAAAAGGTAGGGGAATCAAGTCTAAGGTGGGGTCGCAATGTTGTAAATATTGAGGGTTGGGTAGATTCCCACATGCAACTACTGTAGCAGTTTCTGGGAGCAACTCTACTAATGGTCAAGCAAGAGAACTCAGAGAAGGATGAATTGTTGGGGAAGAGTTGGCTTCAAGAAAAGGTTAATCCTCTAGGTTTTGACTCTGAGAAAAGAGAGCTGGAAGAAGGATGAATGGTGAGGTAGATTCAGCTTCAAGGAGATCAGTCAGTCAGATTTCAGCTGCGTGAACAGGAGCTGCAATACTTCAATCTTATTGGTGATGAAGAAGACCAGGAGGAGGAGGGGGGCGAGCATTGCCATCCTCAAGGACTCAAGGAACAAGATCGTTGAGAGGAGAACAATGCACATCAGGTCTTATTATTTTCTTTTAACTACAAATAACCCTTTTCTATAGCATACCTTATTGATTCTACTAGGAAGCACTAAGACCAATTCCCTCTTTCCAACTGTGCTTCTTCAAAAGCTAATAACAGATGTTGAAGGCGTTCATGGATGTCAAAGCACTACTACTACCACTACAATTGACATTACTATTCCCACACCTCCTTTTCCATTTTTCACTATGAATTACAAATTATGAATTCTGATCAATCGAGTCACTTCTCCCAAACCTTCATATCTATATATCTAGATATCAATATATCTTTATGCATCAAAATAAAATCTATGACTCGCGAACCTTCATATATATATATATCTTTATACATCAAAATAAAAATCTATGACTCACAGCTGCTCGCACAAAACTGGAAATCAGAAATCAAAAATCAGAAGTAAAAAATCAAAAGTAATTGGAAATCGGAAGCCAAAAGTCAGAACTCCCTCCTTCCGTCCCATCAAAAGTCCTCAGAAATCGAAAATCAGAAACCAGAAGTCAAAAGTAAGAAGTCAGAAGAAGAAGTCAGAATCCCTCCCAATGGTGAATGATCATCACACGAGTCACTTGAACCACGAATTCTTAATGGCAAGAGCATAAGCATAACATATCTTCATCAAGCAATGGCGCACACAATAGACGAGCACCATAATATGTGTGGAAGGGTTTATTTATTTTATTTAAACAAAAAAGCAGCAATAAAAGCATTTATTTACAATACAAAGTACAAACCCCTGGGGAATCACTCTCACCATGGGGGAACATATTTGTCAACTTTTGCTAAAGATTGGATGGATTTTATTTTATTTTATTTTATTTTTTTAGGGGTGATGAGAATCAGAAAAGTACAATATATAGCCTTTATCAACATGGGAAATGGAACCAATCCTACTACATTTGATCAATCAGAAAAGCTTGCTTCAATGAGGCAACCCAGAAAACCTATGCCGAAGGCTACTGTTACTACTATGGAACATATTTTCAATTTTTTCAAAAGTTTGAATAGATTGTATTTTTTTATAGGGAGTAATGAGAATCAAAAAATGATACAATAAAAAATTATCCATGCTAGAGCCTAGAACCAATTTTTAATAAAAAAAATTAAAACTTAAATGCACTCACTCACAGCTGACTTTATAATGGAAATTTCTGGTTCATATATTCAGCTATGAAGCTACACACATGTTCAGCAAATGTATTCAGCATCAAAACACAGTTTCTGTTCATAGCAGAGCATAAACAGCAAATAAAAAAAGGATGTTTTACCTGATGTCAGAACTTTTAAAAGGGGAAGAACAACATAAGTTATGAATACATATTTTAAACATGCTTAATGCAAGGATGCACATTCTAAACATAAAGTCCAGCCTTCCAAGAGCATAATATGTTATGATTAGGAAGATTATAAGAAGTGACTCATCCAAATTTTCCACAAGAAGAATTCACCAAAGCAACAGCCACCACTACTATTAGAACATAAAAATAACATTTAAAAAAAATCTCAAAAAAAAAAAAAAAAAAAAAGCATAAACACACAGGGACGCACATTTTGGCTAGATAAAAACAGTCAAGTAAACATGGAAATTACCATAATGGCTCATCCAAGGATACATTTAATCTAAAATATTGCACCTTATGAGTCACAAAGGCAGATCCCCAAATCAGGCAGGTCAAACCTGATAATACAGAGCTCCTTTTCTGCCAGCAACCTCCTCATCTCAACTGAAAAGCAAGTCTGCGAGATAGGTCAACAGATTTCATAACAATATGTAAGCTTATGGCAAGTTTTCAACTATATAGGTTGACAAAATTTGTAAACTAAATCTATAGTACCTTGAAATCTTGCTTAAAATATGGCATCAGTATCCCCAGAGATCCCCAAAAATCAGGCATCCTGGCCTGATTTCAGCATACAGAGCTCAATTTTCTGCCAACCAACTCCCCATTCGAACTGAAAAGCAAGTCCACTAGAAACATCAAATGATCAAGATGTGGCAAAAGTCCTAAAATTTTGATTTACATGATACCAAAGCAAGGAGAAAATATCATTAAATTACAGAATCAGTATTATTTGAGCCTTCAATTCAACTATTTGGGGATAACAACAAAATTTGATACACTGCACCTAAAATGCCTTGAATTCTTGCTAAAAATATGAATTCAGTATTCACTTTTCACAACTTGCCAAACAAAATAATCCTTGCCAATAATTTTTTTTATCCCAGTCTCATTCACATTCTTACATGCCTCTCAAGATATACCATCTTTGAGTCTAAACCCAAGAAAAACAACATAGACAGACTATAATATTCACACTATAAAAAAGCAACATTTGTAGAAGACAGCATTCAATGAGTTGCTCCAAGTAGGCTGCCACAGCTACAAGTCAACAACATAGACTAAACATTATTCAGGAAAATATATCCCTCAACATAAAAAAATAATAATAATAACACCTCAAAAAAAAAAAAAACAAAATGGAATAAGAATTATAAAACTATATTTTATTCCAGAAAAGGTGATATGGATTAACTGTTCTAACTTCCAAGTTCCAACTCGAAAATACAATTATAAAAATATCAGATGCTCATTTCAAAGTCATTGATAGAATGATGATCGTCTGCCAAAAAAAAAACTAAGAGAAAACCATTAATTGACGTAGCATACAGGTATAAACCAACAGAGAAGTTTGATATGATGTACATGGGTAAAATGCACCCATGGTCACTAAACTTTTGACTAAAACAAATGAGGTCACTAATCTTTAAATTTGTGCATAAAGGTCATTCATCTACCAAAATGTTGCAATGGCCACTCTTTCGGTCCAATAGAGACGCTTCTCCATTAACGATGCTTATGAAGAACCCCTTTTGAGTACATGGCGGCTTGGGACCGATCTTGACTAAAGCCCCTCAGTTTCCCGCCAAAAGTAAAAGTGTTATAAATAAAATTAGAAATAAAAAACAAAATTGACAACCATGATGTGATGAATGGAGAACAAAACAAGCCCCGCCTACTAATGTCATGGGCCAACCCTCCAACTCCACATCCTCAACCACCGCATGCAGTGGTGCTCCCCTTAGCATAGCTGCTGTATAGGGAAATGGATGCGTCTAATCTCACAAAAAAACCGTAGGATTCCTACCAAGATCCACCAACAACCTCACCGACTTGAGGCGAAGGTAGTCTTCTGCACCGTACTGAGATGATTTTATAAACTAAGGTAATGCTTCTCTTGTGCCACCACCAGCTAAGATAGTTTAACAAACTGCCTGGCTCCTACCCCCCTCATCTTCACCATCGAATCTCTGCTCTTGATCTTTCCACTCGCTGTCTGATCTCCAACGATTTCTTCTTCATCACTCACTCCGCTCTCTGCGGACTCCACCACCACTCACTGTGCATCCCAACTCAAAAAGGTCGACATCAGCAAACAAGCCTGGCAGCTCTAGATTTGAAGCTAGGGATTGTGTGCAGAAATCTGGAGCTAGAAAAGGTTCTAGTGAGAGATGAGAGTCACATTATGCTGTCTGATTTTGACCTCTCCCTCCGTTGCTCAGTCAGCCCAACCCTTATCAAGTCCTTTGCGCACATTAGCTATGTGGCCTGCCACAGCTGCCAGAAGCAGTGCCAGCAAGAGCAACATCGACGACAAGCAGGTGGTTCACGATGGGTGAAGCTGTCTAGCTTCCTACTGCAAATCCTCCCCTCCAAAAAGAACCACAAATCCAAACCCGACTTTAGCCTGTTCGTGGGCAGATGATGGCAGAACCATCAAATATGTGGTCGATGTCATTCATGGGGACCCACAAGTACCTAGTGTTGGAGGCCATCCACAGGGAGGGCCACAGCAATCTGCTGATTAGTGGACCTTAAGGATCTTGCTTTACAAGCTCCTCCATGCAATAACACTGTTCAAGGAGTCAGGCAACCGTGCAACGCTCTTCAACGTGGTGGAGTAGCCACTGCAGTTCCCTAAATCTCCAGCAATGAGCTTCATGGCACGCAATCTGATACAAGCCTCGTTGGCAATGGTTATTAGACTATTTTTAATACCATGGCCAACCGGAGCATTTGCTTAGACAAAAAAGATGGTGGAGGGAAGAGAAATATTGGAAAAAACATAAGAAACTTATAAAAATTAAAAGAGAGAAAATATATTATTAGAGTTGGCATGTGGGTCTCAGAGCTACCACACAAGCATTTTAACAAAGGAATGTTTTTCCTAGATAGAAAAAGTGACATTTCAACAATTTGCTAGTTGAGTGACCTTCATGCACAAACCAACAAAAGAGAAAGAGAGAGGGAAAAGAAGAAGGTTGGTGACCTTAATTGATTTTAGTCAATAGTTCAATGTGGATTTAACCCTTATGCACACAAAATCATTCATGACAAAAGTAGCAAGGATCATTAATTGCATGTTTAAAGTTTCTAAAAGGCCTTTGTGCCTAGGTATTTAGTTGAGCAATAATAAGCATATGTTGCGCCCTGGGGATCGTGGGAACGCATCCAAAACCCAACCAACCTGAATTTCAGTGAGCCTGGGCAAGATTTCTTGTACTTTGGATTGCCACCACCTCAGCTTCATCCACTTGGATTGGATTTAGAGATCCTGGGTCAAATGAACCCAATGTAAACCCTACCTTGACAAAAAAAACAAAAGAGTGAATTGAAATCCTAATTTTGGAATTTGAGAAAAGACTCAAATATTCAGCATAAAATTTCATAATCAATTTATGTCTACATGTAAAACTAACAAAACACATTGAAAATGCAATTTGGTTTTTTTCTATGAATATATATAAAACATAATATTAGAATATAGTATGAACTATAAACAAAAAGGCATAATATTAAGATCTAAAGCACTAAGAAATAAGAATATAATATGACATGATATTAATAATAAATAATAAGAAGAATACATAACTTATACAAATTTTATACACATGCTTGAAAGATAGCATAAAAATTCTTAAATATTGTTGAATATTTGGGTAAAAAGGACGACCTAATCACAAATATAGGTCTCTTCCTCTATTGTAGTATATGTCAAGTACATAAAATTACCATAATACCCTCACTCACATTTACTAACATAATACTAGCACATACTTATAATGCTAAATGACAAGAATAACCATCAACACTCTCCCCCCCCCCCCCAACCCCCTCCAAGCTGGAGAATAGATATCATATACTCCTCGCTTGTTACAAATGAACTTAACACAAGCAACCCTCCCCACCCCCCCAAAAAAAACAAAGGCTTTAGTGAATAAAACAACAAGCTGAATTCAAACTTCACAATTGGTTGTAATGAGCTTTCTACACAAGTTTCTCTTTAACAAAGTGGCAATCAACTCCAATGCATTATGTCCACCCACGGAAGACCATGTTGGAGGCAATTTGAATTGAAAATTGATTATCACACGTCAACTCCATAGACCGAGAATGTGGAAGACCATGTTCTTTAGCCAAATAAGTTGACTTGTAGTCTGGACCATGGCCCTACACTCTAACTTAGCACTTGACTTGGTCATCACAGATTGTTTATTATTCTTTCATAACCAATTCCCATCAAGGCACCAACAAAGATATAATACCCAGTTGTGGATCTTGTGCCCCAGCCCAATCTCCATCTATATAATCCCTAAATATAAGTGACCCTGACCCAAATACAAGAGATTGCTCCCAACTGCACATTTAAGATATGTCAAGATTCAAATTACTGCATCCCAATGACTTGTTCTCGGAGAATCAAGAAACTAACCTACAACACTTGTTACAAGAGATAATATCAACTTTCCAACAAGTCTCATGTACCATTCTAAGTCAGGCAACAAATCACCCAAATCTGGCACTTAATGATTCAATTTATCCATTCCTGGACTTAACTAATGGACAACGAACACAACCAAATATACTAGAAGGAAGTGAGAACAAAGGAGCACTTAGGAAGATAATTAAATACGGGATTCTACCACCAAGGCCAAAGGATGTCATTTTATTGATGAGAAAGCAAGAAGTGAGCACAAAATCACCACAAAAAGGGGGGGGGGGGGGGACATTCCTTTGATACAGTAGGGTACAAGTGACTTCGAGAATATATTTGTTTTTTCCTCTGCAACTCCATTTTTTTTGTGCAATGTGGGCATAAGATGACTGAAGGATCATACTAGAGTTAGGCAGTCATATAGGTAGTGAATTGGGTGCTAAAAGATATTAAACAACTCAGAATGATCTTTCATTAAATATAACCAAGTCACCCTAGAGTAGTCATCGACAAATATAACAAAATATCGAAACCTCAACTTTGGTACAATAGCAACAAGACGTCAAACATCAAAATGGACAAATAACACAAAGAAGGAACTAGGTATTTTAAATTGTTCGATGACAAATGACCCATGCAACAACAGATTTGAAGTGATGTAGCAATATCAATGCAAGGAATAGAAGGAGAGAGCAACTCAAAGTAGTAAAGTCTCCTACATTACATCTTGTGCCAATGGTTTTCCTCGTCTTCAAATCCAATATAACAGCAAAATCAGGAAGAAAAAGTTACAAGACAATTTAGTGACTTCATAATCTTCCACCCATAATAGTAGTAGTGTACCCATCAGCAAGGGTAACTCAAGGTAGAGATTTAGAATACTCGAGGGCAGAAAAGAAGTTGGTTACACGCCATATGGATGTGACCATGGCAGCAGAGTCGATAATCCAAGAACTGCTGGGTGGGATACCAAACAACATGCATATTATAGGATTAACTTTCTAAGCAAAAGATACAATGTAATGAGATGCTTGTTGGATGCCTGTGGACTTTGAATACTCCTAACACAAGTACAGTACATTGTTCACCGAAACAAGTGACTGACAAGGGAAATATACCTTCGAGATTTGGGGACTCATTCCAACAGACAGACAACCTTGATATGGCAGCAAATCAGAAATACAGAGCGAACAACATATTTCTAGGATTCATGGACTCCATCCCAAAACATACACCCTTCAACAACCAAAGCAAACCACAAACACAAGATGAAAAAAATAAACAACAGGAACAAATAACAAACACAGCAAACACCACTGTTTCAGGCCCTAATGAACTAAATAACATTGACAAACAGCTTCAGGCAGTGCCAAACTATCATTCCCAAAGTGCTGCACACAAACAACTAAAAATTTGGACAAAGAACATGACGAACTACTTGATATTATGGTGTAGGGAAGGATTCAAGACATTTGGGAGGAAATCTGAGCAAAAAGATTGCTCAAAACACTCCCACGCGCTGGCGTGTAAATTCAAAGCTGCCGCCATTCAGCCGGCGTGTGGTACCATGTGAGGCCTTCTCCAGCCATGAAAATTTTGCAAGCTAGCAGATTGGCAGGTTCTGTGACCTGTTATGGGCTTAATTTTGCAAATATTAAGGGTTTTTTGGGGGCTTTGAAAAGGACAGCAGGATCAAGGATAATTCCGGTGACTACAGTGTTTTGTGGCAACTCCTGGACCTGCATCTGGTCTTTGGTGATGCGGATGATCCTTCTACAGTGGCAGGTTTGTGTAGGATTATGATGTTTAGGGTTTGGTTCAGCAACAGCAATGCACTAGGTCAGAACTTGGTCTAACATGTTGAATAAATCACAATAATAGGTCTATCCCTATATTTATAATATAAGTACATACCAATGACTATAATACCCTTACGCCTACTAACATAACACTAGCACATACTAATAATTCTTTTCTTTATAAGAAAAGAAAGTATATTAGATAAAAAGAAGAGAGGGTACAACATGTGGGGACAAGAAGACCACCAAGTTAAACGAAAAATAAAAAGAAAAAAAAAAAGAAAAAGAAAAAACAAAAAAAAAAACACAAGATCACAAAATAGAACTAAATGAAATTAACCAAGAAATCCCCTTTTTAACCCTTTCCATCATAATTTACCAAACTCTTCAAACTTTCTAATTTACTTTGGCACTTCACCTTTCGACTTTCGCCATCATCCAAAAACACTTCATTTCCTCCAATATCACTCAGCTTTAAATCCACTTTATCCAAAAGAATTTGAGCTTCTAACTCCTCTTTGGGATCTCCTCCACCGGTGTGGGCAAAATTCCATCCCCAAGCTGTACTCTTTTCACCAACCCATCATTATCAAAAATAGAAGCTCCCCCAAACTGTACAAGGCTAGTGGATGAACATAAAATAAATTCCCTATCTCATCGCAAGAGTCAGAAATATACCCATATTGTTCTCGTATCTCATCCAACAACAACCCCCCACCACAATCAAAATCGCGATTATCATCGCTTTCTGAATCTAAAAAATCCCCCTATTTCTTTACCTTCTTGCCCTTCCCAGTCTCATTAGAACCTCTGGAATTCTTCTCAACTAAAGGAACTTCCACAATACTAAACCATCACTTAGAATCTCTCCTTAATATTTGTCATAGGCTCACCAAAATTTTCTCTCTCATATTCGAATATCTTTTTCATTTCAGCGCCCAAACAAGCCACCTTTCGACAAGAATAAGCCTTATTACCTTCAAATTTATCAGTATAAATACGACAATCAACCAATTTCTCCTGCAAACCCGTTTATTTTTCACTCTTTTTCACACCTCCTAAAAATTCTACGAGACTAGATGCAGATTTACTGTTAAACCGAATCTGCCCTTCTAACATCCTGAACTTCCTTCAACTCTTGATCATTTTGATTCATATTCTTAATACCTGTAGGCTGAATAATGTTTCTTTTAACTGGATGTTGAATCAGAAATCCATTACCAGAGGGCATAACTTCCTCCTTCCCAGTACTCATCTTCTAAGAAATACGAGCAATACTATGGGCCTATCTATTATCCATAGCCAACACAGCTGTACAAGAAGCCTTAATTTCTGAATCATATGTCTGCTCACACAAAGGCCCTTTGTGAGAAGCACATATGAGAAGAACCTCCCTTTTTATCTGAATTGAAGCTCCTATAAGCATCTCCTAAAAACTGGGCCTTTTTCAAATAATTGGCCCAATTTAGTTAAAAAAAACAAATACCCCCCTTTTGAATTACTTGGGCCAGGCCCAAAATGAGTAGCATGCAACCCAGCCCAAATCTCTTTACTGCCTCCTCTCCGAACGCAGCCCTAGTTGCCTTTTGATCGTTTCTGCTTCATTGCAAACCCAAGCTTTTTTCTTGCTCCTGTCAATCGAAGTTGACTAATTAGCGATTGCCTTATGTTTATTTCGATGCAACTTGTCCCCGCACTAGTGGCATAGATCTTGTTTCCCAACCTTCAGACCTTGCTTTATGGAATAGGCTTGACTACCACATCCATCATCTTCGCGATTTTTGACTTCCAACTCCACGATTTGTGTCCTGAAGAGTTATCTGCACCCACACTACTAGTTTTCTCAGAAAATCCTTTGCTGTCTTGCAAAAGGCACTCGTGAAGCTTCACCAACCTTCGCCTTTTACACCCTGAGGAAAAAAGACTGAAAACTTCTTCCCTTTCTATCCCAACACCAACTCCAAAAACCATCCTACCTTCATCCATTAAATCAACATCCAGAGCTTCGTGATACCCAATCGACCGAACGACACCCCCTTTGCCTACAACTGAAAGTAGATATGCCATCAGCAAACCAAAGCACAGCCTCTCTGGAAAACCTAACCCACCTGCTATGAGAGATATTGTTCTCGACCACGAGCAAGGATGCAAACCCTTTGACCTCATCTAATTGCAAATCGAAGGATTTACCTTTTATTTAGATCCAACGTTTCAGCATTGGCTACTGTAGAAGCTTCCATGGTATCGAGCACAAGGGGATAAAAAAGTTTGTGAGAGAGAGAAACCCATCATCTGGCTCTCTAGTTTTTTTTTAGCACATACTAATAATATTAAATGACAAAAATAACCATCGACAAATATATATATACATACATACACAGAGAAAAACTAACAATAATTTTTTTTTATAGTAAAAGAAGAATTTTGTTAATAGAATAAGAATATATAACCAGGAGAATAAGACATCTCCTTAAAGTGGTCTGGAAAATCGAAATAAAAAAGAAACAACATGAAAACTAAAAAAACAAGTGACAGAAAAAAAAAAACCAACATGAACTAAAACACCAGCACATAACACCAATCGCACTGAATATCAGAAAAGACCCCCTTAAAATTCCCCTGCCTCACACATCAAAGAAAAGCCAAATAATTTGTCTTTTCCCAAACTAGCAAATGAGACTTCTTCCCTAGATAAATATGCACATTATGCTCCATCCACAGCCTCCAAAAACGGCAAAAAAAAAAAAACAAATAGCACACATTTCCAGAGAGCTTCCCTTTCCTTTTTCCTGCCAAAACCAGCAAAAAGAAACAGCCAAAACGTCCTCCACTGCCCCTGAACTCACCTAACATTTGCCTAAAATACCAAATAGTTTATTCCACACCCTCCAAGCATAATCACAATGAATGAACAAACGCAATGTAGATTCTGAACATTTAAAACAAAGAACACACATGCTTGAGATATAGCCTTTAAAGGTCTCTTAACCTGCAGCAAGTTATTGGTATCAATTCTATCAAGTGCAACCAACCAGATAAAAGCCTTGATTTTAAAGGGGACTTTGAACTTCCAAATGGATCTATAGAGAGGAAAAGGTAAATTAGACCTACTCAGAAAATCACAAAAAGATTTGCAAGATTAAACCCCCAAGATCGACTATCCTCTAAGAAAAACAATAGTTAGTTATTCAACAAGACTAGCAAAGAGGATAGCCCTACCAACTCCCTATCATTTAACCACTTTAACAAACTGCAAAAGTGGAAATCCCAAGAAAGCAACGGACCACCTAGATCAACAACAAAAGAGCAAATGGAATCATCCTGTCCTGAGCTTAAGCAAAAAAGACGTGGAAAAGAGGCCAACAAAAATGCATTCCCCGACCAAGGATCTTTCCAAAAATGGATATTACTACCTCTATGCACCAAGATTTTAATATAGGGAATGAAGAGGGGATAACTCTGAGAGATAGCTTTCCATGGACTCTCCAAAGAACATCTAAATCTCAAATTACTATCACACCCATTCTTGTTTAATCTATACGTTTAACTAAATGCCACAAGGAAGAATTCTCTTACAGAAACTGCCAAACATTAAGCTCAAAGTGCTGTGTTTTGGACACAAAATTTTAAATACCCAAACCACGCTCCTGTTTAGACCTACCCACCACTCCCCAACTAATCAAATGATCCCTAAAATCCCTTACATCCCCCCCCCCCCCCCCCGACCACAAGAAGTCTCTCATTATCTACACACTCTTACTAGCAACCCCCATCCGAATCTTGAAAAAATTGAAAGAAAATATAAAGGGATACTAGATAGACAAACCTAGATAAGTATTATTCTACCACCAAGAGAATAAAGAGCACCTTTGTTTCCACCCATCCAGTCTCTTAGAAACCCCATTTGCATCAGGATCCCAAAATCTAACAGATCTAGGGTTACCCCCCAAAGAAACCACAAGAGAGGACAGCAGCCAATCCAAAACACTACAACCCACCTCCGCAGATAACACCCTAATACTCTCAATGAGAAAATTGATAGCTGCAATACTGCTCTTTCCAATATTAATCTTAGGTCCAGAAACCTTCTTGAAAACGTGAAGAAGACCCAAAATACTCATAAGGAAGGGCTTATGAAACCACCGGAAAACTGAAGGTGTGACACCCTGACCCCTCTCTCCCCACCTCCAAACCTTTTGCTAAGCCTCTAACCACTGCCCTATCCACCATCCTACCCAAATACCAGCCATTAAAACAAACAAAAACAGGGAAAGAGGGTCACCTTGTCTAATCCCTCTCGTAGCCTTAAACCAAGATTTAGACTCGCCATTCACTAAAACCAAGTAGCTCACATTATAAAAACAGCCTCTAATCTTTTTTAAATATATAATAAAAGAAAGTATATTAGATAGGGAAAAAAATAAAGTACAACAGGCAGGGACAAGGAGTCCATAAAAAAAACAGAAATAAAAATAAACATTAAAAAAATTGAAGATCAAACCATGGAACTAGATAAAATCAACCAAGAAAACCCCTTTTCAAACCCTTTCCATCTTAATTTACTGAACTCTTTGAACTTGCTAATTCTCTTTGAGCCTTCAATTTATGACTTATACCAACCTCTAAGCGAACCTCATTTTCCAATATCTCTCAACATTAAATAATGCTTATCCAAAAGATCTTGGGCTTATAAATCCTCCTTGGGAATTTCTTCCACAGCCTCTAACCCAACGCCACGATCTCTCACCAAGCCCCTTCCTCACAAAAATCTTATCCAGGAACTTCCAATTCACTCTATCATAGGCTTTCTCAAAATCCGACTTAAAGATGATTCCCTTCATCCTTCTTCTAATATCCTCAACAACCTCATTGGCAAGCAAAATGGCATCCACAATTTGCCTAGCCGCCCCGCCTTCCCCCCCACCAAAGCACACTCTTGAGTCTTAGAGATAGTCCTACCACGCACCACACTCAACCTATTGGCTAAAACTTCAGTGATGACTTTTATAAACAATAGAAACTAGGCCCACTAGGTCTATAGTCTGATATCTTGATGGATTTATTCTTCTTGGCACTAGAGTTATGAAAGTGGAATTGATACTCTTGCTTAAAAACTCATTCCCATAAAATTCATTAAAAATCTTAAGCAAATCAGCCTTAACCACCTCCCAACAATCTTGGAAGAAATTCATATTAAAACCGTCAAGTCCTAGAGCTTTATCCCTCTCCATCCCAAAAACCGTGGCCCTCACTTCCTCTTCCTTAAAAGGTCTCCCCAGCCAACCACCTCCTCACTAGACAAACTAACAATAACTAAAATAATTATACATAAATTGTAGAGATTAAACACATGCAGTTTTATTGCTTTCTAAAAAACCTTAAAGGTCACTAAGTTTGCCCATTTTTATCACAGAAATATCTTATAGAGGCTTATAAAGCCTTTTTAAAGGGAAGCAATTGGAGAAGGGGGATTGCCCCCAGGCATATGCCCGGGTGGTAAGGGCGAGCCTTAGAACATGCTGGTAACCCTAGTGGTCCAAGTTCGATTCCTGCCGCTCGCGTTGCACATCCGCGATTTACCTCCTGCGTGTTGGCTGCGGGCACGGCTGGCATAGGCAACAGATTAGTCTAGGCAAAAATGTCTAGGATACGGTTGTTAATCCAAAAGTGAATGAAGGGGGATCAATTATATCCTTTATTATACTACTCACCAATCTCAATATTCTCATTTCAGTTGTGTTAAAAATAATTATGAATTTTTTCCTAATAAATCGTCAGTACTCTCCACAACTTCAGCCATTGTCCAATTAACAAAACATTATTTAAGCACAAACATGAGCAAGCCATATAGTTGCAATTAACAAAGTCAATAACTTTCCCAACACCAATTAACAAAAGTATTAACAGCAAAGGGAAATAATCTAGGGGGAAAAAAAAAAAAAAAAAAAAACCACAAATTCTCAAATGATATAAATGCAAATAAAGGATATCAAAAAACTGACATCTATGCAATAAATCTCAATGAAATTTAGGTAAGGATTGGACAGTGATGACGACTATGTTGATAATGCTATGTAATGATATAATGATATATATGTCGAAGTCAAGACTGGATATTAATGACATAGTTGAGACTTAAAATGTATTATCATGTTCTATAGGGTCGGGCAAAGAAACCAAGAAACCATGCCCAACCCTAATGTTCTCTGTGATCCAAATGCGGAAAGATATTTCCAGGATGAAAGGTAGGCTACAACCCAAACGATTACAGATATGGCACACTACTGACAAGGTGACTTAGAAGTAAAAGAATATACAAAGAGAATGATAAGAATTTGAAATATGTCAATGACAGATGGTGAGGGATCAGTATTTTCTAACATGGTTTTATTGGCATCTGTAGTTCTATCAAGAACCGGGCATCATTCATAAAATACTATTCAACAGTTTGAAATTCACCAGAAGGCATGATGACTCTGTCCCGATAAATGAACCAGGAATTAATGCAATCCTAGCTGAAGTAGTCCTCTTTACACTTTACATCTACCACTGTTAAGATAGGAAAAAGACTACCAATAATATAAATCTTCAATTTCCCTCCCAAATACCGAACCCTAAACCTTCCAGAAACAGCCTCTAACAGGAACATTATCCAAGAAGAAGATAAGCCCAAGATTACTAAAGTTACAGTCAATCAAAAGACTCGGTGATACAGGACAAGAAACTCCCTTAAAAATTTAATACCACAATCAATCTTGCAAAAGAAAGATGGTTTATGGTTAGTAAAGGAAGCAAGTTGCTAGAATTCAAGAAAAAGTGTCATTATTAGCCTCTGAAAGTTTTGGAAATCATGTCTGAAATCAATGGACAGCAACTAATTGAGAATTTTGGTGCTTTTACAGTGTAAAACCATGGGAAAAAGATTCAGGGCAGAAGGGAATAGAACTTTAGGATTAAAGTCTGAGTGAATTGAGAGAGTACCAAAT